>NC_088781.1:82943365-83279833 GCF_958450345.1 Calliphora vicina | reverse complement strand
TGCTCAATACCATGCTTTCATACCGCTTGTCGATGGAAGACTCAAATTAAAAAAGTTTTCTGCATCTACTCAATGCGATTTCTTTCCAAAGCCAAAAAAGAAGCCAGCAGCGAAATCAGTAGCTGAATCTAATAACGCCAAGAAAGGATTGACAAAAAAAAAGCAGCTAATAAAGGTGACAAATAAGGAGGATAAAAGTATGGATATTTGAAAATTTAAAAACTTCATAAATTAAGTGTAAAAATAGTTATTACATAAATTGATCTATTGTGATTAAGATTAAATTTTACTAAATTATTCATCTTTTTATTATTATGATTATTATTATTATATATTAAATTAATTATTATTACAAATAAATAACAAAATTAAATTATTCAACATTTCCATAGAAAAAAAGTGATTTTTATTCCTGAGGTTAACATATTATGGGTATTACAGTATCGAGGCTATGAAATTTTAGTTGGGTATGTTACATACCATCGGAAAGGCTAATGTGTCTAGTTTCTCTGCGTAAGTTTAATTTTTAAGGTTTACACACAAATATGAAGAAAATTAAGCAAATTTAAAAACCTTTGTCTTGAGTTACAAAACATTTATTTTGATAGATATCCCACTCGCATCCCACTAAGCGACCAAAAAGGTTTTAAAGGAAAAGACCTAAGCTTTCTTTTGAGAAAAAAAAATTAATAAAAAAAGAGTCCATTTTGGAAAAAAAAAAGTCAAAAAGGTTTTTGATTTTTCAAAAAAAAGTAAAAAATTGTATGTCTTGAGTTACAAAACATTTTTTTTATAGATATCCCACTCGCATCCCACTAAGCGACAAAAAGGGTGTTAAAGGAAAACACATAAGCTTTCTTCTGAGCAAAAAAAAATAATTAAAAAATGGGTCCATTTTTTTAAAAAAAAGTCAACAAAGTTTTTGATTTTGCAAAAAAATTCAAAAATTTTAAATCTTGAGTTACAAAATTTTTTTTTGATAGATATCCCACTCGCATCCCACTAAGCGACCATATAGGTCGCTTAGGAAAAGACCTAAGCTTACTTAAAAAAAATAAAAAAAAAAATAAAAAGGGCCCATTTTGAAAAAAAAAGTCAAAAATATTTTTGATTTAAAAAAAAAAATCAAAAATATTTTATTAAATTTTTTTAATTTTTTTTTTCGAAAGATTGCATAAATAGCTATCTATATGGGACACATTTTGCTAAGAACAATAGGTAATAAGTTATATGGATAAAAAAAACACCTGTTTGGCCAAAATGTCAAATTTTGACCTCCTATAACTCAGAGAGTTCTTGACCGATCTTGTTGAAAAATGGTGTCCGAATTACTATCCAATAGAACTAACATTGGTGCAAATTTCATCGCGATCGGAAGACATCGATTTCAAAAGTTGGTTCACTTGACGTGAAATGCCCCATATATATAGCCAAACTTGGTGATATGAAAATATTTATAACTTGGCACATTTTTATTATAACTTGGCACATTTCAAATCTTATATCTAATAATTATTATTTAATTAGTCCAGCCAGTGCCGGACGAAAAATTTTTGTATTCATGGTTGTTTTGGTTAAAATGGCATTCTTCCTTCTAGATTAGATCTGCTGTGTCCCTCCTTCTTAATCGAGTGTGGCCACTGTTATCTAATATGTTGCGGGCCAGCGGGTTTGGATGAACTTCAAGTTTTTATACCCTACACCACCATAGTGGGGAGGGTATTATGCGTTTGTGCAGATGTTTGTAACGCCCAAAAATATTAGTCTAACACTACCTTAAAGTATACCGATCGACTTAGAATCACTTTCTGAGTCGATTAAACGATGTCCGTCCGTCTGGTTGGCTGGCTGGCTGTCCATGTAAACCTTGTGCGCAGAGTACAGGTCGCAATTTTGAAGATATTTCGAGCAAATTTGGTACATATTACTTTTTCGGCCCAAGGTCCAAGCCTATTGAAACTGGCTGAAATCGGTCCATCTAGCCCCCATACAAAGTCCCCTCGAAATTGGACTTTATCGGTCATAAATGTTTAATTTGTGCATAAATCGCTTAAAAATGTTGGTATACACACAAAATTCAACATAGTTAACTTTCATATAGACATAAATCACACGACCTAATTTCAAGGTGATCGGTCCATAATTGGTCATAGCTCCCATATAAGGACCACTTCCGAAAATCACTCATGAATATAAATTATTGATATTTTAAAAGAAAAATATTTTTACTCATTTACTTGGTGTAGGGTATTATATGGTCGGGCTTGACCGACCATACTTTCTTACTTGTTTTTTAAATATTTTTGTACATTTTTCGAGACTTCAGTTTTCACAATGGGCACGTTTAGATCTTTGTGTATATTCGCGTTTTTGATATACCAGGGGGCAACTGTAATCATTCCTAGAAACTTGTTTTGGCGTCTTTGGATCTTTTCTACATTTGACGCTGAGGCCGTGCCCCATAACTGTATTCCATAACACCATATCGGTTTTATGATCATGTTATAAAGTAGAAGTTTACAATCTAAACTAAGCGTAAAGTTTCTGCCAATAAGCCAATTAATTTGAATTGATTTCAATTTCATTTGAGTCAACTTTGCATCTATATGACTTTTCCATGTAAGGCGACGATCGAGATGTATTCCGATTTATTTCACTTCCGATTGTTGAATTATTGTTTGGTTATTGATATGAATAGGGGGGCATGATTCTCTACGCAATGTAAATGTTATGTGTGTACATTTTTGCTCGTTGACTTTAATTTTCCATTGTTTTAACCATTTTTCTAATTCAAATATGTGGTTTTGTAAGTAACGAGACGCTTGTTGAGGGTTTTCATGAATGCTTAGAATAGCAGTATCATCAGCAAATGTTGATGTATGAGTGCGATTGTTAGTTGGCATATCAGACGAATATATCAAATATAAAAAAGGTCCCAGGATACTGCCTTGGGGGACTCCAGCTTCAATGGGTTGTGCAGTACTTAAAAAGTTTCCCTCTTTAACCTTAAATGTTCGACCAGTTAAATAGCTTTCCAACAGCTTATGTGTGTTTGCGGGTAAATTTTGACTAAGTAAGCATCTTGTTGCTGATCTTGTCCACACCAGGCGCTTTCTTGGGATTTAAATCAACAATAGCATTTTCGATCTCTCGAATCTCAAAACGTAGGGGTACGGCTGCTCCAAAATGGGGTGCAACAGGTGGCAACTCAATTGCTTCGTTTGATGTGTTCGGTGTAAATACTTTTTTTAAATGATTAACAAACAGATTCCCTTTTTCAGTATCATTTCTTGCCCAACCACCACTTGAATTTCGCAAGGGGGACTTACATATAACGGGTCTTTTAAGACTTTTTGTTGCTCGCCATAATGAGTAATCCGATTGCGGGGTTGCGTCCAGGCTTTCTAAATATTTATTCAATGATTCCATATTTCGAAATTCCAAGAGCTTTTTAAGTCTTTTTATACAATCTTTAAGCTTCGATTTTAGTTGGGGGGATCTGTGCAATTGCCACTCTCTGCGAAATCTTCTTTTTTCATTTAAGAGCCGTTCGACATTTGCTGAATTAATTCTATTATATCTGATTTGTCGGGGTGTTTGGGTAGCATGTTGAGCAGCCAGTTTGAGATTTTTATCGAAATTGATAAGAGAGTGATCGATGTTTTCTGGTGTTCTTAGCGGTATATTTTCCGAGCAATGTGTATTGAGGTATTTTTTATATTTGAGCCAATTTATTCTTGTGCCTGCCATCGCTAAATTACCAGTCGGGGATACAATTTCTAGGGGGCTCAATAAAGTAACAATAGTGGGTGAGTGATCTGAAGATAGTTCCAGCGAGGATTCAATTTGAATCATTTCTCTAGGGATATTTTTCATCACGCTAAAATCAATAACATCCGGTATTTTTCGTGGGTCAGTAGGCCAGTAAGTAGGTTGGCCGCTCGAAAGCACATTCAAATCCATTTTAGAAATTGTATCGAACAAAACACGACCTTTAGGGGTAATCAGTCGTGATCCCCAGAATGTGTGCTTAGCATTATAATCGCCAGCAGCCAGGAAACGGGGGCCTAGTGATTTAAAAATCTATTATATTGACTTTCTGTAATTGAAAATCTAGGGGGTGAGTATATCGATGAAATCACTAAGTTTCGATGAAAATCTTCAAGACAGATTGTAGTAGCTTGAAGATAATCTTCGCAAAAATCATACATTAAGTAGTGTTTGATTCGAGTTTTTATTAAAATTGCCGAGCCTCCGCATGCTCTACCTCTGGGATCTTTGGTGTCATATATTACATATCCATTTATTCAAAATGAACTTCTGGACGTCAATACGCATTTTTAACAAAGCTATTTTAGGCTTAAAATGTATTTTAACTAAATTGTATTTTAAACCTTAGAATATTTAACATTCTGTTTTAAACACAATTAATTTAAAAAATAGTTATCAATATGCATCAATTTAAAATATTTTCTACCACTTTCAAAATAAACAAACACTTTTATAAAATCGATATCTAACAAAAATAAATTTAATTTTTATTATACATACATATTTATTTACATTAATATATTACATTACATGAATAGGTGTGGTAATAATATAATGACACTTATCTAAGCAGTGTTTGACAATTTATTAATTCTTAAATAGAGAGATCCATTTTTTGATAAATGGTCAATTACTCCTGTATATCTAATACACTTTTTGTAATATAATGTTTTTTTCTCCTTTTAGTCATATGATCAGCCACAAAGACTTCGTAAGTGTCTTTTTCAGCAAAAGTCAAAGACCGAACACAATAGTCTTAATATACTTCAACAGATGGTGGAACCGGCTCCATTTGATATATATCTTTGCGATAACTGTGACGCGGAATTATATTCTAAAGAAGCAATATTGGTAAGAACATTTGTTTGTTTACTTCATTAACGGATATTTTCACCAACATTTATATGTTTAACTAAAAAGTTGACTAACTACCAGTTTGCTTAACGATAACTATTTAACTATAAGTTGTTAAATTTTTAATTTTCATCATCCTTTGGTTAGCTAACTTTAAAAAAATTGTTTTATAAGGGCAACTTATTGTTTTGATTTTGAAAACATACAATGTCAATCTATTTTTATTTATTATTTTGAAAATTTGTTTAATATTTTTATGAGAAAAAACCAAAACATAATACATATCGTCCTCTTGCCAACAAACATTACGTGTGTAATTTTTAAATCTTTCTTATATGGCCATCTGACCGGCATATAATTGCCAAACAATTCTCAAAAATTTTCATTGGTTAAAAAGTTATCAAAGAAATTAATGTGAATTTTTACATGGCATTCGTATAAAAAATCTTCTATAACAGATATAACATGTATGATCATATTGTTGTAACAGCTACAACTATACACTTTTCTAATCTTAGTGTTCAACATCGAGGTCAAGGCCAATTGGACTAAGTGAAGTAGGATTCTGTGGATAGTTAAGGCCCTAATTGTGTAAATCACTTGCGTTCAACGCTTCACCAACGCTGTTGTGAACGCGTAACAAAAAATATAAAATTTTATAAATCACTACGGCATTGCGTTTAGTCAACGCCGAAATATTACGATGTCACTTCAATTGTCAAATCTCTACGTAGCCGTGGTTTCCATTGTATAAAATTTATAAAATTTTATAAATCACTACAGCATTGCGTTTAGTCAACGCCGAAATATTACGATGTCACTTCAATTGTCAAATCTCTACGTAGCCGTGGTTTCCATTGTATAAGTTGATACTAAAATTTAAAATAAAAACATACAAAAAGATGTATTTATATCGTGTTGGCAATGCCGTAAGCAAACAGCTGTATGGCGTTTATTTACTTTTGAATCCATAAAATATTTGTTCAAAGAAGACACAAAAATATAACAAAATAAATATTAAAAACATAAAAGTGAAGTTTTCTGCTGGGGTAGAGAACGATACTTGTGGAAGCTCAGTACCGGAATTCTGTAACTTTTTAACGACAAAATTTTGTCGTTAACTTATCAAAATTCATAAGTTAACAATACTTGTCATTAAGAGATACTCCGAATTGAATTATACGGATTATTTTCGTTAAAAATAGTCGGTAAATAACGACATTTGTCAGGTTAACAACAAATAAAATGTTCTAGTTAAGCCATAACGATAATTGTTAGGAAGTTAGTTTTGTAACATAAATATTTGAAATAAGCCGTTCATTGAAAGTACGATTGGTCAACCTTTTTGTGTTCGTTAGATACAGACTGATTTGAGTTTTAAATATACAAATTAACTTGCCTTAATTATCATTTGCTTTTAAAAAATAGTATTCGAATTTTAAGAGCTACTTTTATATGTGGCATAATATCCTGGAGTGTATAATGTTTATCCCTATATTCATATATTCCAGGGCATAATATCCTGGAGTGTATAATGTTTATCCCTATATTCAAATTTCCTAGTGAGCAATTTATTTTGCGATGTGATACGAGTATAAACTTATATAAAAGCTAAAAAATCGTTTTTAAGACCGTTTTCTTAGAAGGAAATTCATCCGAATTTTTCGACGGTCCTTATAACAACAAATATCTAAATTCCGAATTAATGATCACTTGTGGTGGCATAGACATATGGATTACACTGGGTTACTTTGATTTTTAGAAAAAAAACTCTTGTTCTTCTGTTTTCAGCAGGTTTCGCGAATATATGTATTTGGGGGAGCTGGTGTTTGAGTTTTAAATATAAATGCGATTATTTATTCACACGACTACAATTTTATCTATCAACACGAAAATAAAGTGAACATTTTAATAAAAAAAAATATTTTTTTAATTTTAAAAATATTAAAACTTATATTTTTAACTATATTCGTCGTTAATATGTATTACCGAGAGAAATCGTTAACTTCAAATACTGAATATTAAATTCGTTAGAGCAACCGAAATTTTTCGTTACTTAACGACATCGGTAGGAGAATCCGAAGTTCCTCGCCAGGAATGGCCTAGAAATGCAGTAATCGATATTATCCGGAAGATTGAGTATTAGGGTGGAGCGATAATGTATGCAATTTTTTTTTTCATCGGCATAGCGATATAAAGTTGTCTTTTAATGAGTAAGCATTAAACAACCTTATGATTTATAAACTTTAGTTTATGTTGAATATAAATATTTTTATGTATTGTTAGGTTAATATAATTACATCCAATAATTAAAAAAAATAAATTTTTACTTGAAAAATTAAATTCATAGTTCATATGTTTTACAACCCACATTAAGCATATAACTAATTTTAGCGAAATTTTTGGCATACCACCACGTGATGGCCAATGTTGTATAAGTAATGAAAATCTATTTTATAGGTCATTTGGAATCAAAAACATCACGCACCAACACCAATTTCTAAAATAAATCAATTTTTTTTTTCCGAAAAATTATATAAATAAATTCATATTTTTTTTTGCAAGTGCGAGGGATACTTCCCTTACTTAAAAATTATCTTTTGAAGTATGTCCGCAGTTATTATTAAAATAAAATATATTGTATTTTAAAATAATTGAAAATATTTGATGAAAAACTTTATGGCGTTTGGTGCGTGAACTTTTTTAACAACCGCGAAAAAATAATACCGTGGTTTTTCATATTTTTTAATGCTCTATTCGACTATGCTATGCAAATTTGCATATTTGCCAAAATTGTCAATAGTTATATCCCTAACCCATATATGCCGAAATGGGTATTTTTATACCTAATCCACAATATCGTACTTGTAGCTTAGGAAGAGGGCCTATTGTCATTAAACAACCTTATGCTTTATAAACTTTAGTTTATGTTGAATATAAATATTTTTAAGTATTGTTAGGTCAATATAATTACATCCAATAATTAAAAAAAAAAAATTACTTGAAAAATTAAATTCATAGTTCATATGTTTTACAACCCACATATGCCGAAATGGGTATTTTTATACCTAATCCACAATATCGTACTTGTAGCTTAGGAAGAGGGCATATTGTCATTAAACAACCTTATGCTTTATTTGAGTATATTTAGGAGTTAAAAAAGCAACTTTTAGCAGATATTCCAAAGCGATTGCGAAAAAAAAGAAAATTCGCTCCACCCTATTGTGTATGCTTCCTATTATACTGGTGGGACATGTTTCCACGCACAAATCGCATTTAGCCTAAATGCCATTTTTCTGGCCATTAGATCTACAGGGATCCAGTTCAATATAGTAAAGATCGACTTTGTTGCAGTCGTTCTTAGAGCTCATGTTATCAGGATTATCATTCTCCTTAAAACCCAGATAGTTCACTTGCACTTCCTTGTGTCAACTATAAGATTGACTGATTAAATAATTCTCGATACGCTTTTATTTTAATTAAAACAAAACATTTATTATTTTAAAAAACCTAAATTAATTATTCAATTCATTAAAATACTTCGCGTTCAACAACTGTGTTGAGGTGAGAAGCTGGGTGAAGGGGGAAAAGGCTGGATAATTGGAAGAGATGTTCAAACTCTCTGAGCCGAAACAAACTTGTTTAGATTTTGTTACTCAGAACAATTGGACAAATGAATATGGACAATAGAAAGAAATAAAACAAAATAATTAGGATATTTTCGAATTATTTATTCAATTGCTTGAAGGATGGATTCTTACCAAGTAGAAGAAGTAGGAGTAATACAGCGATGTGAACAGGTTAGAGTTAGATTTGTATCTCTCCCAAAAAGAAGTATTTACGACTCTACGATTAATTTAGTACTTAATGACAAGTGGAAGTATACTGCAACATATAACATTCTGCATTTATATATATTGTGGGAAAATAGGAATTGCAGGGAAGTGGGGAAAATCGCTAAGTGTTGTTTTTGGCGTAAACATTCCGCCCGCCTTGCAGTATACAGGTAGGAAGAAAATGGAATACATTGTCGTAAATACTTGTTTTTGCTGTGAGGAAAACTTAGAAATTAATATTAGTAATTCAAGAAATTTGGAAATTAGGATTACATTTCAAATGATAAAATAAATAGTACGATATTATAGAATTCAGTATTCTAAATTAAATATAAAATCAAGGATAAATTCAAGTTAGTTTGTTTTCATTTTGCTTATTGATACTACTAAAGTGCGTTGGAATGGAAAAACTAAATCAGAGTGCTTTGTGTCGTGATTTTCGGTAAATATTACGAGTTTCGTTAAATAGAAAATGAAAACGCAATATTAAATAGATATGAGAAAGGAATTGGAAAACATAAGATATAGTACGAATTTCACGGAGAAAATAGAAACTCAAATCTGAAATATTCAATTTTGGATAATATGCAAAATGGATTTTTACATTAGGAATATTCTTTGTGTTGGATGCTATTAAGTGACTGGATCTCTTAATACCATTAGCTATTCGGATGTATAACGCGGCTGCATATGCTTTCTCTGAAACATTGCGAAACCCATGGAGTTGGATTTCAGCGTTAGGAATATTATTCTGATTCGGTGAAAACGGCTTGTCTCTCTTGGTACCTTCATTGCAGATCGTTTGTAGCAGGATTTTTGATAGATTTTCTGATAATGGTTGCTTCCAATTAAGTTCAGGATAAATTTTCGGAAGAGGTTGTTTATCATTTTCCATCCAAATTCTAATAGGAAATCCACCAGGAATGAACCCTTTTTTCTTCTTGGATAGAGACAGCATCGGCATATATACATTTATGGAGAATATGACTAACTTTTGGATAAGTAGCCCCTTGGAGTAAAGTCCGTATAGCTAGGTAAGGCGAGGAATTAACGCCGAAAGTCACTGTTGATTCGTAATTTTGGACAATTACGTATGGATTATTATGGATAAAAGTATGCTTCAGATCGACTAGGATTTGTCGATCCAATTTTTGGACATCTGCATACTTGGAGAAACGACCATTTGGATTTAGTAGATTTAAGACATTTTGTAGAATCGGATTAGCATGAAGGATATCATGAGCACTTAAATCATTAGCAGTTAGAAATGACTCAGTGCCAGTAGCGCGTAGTTGGGAATGTGTATCTAAAATGTACTGCGGAAACATTTTGAACATACAAACCAAATCAATATATTCCTCAACTAAGCTTTTGTAAATAGATTTCAAGTGAGAATTATGGAATTGAGATATTGTCTTTTCTGAAAGCTTCGATAATCTGTTTGGAGATGGCTTGGGAGTAACATCCTTAATGGGGTGAGATACATTTCGGTTATTTAGATTACATACAGCAGTATAACAATCGTCACTTAATTTATTATTCAGAAAATCCGCTAATTCCCAATTACGTGAAATCTCTTTGTAAAAAGAGACTTGGCAAAAATTTTAAATTAAAGGAGGAGTAGCGACATTGGACAAAGATTCAGTTAGGATAAAGTGACGAATTTCGACCGTTGCTGTATCCAGTAAAACACCTTTGGAATTCAAGGAAAAACTAGATTGAACCATATCAGCTCCGGAACTACTAGCGGACTGTATATTATTTGAATTAGGTTGAAGGGGAGCTGAATCAATATCAAGATTTGAATTGGAACTAGAACTGGAGGAATATTCTTGCATGGATATTTCGGAATCTTCATGGAGTAAGGTGTTATGCCTTTTGTTACAATGGAAACAACTATTTTTGCTATAACAGTTTCGGACTGAATGAGTTTTCGAGAAACAATTGACGCACAAACTTTGACGTCTTATCTCATTGAAGCGCTCAGAATAAGTCATTTGCAAAAACATTGGACATTTGCGTATTGGATGATGTTCGTTAGGACATCATTGACATTTGGACGAATTATTTAACTTTTTAGAATTTGATTCTGAAGGTTGGAAAGCAGTTGCACGAATTTCGGAAACGGAGGTCTGTCTGATGGAAGCTGGTGGAAAAGCTGTAGAAATTGTTTCACATTCGACTGGAGACTGTACACCAAAGGTATCAGACAATTCGGACAACTTTGTAAGAATATTACAATAAGTAATGTATGTATTTTTGTATTTTTCCCTAAATGTCTTCTCTTCATTATCATTGTCGAACAAAAATGTGCCATATACTGATTTTATGCGACTCCATGTTGACATCAGTTCGGATTTGTGGACCTCAATCGCATGAATAGAATTTATATGATATCAATTATCATTATAATCAGCATCAAATTCAACAATGCTATCGGCAAGACAATGGAAACGATTGAGAGACATATTGGAAAACGGAAAAATATAACCAGCATTTGGACAAAATAATGGAATCTATCGAAATAGGATTTTCTCAAACTCGAAAAATTACAGAAATATTCCAAGAATTGTAAGAAAAATCAATTAATTGTTTAATGCCGTTGGAAAAAATAAATATTTCGGAAAATATTTGTTTGAAGAATTAATTGTTTTACAGAACTGGATTGTTAAAATCAACTGATCACAACTTTTTTTGGAAAACAACAACAATGCAACTAGAATTTGTTTACAATTGTAAGTCGATTAACCCTTTGGAGTACAGGAAAATAATATTGATTCATTATAGAACTAGAATATTGATTCATTATAGAACTATGGAAAAAGGAACGACAAATAAATTTTAAGAGTTATTTGTTGTATACAGAAATTTGTGGAAAAAATTATTTATGGAAATAAATATTATTTGTACAAATGTATTAAATTAATTAATTTATTGAACAACAACCGTAAATATTTTCATGAATTATATCAATTAATTTAATAAATTAAATTTAAACATAAATAAAATCAGTAAAAAATGTTGAAAATAATTTACAAAAATTGTATGCACCCACCGGTCACACAAGGGTTAATGATGATCAGTTGCGTATTGTAAGAATGTAGGAGAAAAAGAAAATATGAAGAAATTGTGTTGTGTTGATGTACATACGCACAAACAAGTATATTTATGGGAAGGCTTGTAACCACGCATAAACAAGTGCAATGCTTGTTAGTGTGATATACAAACGGACAAACGTATGTAAGTTATAGGATTGAGAACTGTACAATATTAATAATGAGAAATAATATTGTTTGGAAAGAATCAAAACAAATTGTTAAGAGAAAGTATTAAGGAAAATTGAAGTGTGAAGAATATTTTTCGATGGGAGGAAATAAATTAACCAAGAAGCATACTAGCATACAGTAATTGAAATGCAATTGAACCACGAACAATTTAAAAGAGAATTGAGCTGTAAGAGATTACTCGGAGTTGAAATGGAATATTTATCAAATAAATATATTGGAGCCAAAAGAAATGAAATGGAGCAAATATACACGACAAAAACGAAAGAAATACCCTACGAAGGGTCACTAGAAAAGGAACAATTGTCGGTATATTTGTTGCGTACTACAAATGAAGTAAAAACTCTCGTTAATCTTTCACAGCGTATTTATGTAGTGTGAAACAATGTCGATGTTTACATGTAAATTTTATTTTTATGAAATTCAATTGCCGTCGGCTTTTTGATTTATTTTTATTTTGGACAACTATTTTTCACTTCACTAACACTCTTATTTAGCACTTTGTAACAAATATAACCAATGCAAAATATAATGAAAAACAAACTAACCAGAGTTATTGTCGAAGAGAATAGATGGAAAACTATTTCTTGATAGGAACTCCACAATAACTGAGTGAAATCTCAGAGAATAAGATGAAAATCTTCCAATATAAATCCGGTGAAGGGGGAAAAGGCTGGATAATTGGAAGAGATGTTCAAACTCTCTGAGCCGAAACAAACTTGTTTAGATTTTGTTAATCAGAACAATTGGACAAATGAATATGGAAAATAGAAAGAAATAAAACAAAATAATTAGGATATTTTCGAATTATTTATTCAATTGCTTGAAGGATGGATTCTTACCAAGTAGAAGAAGTAGGAGTAATACAGCGATGTGAACAGGTTAGAGTTAGATTTGTATCTCTCCCAAAAAGAAGTATTTAAGACTCTACGATTAATTTAGTACTTAATGACAAGTGGAAGTATACTTTAAGAAAAAATTAATGAATAAAAAAATGATTTGCCTCAAGAAAATTATTCTCAAAAATTAATTTTTTTAAAAATGAGTTTAACCCATTCCCAGCCATTGTACCTGCTTGAGTACAGAAAAAAGGCTATATTCAAATACTCATAAATTTTTTAACAAGATAAATTTGACAACTTTTTTTGTGATTTTGCATTCAACACACTGTGCTTTTAAACATCAAACATAAAAATTTTAAAAAAATAATACGCTTAAGGTATATTTTGTCCTGTTTTTATAATGCTACATCATTTTTTGGAATATTAGCGAGGTTAGTAACAATTGAGCTGCGGAGAGCAAACACAGTTTTACGAAAGCAAGAGTTTTTTATAATTTTATGATGTAGAGTTATTATGTGTACATTTTATAAAAATGTATAAGAAAAATATTTTTTTGGGACAAAGTTGTGTGATGGGGAAAATCGGTGTACCCAATTGGGTACAATGGCTTGATATGTATTATTTTTTTTAAGATTTTTCTTACGCTAAAATAGAATTTCAGAACATCAAAACGTGAAGTTTTTAATGCAAATGTTTTAAAAACTAGATTTTTTGGAAAAATATGAGCACCACAATTTTGATAGCTATTATTTTATCAGATCCGGATTGAAATATGGATGAAGATGAAGGTGTTGCTGACGACTTTGTTAGAGATCGCATGTACTAGGTGAAATATAAGTATTTTGTGACAGTGATAGCGACGACGATGTTCCACTTGAGATGTTCTGACAGAAAATAATGCCCTCAAGATCAAGCAAAACAAATTCTATTTGGATACTATTTTTTGAACAATGAGTTCAATATTATTTCATACTTGAATGGGAAAAGGTTATTAGTTTAATCATTTAGCAGACTTGCATTTATGAATCGCAAGCTAATAAAAAATCCCCTACGATGGGGTGAATGTCATAACAGAATAAGATGGTTGTCTGAACAATGCGATATTGCGATGTGTTGAAAAAGTAATGTTTTAAAAATGTTCACACATTATAAAAATAGCATACACTTTACGCCATTGTACCCATTCAGGTACAGCCCCAAAAACACGTTTCCTAATTTTTTTTTTAATTTTCTATGTTCTTTGACCGTATTTTAGTTTAAATAAATAAATGAATTTAAAAATTTTTCATTTTAAATGGTCTTGGTTTTTAATGGGTTAAATTGTTGTTTTCTGAGTTCTTTGGCATATTCAAAATTTGGCAGTAGTAAAATTTTTATAAAACATTTCGACTAAAATTATTTTTTATTTTTAAAAAAAAAAATCAAAAATTACAAAAGCATGTTTAAAAAAAATCGTACATTTTTGTATTTTGTTTATTCTTAACATATAGAGTTTTTAAAAGGGCCGTGAAAAGATTAGTGCCAACTTTTTGCCACATCTTAAAAAAAATGCATTTTAAAATAGGTCTAAATTCACAATTTGTACCTAAATTTGTTAAAAGCGATATGAAATAATATTAATATCTTAAATTCAATTAAAGAAATTTTGAAAATTTATTATATGGAAATCAAATTGGGCACCACATCTTAACCAGAGTTCTCTAATCTATATATATAAAAGAGTAACGTTACTGACTCACTGACTGACTGATTCATCATCGCACAGCCCAAACGACTGAAGCTAGAATCATGAAATTTTAACTGTGGGTTCCTCCCTCCCCAAAACGATCCGATAAGAAGGGATTTTGGGAATTTGAACGTTTAGGGGGTAAAAAATGGTAAAAACGGGTAAATTCGGTAACCTTATATCTTAAAAACTAATAAAGATACAAAAAAACTTAAAATTGCTTGTTACTCCATTTAAAAAATAATCTGACAGGTGTTTCGTACTTTTTCGAAATTCGAAACTTTTAGGGGAGAAAACCGGTAAAAACTGTATTTTGGTACTTTTTTTGCTCCCTATGTATCTTTTAAACCAATAAACATAGAAACAAATTTTAAATCGTATTCTTTAACTAACAAAAAATAAAAAATATAAGTTTGGTACTTTTTGGAAATTCGAACCTTTAAGGGATAAAAATTGTGTTTATTGTTGGTACTTTTTCATAAAATATGTTTTTCTATAATTTGACATAGACATACGAATATTTTATTATGAGCTCCCACCACGATACAGAAATTTATTTGAATTAAATTTTACCAAAGCAATGGGGTTAAAAAATGTACCAAAAAGGGGATAAAATCGGGAAAATACATTTTATTTGAAATTATTAAGCCAGTTTTGATAATTTTTTTAACATTGGTTCCTGGATTCATACAAAAATTAACTAACAGGGTGTTATTTGGAACTCGAGTGCCAAGGTGTATATTGGGCCAAATCCGGGTAAACAGTTTGGTACTTTTTTTAAAACATATTTATTCTTGGGCACATTAACACAGATTTTAATATTTTGAGACATGCCTGTAGCATAAACAATTTTGGCAAAATGGAATATTTTTAAATTTCAAAATTGAGGGGTGTTCAAGGAAGAAAAGGGAAATTGGTACTTTTCTCCTAATGGTACTTTTTTAACATTATAAATTATTTCAGTTATCGACATTAAAGTTAGCTGATATGTATCTGAGTGAAGTTAGTGTTAGGAATAGGGGATAATATTTAGGTACCAAAATGTGTGAACTGAACTATAGGTACTTTTTTGTTCTTCTAATGGTACTTTTTTGAAATTTCTATAATAATGGACTTAGAAACATGAAATTAAACATATATGGTCCTAAGTGAGTGAAAATTCTAGGGGGAGACTTTTTGGTACTTTTTCTTTATTGGAATGGTACTTTTTGTAATTTCTTCACCAATGAACCTAGAACATGAAATAAAGCTTATATATAAACCGAGTGAGTGGGAAACCACAAGTGTGGATTTTTTGGTACTTTTTCTATATTCTAATGGTACTTTTTTGAATTTTCTATAATTAGAAAATTAGAAGAAAATGAGTGAGAATTCTAGGGGGAGACTTTTTGGTACTTTTTGTTTATTCTAATGGTACTTTTTTGAATTTTCGATAACAATGAACTTAGAAACATGAAATAAAGCATATATGGTTCTAAGTAAGTGAGAATTATAGGGAGAGACTTTGTGGTACTTTTTCTTTATTCGATTGGTACTTTTTGTAATTTCTTCACCAATGAACCTAGAAACATGAAATAAAGCTTACATGGAACCGAGTGAGTGGGAAACTACAAGTGGTTGCTTTTTGGTACTTTTTCTATATTCTAATGGTACTTTTTGAATTTTCTATAATATAATGGCCTAGAAATATGAAATTAAGCGTATATGGTCCTAAGTGATTGAAAATTCAAGCGGATAGCTCATGGTACTTTTTGTTTATTCTAATGTTACTTTTTTTAATTTTCTATAGAAATGGACTTAAAACCGATCGGTTTCGGTTTTGTGATAATTTATTAAATATTAAGTATTATAGAAACAAAATTAGTTGATAATATAGGAAATGATATACAAATCTAAAATTCAAACTTGACGGGTTATGGTTTAGTGAATGCGAATTTAAAAGTGATAGTCAATGGTACTATTTCCTTTATGCAATGGTACTTTTTGAATATTTTATAATAATAAACCTAAACATTTAAAATTAGGAACACATTTTGAATTTTCTATAATAATGGATCCAGAAATATGAAATTAGACATTTACAAATAGATTCACAAAGTGAGACTTGATAGTACTATTTCTTTATTCTAATTGGGGTGACGAAGCGCACCGGGTCAGCTAGTATTATATAATTTTAAGCAAGATGAGGTAATATGTTATATCCACCTGTTTTTGTGACATATCTCTCTCAATATTTTTCTTATGTATTATTAATGTATTCAAAATCAACAACAATCAAAAAATTTACAGAATCTTGTAATATATTATTGTGCACTGCATTGCCACCTACTGCTGTGAGTTATGTACATATTTTGAATCCATTAATGGGACTTTTGAAAAATATAAGATATAAATATTATATATCAACGTGTAGGAAATTGTACATTCTTTTCAAAAATGTATTAAATTTTTAAGAATTAAAAATTTGATAGAAGACTTTTTTCAAAAATATGGAAATCAAAAATGGTAGCTGATTTTTTAGAAAATTTAAATTTTTAAAATATAATAAAAGTTTTGTTTATGAATCGTTTTTTATCGAAATTTGACACTTACATATGTATATTAGAGTGACAGCCGATTTTTTTTTAGATTTCAAAGAGTGCCGGGTGGAATATTGTGACACTAGGCCTAAAAGTTAAGTGCTGAAAATTTGGGCCAAATCGGACAACGATTTCTGGACGCGCATCGAGGTCAAAGTTCAGATATATGCAAAATTATACTATTTATATGGAATAAATAGGTAAATCTCGTAAACTTTCTGCATTGTTTTCTAGAAATATGTAGATTTATTTATATTAATGAATATTACATTAAAAAAAAAAAGATTTGGAAATTGACCCTGTATCTCCTTTGGGTCAAAATGACCCAAAAACTGTATTATCGCCAAAATTCGGGAAAAATGCCATTTTTTCAGTTTTTTTAAAAATTTTGCTACTAAAAAATACTTTTACAATTGAATGCAAAAGAATCGAAATGTGTATGTAATTATCGTTGTAATGAGATATAAATGACAAAATTTGTTTAAAAAATGGTAAAGTTATTACAAATTCGCCAGACCATTAACGTGTCTCAGGCCACTTGAACAAGAAATTTAGGAAAAAAAATTAACATATTTCGAGAAAAATTAAAATAAAAGCTAATTTTTATTTAAAATATATCCGTATTTACTTGTGTATGAGATTTTGTCTTCATAGGATACCGTTAACCTATTCGCAGGTATGGCCAAAAAAAAATATTTTTTTTAATGGTTGTTTCGAATCTCCATTTTTAAAAATTTTGTTAAACAAATTTCAGAATTTTTCGATCATCACATTGGGATTTATTGAGATCATAATAGGGAATAAAAAGATGAAAAAATTATATATAGATTTAAATTTTACGATTTTTAAGAAAAACTATTTTTTTGTCCATATTTTGGCGAATGAGCCCAATTTCCTTACTGTTACAAATTTTAAGTAAAGCCTATTCATAATATTATAGCCCTGGTAATTTTAAATATAGTCTTAAAGTTTTACCAAAATCGGATAACGTCAACCTTTAAATCGTGAAGATTAAAGATCAAATTTTTCAATATTTGGAATTTCTAATGAAACTTGAGGAAACTATACATTGGGGTCTAGCATTTACAACAACAGTGCAAAAATGGATTTTAACATTTTAGAGCACTTGGGGTCAAAATGGCTGTGTTTTTCGAGATTTTAAAAGTTGAGGGTCATTTGGAACCCAACTGCGGCTAAGGGTTAATCTCCATTTTTGTGTTGTTATTTTCAATTCTGGACTTTATGTTATATTTTCCTCAAGTTTCATTAAAATCGGCCCAAAATATATAACATTTTGCTATATTTTCATTAGAAATTCCAAATATTGAAAAATTTAATCTTTGACCTTCACGATTTAAAGGTTAACTTTATCCGATTTTAGTAAAACTTTCAGACTATATTTAAAATTCCAGGGCTATAATATTATGAATAGATTTTACTTAAAATGTATAACAGTAAAAAAATTGGCCTCATTCGCCAAAATATGGACAAAAAAATAGTTTTTCTTGAAAATCGCAAAATTTAAATCGCAGGTACGGAAAAACTGTCACAGGTATTGACATAATTTTTTCATATTTTTATTCCCTATTATGATCTCAATAAATCCCAATGTGATGATGGAAAAATTCTGAATTTGAAAATGGAGATTCGAAACAGCCGTTAAAAAAATATTTTTTTTGGTTATACCTGCGAATAGGTTAACGGTATCCTACGAAGACAAAAACTCATACACAAGTAAATACGAATATATTTTAAATAAAAATTAGCTTTTACTTTAATTTTTCTCGAAATATTTTAATTTTTTTCCTAAATTTATTGTTCAAGTTGCTTGAGACACGTTAATGGTCTGGCGAATTTGTAATAATTTTACCATTTTTTAACCAAATTTTATATCTCATTACAACGACAATTAAGTACACATTTCGATTATTTTGCATTCAATCGCAAAAGAATTTATTTAGTAGCAAAATTATTACAAAAACTGAAAAATTTGCATTTTTTCCGAATTTTGGCGATAATACAGTTTTTGGGTCATTTTGACCCAAAGGAGATACAGGGTCAATTTCCAAAATTTTTTTTTAAGATAATAATTATTAATATAAATAAATCTACATATTTCTAGAAAACAATGCAGAAAGTTAACGAGTTTCACCTATTTATTCCATATAAATAGTTAAATTTAGCATATATCTGAACTTTGACCTCGATGCGCGTCCAGAAATCGTTGTCCGATTTGGCTAAATTTTGAGTACTTAACTTTTAGGCCTAGTGTCACAATATTCCACCCGGCACTCTTCAAAATTTTAACAAAAATTTTTTTCCATACAACTGATTGTCACTCTAATGTATATAGACATTTTTGATCCAAATGCAAAAGTGAGAAAGAAATTTGTGAATTGTTATTGAGAATCCCACAATTCCCAAAAATATATGGTATTTCTTAGATTGGGTCATACAATAATGGATTTAATTTTTTAAATGCAGTTATGCGATTAGAGTAAATTTGGCATATATTTTCAATTTACACAAAAAATGGGTCTAATTCGGAATGCTCTGGACCGCGCAGTTATAAAAATTTTCAATTTATTTTTCTTTTATAGTACTTCCCAAATTGTTACCTTTAAAAAAAATAGAAACACGTTATTTATTTTGTCTTTCTTTTCTGTATAACTAAACAATAATGTAAGTACAGTAGTTTTGACTTACCTGCCTTTCACTTAAGAGCATTTTGCATATAAGTGCACAAAACTTGTGTTTTGTATATTTATTTACCAAACTCCATATAAATTAATTAATTTAAGATAAGTGCATAATACTTTTGGAATCTATAGCTGGTCTTCATGAAAAATATTTCATTTAGCGGCCTAATACAAAATTAAATCAAAACAAAATAAGAAAAATAGGATTTTGAATAAAAAGATATGTTGTAAACTTCTTAATAATTTTAAAAGTAGCTAAAATAGCAATTTGACGTTATTTTTAGGGCAGTAAACTGTAAATGCACTTACCAGCATTAATGAGCAGGTAATTGCATTAAGGTTAACTGCATTTTTAACTTACCTGCACAAAATATCGTTCAAAGTTGGTTGTGCAGGTGAGTCAAAATTACTGTATAATGTAAGTAATAATATAGTAAAATATATATAAATATTTCAAATCAGATCGAGAACAAAAATTTTTCATATACCCGAGATACCCAATTTTGGGGCCTTAGTCTTTAAAGTCCAAATTCAAAACTCAAAATCTGCTGCATCTTCTCTATAGCCGTGGGCTAGGTGAAATCATGAACCGATTATGACAGACGGATAGATATATGGGGACGGACAGACTGGCGGACGGACAAAGCTTATTCAACCCAAAAAGTTATTCAGTAAAGCTAGGTACTCTGTTCAAAATTTCGTGCGAAATGCTGTCAAACTACATATAAAATATCAGATCAGATAAAATTCAAATCAGATCGAGAACAAAAATTTTTCATATACCCGAGATACCCAATTTTGGGGCCTTAGTCTTTAAAGTCCAAATTCAAAACTCAAAATCTGCTGCATCTTCTCTATAGCCGTGGGCTAGGTGAAATCATGAACCGATTATGACAGACGGATAGATATATGGAGACGGACAGACTGGCGGACGGACAAAGCTTATTCAACCCAAAAAGTTATTCAGTAAAGCTAGGTACTCTGTTCGTGCGAAATGCTGTCAAACTACATATAAAATATTTGGAATGAAATATATGCGAACTTCTTTCGCAGGAAATTAAAACCAACAGCCAGCTGTCAAATAGCATATAAAATTTTTCGCATGAAAAAACCATAATTTTTTGCAAATATGAACAGATTACTAGGCTTAAATACTAATAAACTACCAAGTTTCAATAAAATCAGATAATTTTTGCTAAAGTTATAGAATTTTCACAATTAAGGATATATGGCAGGACCAAGAGTCCTTGCTGCAATCACAATAAAAATTAACAGAGAGATTGTAAGATTAGTGCGTATAACAAATGCAGATTTTCATGATTTTTAGATCAATTATGTAGCCAAAACTAACTATTTGGTCCGATTTTTTCCAAAAATTTAATTTATCTTAACTAAGGTATTTTATATTGGCATACCAAAGCTCTACGACAACTCCTTCTATTTTTGTCCCATCGTTATATGACAAAACTTTGTGCGATGCACAGTGTTGCTAATTTTGAAATAGCGGCCAAAAGTCTTTTTTTTTGCCGCCAATATTTAGTTTATAATACTCATATTAAAGATAACATCTGAGAACCTCAGAAGCCAAAAATTCAGGTCTCTATGTAAACATTTTCCCTATAAACAGCGTGATTCATTATGCACCTTTTTATTATCTGACTGAATAGTAGGATTTTGTAATAAATTTTGAAAATTCAATCTCTTATAACTTTTTATTTTCAAAAGGGATTTTTATGAAGTATACGGTTTTTGTTAAAATGGTTTCATAGATTTAATCTCAATATAGATATATGTTTCCACCACTTTTGAAATCGCTTTCATATTATTTTTAAAAATGTATAAAATTTTACATAAATTTAAGGTTTGATGGAATAGAACCTTAGGGAATTCCTAATATTTCGTAAAAAATGTAGCACCATTTTAAAGTTCGTATTTTCTCCTTTATTTACATACCCATTTCGTTTTGCGCTTTTTTGCTCTTTTTGAGCTTGATAAATTTGTCTGACTTAAGTCTGATGTTTATACTCTAAACCACCATACATGTTGTATGGAATAAATGCATTCTTGTTAACAAAGTACAGGTCGAAATTTTGAAAATATTTCGATAAAATTTTTTCGACCCAAGGATGAATCCTGTTAAAACTGGCTGAAATCGATCAATTATTTCACCTAGCTCCCATACAAATGTCCTCCCGAAATTGGACTTTATCCGTCATAAATGTTTTATTAATATAGGTATCTGCACAAAATTCCTTTCCAAATAAGTTCTATGTATACGGAAGTCTTGTCACATAATTTCATGGCAATCGGTCCTGTAACGTTTATCGTTAATGATTATGAAGTTTCTTCCAATAAGAAATTAAATTAATTTTTGATTTTGGGAGTACAATGACGCTTGTGCGTTTTCTTTTATTGGTCTCTAGATAATGATTAAAATGGCTAACTCTCAAACATGGTGGAAATAAGTTAATTGCCAACTATTGCTAATATTTCAACGTTGTCAACTTATTTTAACTATTAATATAAATGTTCACTTATGGCAATACCATTACAGTATAAGGAAAATAAATTTGTATATCATTACAGGTCCATAATTAGTCATAGCTCCCATATAAGGCACTCTTCCGAAAATCATTCACGAAAATAAATTATTAAAATTTTAAAGAAAAATTATTTTGTTCACTTTCTTAGTGTAGGGCATTATATTGTCGGACTTGACCGACCATACTTTCTTACTTGTTATTATTAGAACTCTTTACTTCTATTATCATTATTAAATTTTATTAGAAAATAATTCTAATAATAAACTTTTCTAAAAAAAATCAACATTTTATTTAATTTTTTTTAATTATTCGACAAAAAGATGGGCTCAGAAAGGCTTTTATGTTATTCAATACAATAAATACTAAATTTTTTGTATAATTTTCATATGCAAATAGCAAAAAAATATATATTGTTACGTTTTAACCTTTTCAAAACGCTGGTTTATTTCCTTTAAATAAACCGGATACTTTTGATTGCAAATAAAAGCCGTTTAGTAGTTTGAAAATTGTAACAACTTTTTATTTCTTTAAAATGTACAACAACAACAGAATTAAATAGCCACTCAATGTTTTTTATACACGTTTATAAATTCTCAGAATTACAGACACAATTTATAATGTACACGAATTTACTTTGAAAACACAACACACTTTAAGGCACTTAGATGATGTTTATTCGAAAAGCGTCTCTGATAAACTCACTAACGACTGCAACCTCTGCCACTATTTATAACACTGCATTACCATCTTTAACTGTCAAAGTTCGAATATTCTAGATCATACGCCATCTGTGGTGTACTTTCTACAATGTTCTTTAACTGATTATTCGAACTCGAATACAGCGTTGCCAACTTACAATCAAATCAACTGAAAGCTTTTATTTAACAATGCCCACAGATATGTTACAGTTTTACAGCACTGTTACTTGAAAGCATTATGCTACTTTTAAATCAGCCGTTAAAATCGTTATATTTGAATTCAAGTACAATTTCGTAACAATATCTTACTTAACTTATGGCTAATTATTCTTAAGAACATAACTATCAATTTTCTAGACATCATAACTACATTCCGTCACAACGTAATATACAAACTAATATACCAAAATAAGGGTAAAACAACAAAAAAAACCGCATTAAAAAATTCCGCCTGTGTCAAAAGTTATAGAGTTTTGGCCGCTATTTTTAAATTTGCCACACTGTGCGACGGTCAGAATTGATAACAGAATAGTTTTTGAAATCAAATTTATTAAAAAATTATTAATGTAACCAGATGTAGATCAGAACATATAACAAAATTATAAAGATAAGCCTCATATTGTAATTTATTTAAAAATTAAAACAGAAAAAAGAAGTCAATAATTTATATTACATTTTAAACAAATAATGTTCAAGCCGAGACGTCTTGAGGGAGGCAGTAGTAATATTACATTAATGGGTTAACGTGGAGTAATATTTCCCACTGGGTCTTAAATCTTATTCAGCTTTACTGAGTAAAGCTACGATAATGATTGTAGGATAACGGCATTTAAATAGAGTTATTGATTCTTATTTCTTCTAAATAAATGAATTGAAGTTATTAATAAAACGAAAAGGGGAGTCAATCAATATATAAGCAAGGCCAAACATCTTCATAGAAGAACTCGCAACTCACTTGTTTTATTATCTTATATAAGGAGTGAGATCGAGAAAAATATTAACATACATAAATGTTAATAAAAAAGAAACCACTAAACCTACAGTTCCTATTTTTTTATTTGATTGAAATTATATTACAACTTACAAAAAAATATTAAGGTCTTTTGCTCTTTTATTTTGGTTCCTCTTAACGTATGCTGTATATTCTATGAATAATAAACGTCGCAGACAGTTCCCAGCAGAACAGCCCATTGTGAATCTAAACCACCCAGCGGGAAAAATATGCAGTAAAGAGGCCTTCCTAAATGCCTCATTTTGCAGACACAAGGACTT
Source organism: Calliphora vicina (assembly GCF_958450345.1). Lineage (NCBI taxonomy): Eukaryota > Metazoa > Arthropoda > Insecta > Diptera > Calliphoridae > Calliphora > Calliphora vicina. The sequence goes on along the minus strand of NC_088781.1, from coordinate 83,255,449 downwards.
CTAGTCGCATGGCAAAATCATTTCAATTTTACACGGCGTGTAGAATATATTCATTTACTCACTTGTTATTAGAATGGGATTCATAAGGCTTCTTGAACACCTTCTAAGAGCAGGCAGTGTGAATGACTATTGCATCTTTTAGAATGAGTAAGTATGCCTTTTAGAAGGACTACAAACTGAAGTCCTATAATTTTTTCCCGCTGGGCAGTGATGCCCAAACACATATCAAAGCTTTAGTTGTGTTGGTAAAACAGCGGAGAATTTGATTTGATTTTGTTCTCTGAGATGAAATCAAAGCAACAAACACACGATCATTACATCTGGCCTACCTAAACAAAAGCGTAAGACGGAACGTTTTTTTCCGCGTAACTTTAACGCTGAAATGCTATACCTAAACAACAGCGGCAACGTTACGTCAAACAATAAAAACAGGGTTATCAAAAAAATAAATATAACAAGCCTGATTATTTAGACAATAACCATATTTCTGATATGTATACTATTTTAAATATTTACACTTACCTCCATTTTCTAATAACAAATATATTTTTTTGGCTTATTTGTTTCTCCTTCTTTATTTATTTGTTTACATTTGTTGTGTTTTGCAACTAACTTCACTATTAAACGAGCTGTCAAAATTGGATTTTCCAATTGCAAAGCGTTGCCGCTGCGTTATTTCGGTATGCTACACACAAATTGTATGGGCATGAGAATTTTTGAAAACTAAAACACGCTTGCCGCCCGTGTTTAGGTATGCCAGTATGAACAGCGGAGAATTTAGAAATAACTCCCTATGAAATAATTCCCATCAAAAATTAAATAATTCCCAAACTTGAAAAATGAAATAACTACCAAAGGTTAAAATGAAATAACTCCAATAATCGGCGGTTTCATAATTTTAAAAATATTACTCCCAAAAAAGCGAAATAACTCCCAATAGAAATGAAATAATTCCCAATTTATGTAAACTAAAAAAAGGAACTTCAAAGTGAAATTATTCTTCGCTTACCAAACATTTTTTGCATTGCGGGCCTATTGCGTAGCGCAAAGTTTTACTCCTCTGAGATGTGTCAAAAACGGGCTTCACTCAGAAAATTTGTTTTGCATTGACGGCCTTCGGCCGGGCGCTAAGGAGTGTATAAAATACTGGCTTCGCTCAGAAAAGTTTTTTGCATTGACGGCCTTCGGCCGGTCGCTAAAGTTTTCTACTCTTTAGCGGTGTATCAAAAACTGGCTTCGCTCAGAAAAGTTTTTTGCATTGCCACTAAAGTTTGCGCTAAAGTTTTCTCCTCCGGAGTGTATCAAAATCTGGCTTCACTCAGAAAAGATTTCTTTCATTGCAGAAAGGTTTTATAATATTTAAGAAAGCCGATTTTCATTTCGCACCAGATTAAGAAATCGTTGCAACCTGAAGCCGGTTGCAACGATGGAGATGGACGAGAGGAGAAAACCTTTGCGCACGGCCGAAGGCCGGCAATGCAAAAATCTTTGCTGAGCGCAGCCAGTTTTTGATACACCCCAGAGGAGAAAACCTTAGCGCCCGGCCGCAGGCCGCCAATGCAAAAAAAACTTTTCTGAGTGAAGCAAGATTTTGATATTTATGGGTTCTGCTTTTACAAAGTAGAACCCAACAAAAATTAAATAACTCCCAATACAGTGAAATAACTCCTAATTCCCAAAATAAAATGAAATAAAACCCAAAAAAAATTTCATTGGGAGTTGTTTCATTGGGAGTTATTGCATTATGAAATAACTCCCAACAAAAAATTATGAAATAACTCCCCATGCGTTAGGAGTTGTTTCATAATGAAATAAGTCCTAAGTTGTATGAACAATTTGTTGGTTGTTTTTTCATCCTTTCGTGGGGAGTTATTTCACGGTACCACAAACACATGATCATTATAAGAAAGTACACAAGTAAGCTTATAGTGTATGTGTATCAAAGTAACTTCAGCAGAATTTTCCTGCCCTATTACGGGTGCTAGGGAATTGTGATTTTGGGCACCACTGATCTAAACAAAAAACAATTAATTCAAAACAATAACAATAAACAAACGTTTGAAGTCATGGAAATTAACCAAAATGATGAATTTTTCTGGAATAAACTTAACAATGTGCTGGATAACAAGTTGAAGGATATTGCTAAAAAAGATGATATTAATTCCATTAAATCAGACATTGATGAACTAAGGGAAGAAAACTGTAAATTAAGAAATGAAGTAAAAATGCTTTCTTCACTTATAGAACAAATTGACCGTAGATCGCGTTCTTCAAATATTGTTGTCAATGAAATTGTTATTACCACTACATCTGCTGCTAAATCCGCATTTAATGATTTATGCAACAATCAACTGGGAGTAAATGCAAGAGTGGTATCTGTGCTTCTCACTTGAAACTCACCTGCAAGCTGTTAATGTTTTAGCTGCCAAAAGGTCGTAATATTTTTATTCAAAAATGAACAAAATGTTCGTTACAATTTAAGAAAAATCAACAAGTCTTTGGCAAAACTTAACATGAACATCAAGGTAAGGCTTGGTGAATTCTGTATTTTTATCGACGACAAAAAGTATTCTTGATCTGGTAAACTTGTGGACAACTCATCTTCGGATGCAGAAAAATCTTCTATCTAAAGCCAACTATAACATTGAAGTCACCGTCAAGGATAATGTTGCTGTAAATTCTATGTCGCTTAACTCCACCGATGCACAGTGGGGGATCTGAAAAAAAAGTGGAAATAAATCTGTAACTTCTAAACGAATGGCCCGATTTTAATAAAATTTCTCGTGGCTATAGAGGAGGTGTTGATAAGTTTTGAATTTGTACTTATAACACCAAGGGGAGGCCGATCCACAATGCCCCAAAGTGGGGCACCTCGGGTATATCAAAAATTAAAAAATTATGCCAAATTTTTGTTTGCGATCCGATATGAAAGATTTTTATATACAGTGAGCCTCAAAAGTGAGTAAACAGCAGCGAATTTTTTGATTTTTTAAGATCATGAAAATCATTATAGTCCGACTTAAATCTATATTTTTCACAACCAAAGATATTATTCAAGCCAATCTCTATCAAACCGAAACTTTAAAATTTTAATCATGGATAAATTTTAGAATTTTCATTATCTTAAAAAATATCCAATAATTTTTGGTGTATACTCACTTTTGCGGCTCACTGTATATGGAATCTACTAGACGAGTTCTACAATTAATACCATTAATTAGACTACGGGAAAAGAAAAGATATACATATTATATATCAGCGTGTAGGAAATTATGTCGTCTTTTCAAAAATGTACAAACTTTTTAAGAATTAAAAAAATTATAGAAGACTTTTTTCAAAAATATGGGAATAAAATATTATAGCTGATTTTTTTGGAAAATTTTAATTTTTAAAATGAAATAAAAGTTTTGTTTATGAATCGTTTTTAATGAAATTTTACACTTATATAGAAACTTTCGATCCAAATCCAAAAGTGAAAAAGATATTTGTGAATTGTTAATGACAATCCTACAATTCCCAAAAAACTTTCCAAAAATCCCAAAATTGGGATTTTTTAGATTTTTTGATTTATTGAAGGCACCAAGCTCGGGGCTATGAAATCCCTTTGCACAATATTGAAGAACATATTGGGACATACAAAACAGGTCTTAATTTTTGGAAAGTAGCTATGCGATTTGAGAAAATGTTGTCTATGGTTGAAATTTATATCAAAATAGGTCTACTTCGGAAGGCTCTGGACCACGTAATAATAAGAATTTTGATATTATTTTGCTTTTATAATATTTCACGAAATGTTGTCTTTCAGAAAAATATAAATACACTATTTATCTTTTTCTTATTTTCTGTATAATTTAAAATTAATGTAAGTACTTTTTTCGAAAAAAATGGCGAAAAAACGACTTTTTTATTTTTTTTAAGTTTGAATGCACATAACTTTTGACTCAGTACATGTTTTTAAACAATTGGATCCGTTATTAGCAAGAATTGGATCCGTTATTAGCAAAAAACCAGACCAAGGTAGGTAAATAAAATAAAATTTGACTTTTCAAATGCGAATAACTCGTAAACTATAATAGATAATATATGGCTAAAGCAATGTTTCCATATATATAAAAATCTTTCAAATCGGATCGCAAACAAAAATTTGGCATCATTTTTAATTTTTGATATAACCGAGGTGCCCCACTTTGGGACATTGTGGCTCGGCCCCCCTTGGTGTTATCAGCCCAAATTCAAAACTTAAACTTATCAACACCTCCTCTATAGCCACGGGAAATTTTATTAAAATCGGGCAATTCGTTTAGAAGTTACAGATTTATTTCCACTTTTTTTTCAGATCCCCCACTGTGCGATGTGAATATTCAATAGCAAAACACTCTTTGTAATGTTTTATCATATATTTCATAATGCAATAACTCCCAATGAAATTTTTGTTGGGTTTTATTTCATATTATTGTGGGAATTAGGAGTTATTTCACTGTAGAGTTGGGAGTTATTTAATTTTTGTTGGGTTCTACTTTGCAAAAGCAGAACCCATAAATATCAAAAACTGTCATCACTCAGAAAATTTGTGTTGCTTTGACGGCCATCGGCCGGGCGATAAGCCAGAATTTGATACACCTCGGAGGAGAAAACCATAGCGCACGACCGAAGGCCGGCAATGCAAAAAACTTTTCTGGGCGAAGCCAGTTTTTGATACACCCCAGAGGAAAAAACTTTAGCGCCCGGCCGAAGGCTGGCAATGCAAAACAAATTTTCTGAGTGAGGCCAGTTTTTGACATATCCCAGAGGAGTAAAACTTTGCGCTACGCCATAGTCCCGCAATGCAAAAAATGTATGGTAAGCGAAGAATAATTTCACTTTTGAAGTTCCTTTTTTTAGATTACATAAATAAATTGCTTCGGATTGGGAATTATTTCATTGCTATTGGGATTTATTTCATTGGAAGTTATTTCGCTTTTTTGGGAATAATATATTTAAAATTATGAAACCGCCGATTATTGGGAGTAATTTCATTTTACCCTTTGGTAGTTATTTCTTTTTTTATGTTTAGGAATTATTTCATTTTTGATGGGAATTATTTCATAGGGAGTTATTTCATTTGGGAGCTATTTCACGGTACCTAACGTTGCAACGCGTTGCTAACCTTGCGAATAGTACTAATTTTGGAAATTTTTTCACATTTTTAAATAAATTTTGATATTTTCTTTTTATATGAAACTCATTTTATCAAGCAAGCAAAATTTATTTTCAAACTTTCTATTAAATTACTATTTACACTGGATCCCTAGTGCTGGACGGGCTAAAGGTAGATGATTGTATGGTTTTAAAAAAGAAATAAAAAAGGCATTTAATTCAAAATTCACTAATATGACCGATCACAATATTGTTCTGTCATCTAGAATGAATAGTACTGTTTTTCACTTTATTCCACGATACATCAACTGCACTAACTGGGATGCAGAGTTTGAAAATTTTAAAAACTTTTTAACTGATTTTTGTCCTACTAATTTTTGCATCCTTGGTGACCTGAACTGTCGTATTGGTCTAGATCATCATATATTAGACCGAAATTTACTGACTGATTTACCACATATAAATAAAATCAGATGCTGTAAAGCAGTGTCGCTCAATATCACAATTTCCTAGCACGCGTGATAGGGCAAGCAAATTCTGCTGACGTTACTTTGATACAAAAAAAAAAGATGCTTGATAATTTAAAAACATTTCGTAAAATACATTCAGATACCAACAAAATAAAATATCTGTAATAGTAAACTTAAATATTATAATTCAACCCTTGATCAATTAAACACAATTAGATGCAGTAAACAGTGGTGGAAATTAGCTAATGATTTAAAATGTCGTTCAATAACATCACGTTCAAACTTAAGCGCAGATGAATTCTTACTACATTTTTCCGACTTATTAGTAAACTTGAACTCTATAGTTACAATACAATGGTGTTTGCCTTACAACATAGATCCCTTCTTGGACTCACCATTTGAACTCTGTGAACTAGTTTCAGTTCTAAAAGGACTTAAGGATAATAAAGCTCCTGGGCAAGATGGAACCAGTTACGAATTTTTCAAATATTATATGTATATGTACTAAATATAATTTTTCTTGAGGAACAGACACCAGCTAGCTTTAAAACTGCAATCCTTATCCACTCCTGAAGATAGGTGATCCTGACTGTCTTGCTAATTATGGTGGTTTATTTTTAATTGATACAACTTGCAAAATATTTAACAACATTAGCATAAATCGCATTACTGACTGGATAAATAAATTCCATATTCTTAATGAATATCAAGCTGGTTTAAGAAAGCAATACTCGACTATTGACAACGTTTTTAACCTGAAAAATACTTCTGCATTTTTTGTTGATTTCTCCTCCGCCTTTGATTTGATTCCGAGAAACTCATTATTTTATAAACTGGCAACCATACAACCAGTCGAATACTTTTTGGTAATATTCTATCGAATTCTTTTAATGTACATCTTGGTGTCAAACATGGATGTATTTTAAGTCCAATTTTATTTGCCCTATACTTAAATGACCTTGCCGATGCTCTTCCTGGTGGCGTTAAAGTTGATAACTTCACCTTGAACCTTCTAATGTATGCGGACGATATTGTTATTATATCCGACTTGCCTGGCGGTCTTCAAAATATGATTAATGCTTTACATACCTACTGCAATTTATTGAATTTGAAAGTTAACATGGCTAAATCCAAAATTTTAATATTTCGTAACGGTGAAAGGTTCCCCAGTAATGCAATGTTTACGTATGGTGAGAACGTAATCGAAATCGTAAACTAATATAAATATTTGGGCATGGACCTATGTTACAATTTATAATTTTTTAAACATCTGGAAAACAAATTATTAACATCTAAAATGTCAATTACATCTTATTGAATATGTTAATCATCCCAAAATTGCAATTAAAAATAAACTAAAAATCTTTAGTTCTACTGCTCGTCCAATTATGTTTTACGGGGCCCAAATATCCAAAAGTATGATGTCGAAAAACTATTACGTTATTTTATAAAAAAGATCTTGCGTCTGCCTAGCAACACACCAAATTACATTGGCTCATATTCATAAATCTTAACTTAAGTCGGAACTAGTAAAGCAGAAACTAAAAAATAATTCATAGATAGTTGTAGATCTTATTCACAATTCATAACTAGCTTAGTTACTGCTTTAACATGACATGAGAAAACAAAAACAAATTTTGATCGATATATACTGTAATTAATTAAAAGGTTTATACAGCTATTAAAAAACTATTTTTGTTCTCTAAAAAGTACATAAAAAATTTATAGTTATAGTTTGTATGTAAATCAATTAATTTTCAATAGAATGTTGTTGACAAAAAAAAACACATCTCTAGATTATTTTCTCAATCTATCAATCAGCTGTTTTTTATACCCTCCACCACCATAAGTGGTGAGTGAGGGTATATATAAGTTTGTCATTCCGTGTGTAACATTGAGAAATATTCATCTGAGACCCAACAAAGTATATATATTATGGATCCTTATGAAATTCTAAGTCGATTGAGCCATGCCCGTCTGTCTGTCTGTCTGTGTAAAACACGCTCACGTCCAAAATAGGCAAACAAAATTGGTAGACTTGCAAAAAAAAATGTTTATTGTTCTCCTAAGCAGTTTGGTATTGAAAATCAGCAAAAGCGGTTCAGTGGAACCAGAGTTATGAACCAAAATGTGAGACAACCTAAAAAAAAACTTGATAATTTTAACATAGTTTTCCTTATTTGTGCAAATATATTGCAGATAATACCATAAAAGTGCACACACGTTATTTTTATGTTAAAGGGACTAACTCTGGCGAAAATTATAAGAATCGGTCCATGATTTCTCCTAGCCCCCATACAATTTTCTTCCCGAAATATGGTTATTAGGTCTGTAAATGCATACAAAATTGCAGTATCCAGACAAAATTCAAGAGAAATAAGTTTCGTGCTTAAAAAAATTACAACCCCAAATTTTTTGTGGATCGGCCCATATTTGACCGTCGCCCCATATAAAGTTCATTTCCGAAAATCACTTAAATAAGCATAAATGTCTTATAGATATCGCTATTAAGTTGAAATTCGTCATAAATAGTCCCCATATATACCAAAATCGCTTTACCTAATTCTATGAAGATCGGCCGATAATTGGTTATAGCTCCCATATAGGGACCACTTCCGAAAAACACATAATCTACATAAATATCTAAAAAATATCAATATCAAAACAAAATTTTACATAGATCCATAATTTATACTTAGAAATCAAACTCCAGGATTTTGTCAATATCGGTCCATATTTGACCATAGCTCCCATATAAGGTCCAATTCCGAAAATCAGTTAAGTACTCATAAATCTCTTATAAATATCTTTATCATGCTAAAATTCGACAAAAATAATACTCATATACATAGAAATCACTGTACTAAATTGTATGCAGATTGGCCGATAATTGGTCATAGCTCCCCTATAAGGCCCATTTCCGAAAAAGATATTAACCTTAAAAAATATTTAAAACATATCGATATCAAAATGAAATAACGCACAGGTCAGTAATTTGTATCCAGTAATCATACTTCTGAATTTTTTGAATATCGGTCCATATTTAGCCATAGCTCCCATATAAGGTCCACTCCCGAAAATCACTAAAATCCTCATCAATTTGTTACAAATATAGTTATCAGGTTGAAATTCGAAACAAATTTATTCAATACTAGCTGACCCGGTGCGCTTCGCCACCCCAATTAGTACTATTAAGTCTCCCTTTGTGAATCTGATTGTAAATGTCTAATTTCATATTTCTGGGTCCATTATTATAGAAAATGCAAAAGAAAGTTACCACTAAAGTCACCTTTTGTGAATTCATTCAGAATCATGTGTGCCTAATTTAAAATTTTTAGGTTTATTATTATAAAATAAGGAGTGAGATCGAAAAATTCTTAACACACGTTTTTCATTACATTTTTTAACCCAAGTATTATTTGAATTTTTTTTTTGATCAAGTTACCTTTGAAAAACATGTCAGTTATTATGTGTAATGTCAATTATATTAATTTTTTTGTTAATCTGATTAAAATGAGTGACCAGAAAAAAGTGCGTACTGAAATTATTAAATATTTTCAACAAAACCCAACTTGGTCTTACAAAAAGTTGGCCAAGCATACAAAGGTCTGCCGTCAAACTGTTTCCAATGTTATTAAACAGTACCGGGAGAACTTGTCAGTTGATAGAAAACCTGGTTCAGGTAGAAGGAATGGTCCACATGATGTTTCTAAAGCCAAAAAAATAGAACGCATTTTCAAAAGAGCTGCCAACACATCCGGTAGGAAAGCAGCCCGGTTAGCTCAGTGCTCGGACTATTTGGTACGAAAAGTTAAAGCTAATGCAGGTTTAAAAACATACAAGGCTCAAAAAGTTCCTGACAGGAACGCTACTAAAAATTTAGAGGCCAAAAACAGAGCACGGAAATTGAAGTCAAGTTTTATAAAAAAATATTCTTGCTGCATAATGGATGACGAAACGTATGTTCTGGCAGATTTTTCGCAACTTCCAGGTCAAAAATTTTATGTTGCTGATGCTCGAGGGAATGTTGAAGAAAAGTTTAGGACCCAAAAGCAGACAAAATTTCCCAGAAAGTTCTTGGTATGGCAAGCAATATGCAGTTGCGGCAAAAGAAGCCACTCATTTGTTACAACGGGCTCTATAAATACCGAAATTTACATCAAGGAATGTTTACAAAAAAGGCTGCTTCCATTCATAAGACTTCATAATGTGTCCACTTATTTTTGGCCTGACTTGGCATCCTGTCACTATGGCAAACAAGCCCTTGAGTGGTACAAGAACAATAATGTGGTATTTGTACCAAGAGAGGCAAATCCTCCAAACTGCCCGGAGCTAAGGCCAGTGGAGAGATATTGGGCTCTTGTTAAAAGAGAATTGAAGAGTACAAAAAAGGTGTCCAAAAGTGTGGTAGATTTTAAACGGAGATGGACTACATGTTCGAGCAAAGTGACAGAAAGCACTATAAAAACGTTAATGGAAGGGTTTCCGAAAAAGGTTCAAAATTTCATCACTAGTGATTAAAACTATAAAAATAATTTTTTTTGTAAATTGTAATAATAATTTCAATCAAATAAAAAAAAAATTAAAGCTGTAAGTTTAGTGGTTTCTTTTTTATAAACATATATGTATGTTAAGAATTTTTCGATCTCACTCCTTAGTACCATTGCCATAAACAAATAGTACCATTGATTATCACTTTTGAATTCGCACTCACTAAACCATAACCCGTCAAGTTTGAATTTTAAATTTGTATAGCCTTTCCTATATTATCAACTAATTTTGTTTCTATAACAGTTAATATTTAAAAATTATCACAAAACCGAAAAAAACGAAACCGCGGTTTTGAAATTCTTCGGTTTTTTGGGAACTCTAGGTCCGTTATTAGAGTAAATTCAAAAAAGTACCTATGAGAACAAAAAAAAAGTACCAAGAAGTATGGCCTTGAATTTTCACTCACTTGGGACCATAGACGCCTAATTTCATATTTCTATGTCCATTATTGCAGAAAATTCAAAAAGTACCATTAGAATATATAAAAAGTACCAAAAAGCCCCCACTTGTGGTTTACCACTCACTCCCATATAAGCTTAATTTCATGGTTTTAGGTTAATTGGTGAAGAAATTACAAAAAGTCGAATAAAGAAAAAGTACTAAAAAGTCGTATCTCTAGAATTCTCACTCACTTAGGACCATATATGCTAAATATCATGTTTCTAAGTTCATTGTTATAGAAAATTCAAAAAAGTTCCATTAGAATAAAGAAAAAGTACCAAAAAGTCTCCCCCTAGAATTCTCACTCACTTTAGAACATATACGATTAATTTCATATTTTTATGTCCATTATTACAAAAAATTCAAAAAAGTACCGCTACAATATATAAAAAGTACCAAAAATCAGGCACTTGTGGATTCCCACTCACTTCGGTCCATATAAGCTTTATTTCATGTTTCTAGGTTCATTGGTGAAGAAATTACAAAAAGTACCATTCGAATAAAGAAAAAGTACCAAAAAGTCTCCCCTACAATTCTCACTGACTTAGGACCGAGTATGCTTAATTTCATGTTTCTAAGTCCATTTTTATACAAAATTAAAAAAAAGTACCATTATAATAAAGAAAAAGTACCATGAAGTATCCGCTTGAATTTTTACTCATATAGGACCATATACGCTTAATTTCATGTTTCTAGGTCCATTATTATAGAAAATTCAAACAGTACCATTATAATATAGAAAAAGTACCAAAAAGCAGACACTTGTGGATTCCCACCCACTCTGGCCCATGTAAGCTTTATTTCATGTTTCTAGGTTCATTGGTGAAGAAATTACAAAAAGTACCATTCGATTAAAGAAAGTACCAGAAAGTCTACCCTTAAAATTTACACTCACTTAGGACCATATATGCTTAATTTCATGTTTCTAAGTCCATTGTCATATAAAATTCAAAAAGTACCATTAGATGAATAAAAAAGTACCTATAGTTCAGTTCTCACATTTTGGTACCTAAATATTGTACCCTATGCCTAACACAAACTTCACTCAGATACAAATCAGCTAACTTTAATGTAGATAAGTGAAATAATTTAAAATATTAAAAAAGTACCATTAGGAGAAAAGTACCAATTTCCCTTTTCTTCCTCGAACACCCCTCAAGTTCGAACTTTAAAAAAATTCCATTTTGCCAAAATTGTTTATGCTACAGACATGTCTCAAAATATTAAAATCTGTGTTAGTGGCCAAGAAAAAATATGTTTTAAAAAAAGTACCAAACTGTTTACCCGGATTTGGCCCAATATACACCTTGGCACTCGAGTTCCAAATAACACCCTGTTAGTTAATTTTTGTATGAATCCAGGAACCAATGTTAAAAAAATTATCAAAACTGGCTTAATAATTTCAAATAAAATGTATTTTCCCGATTTTATCCCCTTTTTGGTACATTTTTTGTCCCCATTGCTTTGGTAAAATTTAGTTCAAATAAATTTCTGTATCGTGGTGGGAGCTCATAATAAAATATTCGTATGTCTATGTCAAATTATAGAAAAACATATTTTATGAAAAAGCACCAACAATAAACACAATTTTTATCCCTTAAAGGTTCGAATTTCCAAAAAGTACCAAACTTATATTTTTTATTTTTTGTTAATTAAAGAATACGATTTAAAATTTGTTTCTATGTTTATTGGTTTAAAAGATACATAGGGTGCAAAAGAAGTACCAAAATATAGTTTTTACCCGTTTTCTCCCCTAAAAGTTTCGAATTTCCAAAAAGTACGAAACACCTGTCAGCTTATTTTTTAAATGGAGTAACATGCTATTTTCAGTTTTTTTGTATCTTTATTAGTTTTGAAGATATAAGGTTACCGAATTTACTCGTTTTTAACCTTTTTTACCCCCTAAACGTTCGAATTTCCATAAATCCCTTCTTATCGGATCGTTTTGGGGAAGGAGGAACCCACAGTTAAAATTTCGTGATTCTAGCTTCAGCCGTTTGGGCTGTGCGATGATGAATCAGTCAGTCATTCAGTCAGTCAGTAACGTTACTCTTTTATATATATAGATATACAAAAATCGATGTACCAAATTTTATGATGGTAGGCCCATTATTGGTCATAGCCTCCATATAAGATCTACTTCAGAAAAACACATTAACCTGCACAAATATCCAAAAAAAAACTGTACTGAACCAAAACTTTACACCGATCAGTAATTTGTATCCAATAATCGAGCTACAAGATTTTTTAAATATTGGTCCATAATTCGGCATAGCTCCCATATAAGGTCCACTTTTGTTAATAGCGTTGTTTATATGAAATTCTACAAAAATAGCCCTCAAATACTTAGGACTATAATAGGTCATAGCTTCATATATTGAACCAAAATAGTACACGGATCAGTAATTTGTATTCAAAAATCATTATACTGAATTTTGTGAATATCGGTACATAATTGGCCACATCACCCATATAAGTTCATAAAAATCACGTTAAAATATTTTATGACAATCAAATCATAATAGGTCATAGCTCCCATATAAGTCCCACAACCAAATATTTTGAAATGTGTCTAAATATATTTGTATACCCTTTTTTATACTCTGTTTCTTCACTTGATGTTAAAAGGGAAAAATGTTGATCCAAACGTATTAACTGATTATTAAGTATATAAATTATTAAATTTCATACGTTCTAATAGGAATTTCAGTTACAAATTGCTGAATTAGATACAATTTTTTGTACATTTGAAATAAAATATCTTCTGCGTAAACTAGTCTTTCTAACAATTGTTATATTATTTCAGTTTTTATACCATCATATTTAGGTGGAGGGTATTTAAGATTCGGCACGGCCGAATATAGTACTCTTACTTGTTTATACTCTGTTTCTTCACTTGATGTTAAAAGGGAAAAATGTTGATCCAAACGTATTAACTGATTTTTAAGTATATAAATTATTAAATTTCATACGTTCTAATAGGAATTTCAGTTACAAATTGCTGAATTAGATACAATTTTTTGTACATTAGAAATAAAATATCTTCTGCGTAAACAAGTCTTTCTAACAATTGTTATATTATTTCAGTTTTTATACCATCATATTTAGGTGGAGGGTATTTAAGATTCGGCACGGCCGAATATAGTACTCTTATACCATGTTCACACGACGGCATTATTCGTCATTCACGCTCTCATTCGTCTTTCAACCCCCAATTACGAACTGAATTACATGATTCGCCATACAAAATTTCAAGTGCGAATTACCTTGTTCGAACGTAATTCAGTTTGAATTACCTTATGAATTACGAACGAATGACTGCCATCTCTAATTTTTATCGATTATTTATGTATCAAAATCAGTTGTCCAAACAAAATAAAGAAAAAGATTTTTGTATTAAATAAATAAATTAAAAGTAATAAAAAGTCTGATTAAAGTTAAATTCATTTGTAGAAATAGCAGCTCTGCCATTCTTTCAGCCCACACCTCTAATAAAGCCCGCTCGCTGCCCTGGTCCCACTTGCTTGCACTTTTTCTTTTTTCTAATAATGAAAATAATAATTAAATTATATTTGTTTAATTAATAATGCTACAATTTTATGGTTTTACATACCTTTTTTATCCAAATTTAAAATTCGCACCAAACAAACAAAATAAATAAATAAATGTCAAACTGAATTACGAATGTTGTTGTGTAAACAGGTTGATTCGCAATCGTAATTCAAAACGCGAATTAAGTAATTCAGACTGCCGTGGAAACATGGCATTACTTGTTTATACTCTGTTTCTTCACTTGATGTTAAAAGGGAAAAATGTTGATCCAAACGTATTAACTGATTATTAAATTAAGTATATAAATTATTAAATTTCATACGTTCTAATAGGAATTTCAGTTACAAATTGCTGAATTAGATACAATTTTTTGTACATTGAAATAAAATATCTTCTGCGTAAACAATATCCAAAAAAATCTGTACTGAACCAAAACTTTACTCCGATCAGTAATTTGTATCCAAGAATAGAGCTACAAGATTTTTTAAATGTTGGTCCATAATTCGGCATAGCTCCCATATAAGGTCCACTTTTGTTAATAGCGTTGTTTATATGAAATTCTACAAAAATAGCCCTCAAATACTTAGGACTATAATAGGTCATAGCTTCATATATTGAACCAAAATAGTACACGGATCAGTAATTTGTATTCAAAAATCATAATACTGAATTTTGTGAATATCGGTACATAATTGGCCACAGCACCCATATAAGTTCATAAAAATCACGTTAAAATATTTTATGACAATCAAATCATAATAGGTCATATCTCCCATATAAGTCCCACAACCAAATATTTTGAAATTTGTCTAAATATATTTGTATACCCTTTTTTATACTCTGTTTCTTCACTTGATGTTAAAAGGGAAAAATGTTGATCCAAACGTATTAACTGATTATTAAGTAAATAAATTATTAAATTTCATACGTTCTTATAGGAATTTCAGTTACAAATTGCTGAATTAGATACAATTTTTTGTACATTTGAAATAAAATATCTTCTGCGTAAACTGGTCTTTCTAACAATTGTTATATTATTTCAGTTTTTATACCATCATATTTAGGTGGAGGGTATTTAAGATTCGGCACAGCCGAATATAGTACTCTTACTTGTTTATACTCTGTTTCTTCACTTGATGTTAAAAGGGAAAAATGTTGATCCAAACGTATTAACTGATTATTAAGTATATAAATTATTAAATTTCATACGTTCTAATAGGAATTTCAGTTACAAATTGCTGAATTAGATACAATTTTTTGTACATTTGAAATAAAATATCTTCTGCGTAAACTAGTCTTTCTAACAATTGTTATATTATTTCAGTTTTTATACCATCATATTTAGGTGGAGGGTATTTAAGATTCGGCACGGCCGAATATAGTACTCTTACTTGTTTTATTATTATTTGAAGTAATAAATTCAACAAACTCAGTCCATTTCAATGGACCATCAACTCAACTTTAACTAAAGGTACAAGCATCCTAGAGCGAGTATCGTGCCATTTATTTTTCATGAAAGTTAAATAATGTTTACTAATGAGTTTATTGAAACTCATAGAAGTTAATGCACTAAGTACCTATGTATATTGTTAAATAGTGATATTCAGTTTTTAGAAAATACTATATTTCAGAAAATAAAGCATCCTTGTCTATCGGTATTTCCAATTTTTGATTTTTTTATATTTTTTGTGGTAATTAATGAAAAAGTTATGTTTTTTTTTAAACTGGACAAATGGCGTCCCGTTCAGAGTATCGCCGGGACACGGGACATTCGACTCTAAAACTGGTCTGTCCCGACGAAAACGGGACGGTTGGCAAGTCTAGATAGACTAGATATAAGGTGTGTTCGCGTACTTTCCAATAAAAAATATCCAGTAACTTTATTTTAGAGAGTAAAAATAAATTACTCTCAATCTGAAAAGTAACAAAAAAAAGTACGCGAACAACAATTTGTAAAAATAAGATGTATTTTATTATAAATTAATTTAAAACGTTTGTTTTGGGCTATTTTACTTCTTTTCTTTGTAAAACTTGTAAATTGTATTAATTTTCAACTTTTTAGTTTTGTTTGCATTTGCAATAATATGTTTTAAACGTTTTTTATGTTGATATTTTTTACTGGACAAAAAATGTCAAGTAAAAAATATCATGTTCTCTATCTACGAACTGTCACTTTTAACACTCTTTAACAAAATTATTTGATTGGGGGTTTGGTTGGAACACATTACTTAAGTGTTCAGCGAAAACTCGGCTTTATCCTTTGCACTACGTGCCCAGGAACCATCAGATTTTCTTATCGGACTTTGACCCTCTACCGGTGGCTTAATATTCTTAACTGCCTTCCAAAGGGAGAAGTTTGTGTGCTTAGTACTGGTTAAACTTTCAATATAGTTTCGATTTCTGCGATCCTCTTCAGACTGAAGGGCTCTTTTTAATTTCTTGCTTGCAATGGACAGCCTCTGCTTAGCAGCAGGGGATCTGTTGTGTTGCCAATCTTAATTTAATTTCTGCATTAGAAATACACATTTTAGGATTAGGAGGAATTTGGCACTTAGAGTGATCCAAGGCCGAAAAGATTAGAGTCTTGAAGTCTCTGATACAATCATTGATATCTTCCTCACACTGTATGTTACATTCAGTGTGGATGTGGCTGCTGATTTATTTTCTATATTTCAACCAATCAGTCTTGAATAATGAAGCTTTCGTGTGAGACGATTGATATTGGCCGTAATAGTGTAGTATAACGGGAGAATGATCAGAAGATAGTTCATATGATATTTCTGCAGTAATATACCTTGATATGGCAATATCTATTAGATCAGGTATTTTTCTAGGATCAGAAGGCCAATAAGTTGGCTGACCAGGTGATATAAAATCTAAGCAATTTTTTCGATCAACTAGAGTCCTGTGCAGCTGCCTGCCTTTGCGATTCATTAATCTGGAACCCCAATATATATGCTTAGCGTTGTAGTCGCCACAAGCCAGGAAACGATCTCCTAGTGTATTTACAAAATTCTTCAAAAAGTTCCTTAGTCACAGAAAATCGTGGGGGGCAATATATTGAGCTTAGAGTCAAATCTTCAATTCCACATTCTAAGCAAATGGATGTAGCTTGCAAATAGTTTTTGGAAAATTTTTCTAGGGTACAATGTTTTATCCTATTTCTAATTTCTAATTAAAATACCAGTACCACCGTATGGCTTACCATCAGGATGATTCGTGGGATGAAATATAAAACCTGGAATATGAAAATTATATTTATTTGTTTAATGAGTCTCCGATATTAACAATGCATCTATATTGTTTTCGTTGATAAAGTGTGACACCTCAGCTTTGTGCTGGTTCAAGCCATTTGCGTTCCAGAAACAAATTTTTAAAACTCATTTTCTTGTCAAGAGTTTTTGTATCATTTGGTTCTGGGCTCTCAAAAGCTCTTGTATGGTATTTTGCATGGATGTCATGAAATTAGACATGTTTTGGTTAAGTGAGGTTATGTTACTTGCAAGAGTATTTAATAAATTTTCTAACCCTCCCGAATTTTGGGGGAAACTAGGTTGTTAATATCAGATTTTAAAATACTTGCATATGAGATGGTTCCAGAATGAACTGGAACCTCTTTATTATTTTTATTTGGAGTGGGAACTCCAGAAATTGACGGATAGGAACTGCAGTTCAGATTTACTGGTTCAACTATTTCGCCTTTTAACTCCTTTTTTCTATCTCTTAATCTTTTCAACAATACTTTGTAAACTCAGTTTACTAAACTGAGCACCCGCGATAGTTAGCAGAATGATCGCCGGCACAGTTTCCGCATTTCTAATGAGACCTATCTTTATAATATCACATTCTGTTGAAGAATGCAGGTCTCCGCATGCATACAGTTCGTAAAGTGCATTCTTCATGTGTCCAAATTCCTGACAATTTCCGCATTGTATAGGATTATTACGTTTGATAGGTTCCTCAACTGTTACCCTGTGATTCAACAAATACCGTAGGGAGTATAGTGGATGGACTTCATTACCTTTTAATTTTCTGTCATCAGGCTCCAACTCAACTCTAAATAGTGGTTGGGGAATTTTATCTCTATTGAAGATATTGACCACAATTCGTATACTATAGCCTAATTCTTCCAAGGCCTCCTTGATTTCGTTTACCCTTAATTACCACTATCAAGCCTTTACTGCTTTTCAGCTGATAGGTGTAAAAATATTTCTTGTTATTATTTAGATATTGAGAGACTTTTCTGTAATCGTCCTCAGTGTATATAACGATTTTTGTTTCTTGCACACCTCTTCTTATGGGAACAATGTGGAAATTATTCTTACCAATAAGGTCAATAAGTGTTTTCACTAAATTATTCGAACTGGGTTCGCGAAGGAATATAGGAGGTGGTTTAAATGATTTTCGGCCATTACTATCATTTCTGACCTGTTCGTTATTTCCATCTTTACTTAAGAGCGCATAACGATTTTTTAACAAGGGATTGTCATTGGTCTTTTGTTTCTTTAATGAACTTTCCACCTTTTGAGGGTTTAAATTTCTTTTATTTATACTTAAATATCTAAGCATACCTGGTGTTTTTGGTTTAACCTACTCACCTAAAATTTTTGGTATAGCACCCTTTGATGTACCATTGTTGCTACTTACGCTTCCCAGAGGGTTAATCACTTTAGAGCTCTCACTAGAATTTATTTCTTGTGGTTTATTTAAAGCTTGTGTATGCTTGTTAGTTGTTGTTGTATTAAGTATGGGCATTGTTGTTGCTTGAGCTGTGATTTTATTTGTGTTTTCTTTTATGCTATTTTCTACACAAATATTAATTGGTGATGTTACTTGTATATTGTAAGTATTATTTGAGGGTAGAGCGGGGGAACAAGAGCGAGCTCTCTCACTAGGTTTAGCGGTTAAATAGTTTTTCTTATAATTTATGTCACTTATATTTGTTTTCATACTCTCCCCGCTGAGAAATATATAGGCATTTCTACACAGAAAAATAAAAATCATATTTGACTACAAAATACGCAGATCTGAATCCAAAATTATTCAATTTTCAGTCTATAAAGATTTTTGTCTTATTGACTACGAAATATGTAACTTTTTTTTTTTGTCATTTTACAGTCGATAAAAAAATTAATCAAGTCAACTAAAAAATTAATCGGACAATTTTTTAATCTCCAACAAAATTTTTTGTGAAACTAATAAACATTTTTGTTGAATTTTTGACTTATTAGTTGATAAAATAATTTGTTGCTTTGATTATGAAATTTGTTATATAATTAAAAATAATTTGATTAAAAATTTTATTAAACCAAACATTTATTTTGTCGGATTTTACGCTAATTTTAATAAAAAATTTCATTGATTTGACAATGTTTTTTATCAAAAATTTTTTTCCACCCAAAATATTAAAAAAATACAAAATTTTGTTACAAAAATTTATTTTTTAAAAAATTATTTAAGCTATTACATAAAAATATAATTATATTTAATGATTGTAAATTTTAGGAACATAAAGATTTCGTTTTTAAATATATTTTAATTATACTTAAAATAACATATTATAATTATAGCAGATATTGTTATGGAAACATTACTTGACCAATGCATTGAACAATTGACTATTAAACCTAAGATATTGACAAAATATGTGGATGATTTATTCTGTATAATTTCAGATAATGAAATAGAAAATGTTTTAATGAAATTTAATGCATTTCATCCTGACATTAAGTTCACAATAGAAAAAGAAAACAAATCAATCCTTTCTTATTTAGATACTTTGGTAATAAAAATTTTAATAGATTGGTACCAAAAACCAACTTCTTCAGGAAGAATAATTAATTACTATTCTAATCATCCTAAAAGAATTATGATTAATACAGCTAAAAATCGTATAGATAGAATTCTAAAAATAAGTGACTCTACATTCCACAAGAAAAATATTGGAATAATTAAGAATATATTAAATGATAATAATTTCCCAACAGACATTATTTGTAAATTAATAAGACAATACAAAAATCAAGAACAAAATACAGGCATAGTTCCTGAACCAAGGATCTATAAATCATTAACTTATGTACCTGGTTTATCAGAAAGATTAGAAAGATCAAATATATTTGATAAACAAATTATTTAGCAAAACAAAAGATAGAATGCATAAGTTAGATATGTCGAATGTAGTTTATAAAATTCCATGCAATGGAAACAATAATGAAACATGTAATAAAGTTTATATAGGTACAACAAAAAATAAACTTAAAACTAGAATAGCAGGACACAAATCAGATCAAAAATACAGAGACATTTCATCACAATAAACATTATCATCACATTGTGCTAATTTGAATCACTATCCTGACTTTGGAAATATATTAGTTTTGAATACAGAAAATAATTATAAACGTCGTTATATGTTAGAAATGTTACAAATTATAAATGTACCAACAAATCTAAGAATTAATTTTAAGGCAGATAATGTTGCTCAAAACTACAGACACTTAGTTTATAAAAACGGAAACAGAAGTTAAATATTTTTTGTTCTAAATATTTTTTGAATATTTTTGTTTGTGTAATATTTAAAATTTTTTCATTTTGACAATTTTATTGAAATATTGAAAAAACAATTTGTTATTATAATTAATTTATTAAACTATTTTCCTGATGATGCTACACAAAGAGTAGCGAAATATTGAAAATAAATAAATATAATTATTTATAAAAAAAGTGACCTCAAGCTTAAATAAAAATAAATAAAATTAATAATAAAAAAGGTCGAAAAATTAGACATTATCATAATAAATAAAAAATGTAATTAAAAGTTGAATGAATAAGTAATAAAATAATAACTTACCATCATCGCACGATTTTAAGTTGTTCAGCATCGTTGAAACCGAAACGTTGGTTACTTTAGTCCGAAGCATATGTAACAATTTATTTTCTGTAAAAACCCACTTGGTTTTCATATCTTTTCTCTTTTCTCCAATATAAATGCATTTCATCATTACTATAGCTTCCACTTTGAAGAATTTGGATTGCTGGAACTTAAAAATAAACATAGTATAACAGTATTTTACACACATCAAGTTTTTGGAAAAATTAATCTTACCTATTTCCTCTCGTAAGTCAATGTCAGATTCTTCTTTGGACTTGAAAATTCCTTTTGAAATAATTTAAATTAAATATCTTGTTGTAAAGTTTACCTCTTTTGCCAGTATTATAGTATTCTTGAAATTGTATACATAATTAGTATTCAGATTTTTTTCAGCCAAAAATTTAATCTTACCAATTCTTCTGAAGGGAAAATTTTACAGATTTCTTTCTCCAAATCAGCACATTGTGAAATTGATAGCTTATAACCCTTTGCTTCTATATGTTTGGAAATTGTGTCAATTAGCAAATTGCGATGACCCTCATGAAGAATTTTGTTCTTTTCGTAATATTTTAGAATTTGTTTTCCGTTTTCAGTATCTTCGAGGATAGTATTAACGGAAACGATTTGTTGCTGCTTGGAACAAGTTGGTTTTTCAAAACTAGGACTTTCTTCAATTTGCGGCTTTTTCCATTTTTCAAATGCAAACGTTACCATATCACCAATAGGAAGACCATAAAATAGCATATCAACATGTTTTGGTTTAAGTATTTTTAATACGTCGATCGTAATACGATGGTCTGCAAAGATAGACAAATTCAATAGATATTATAACTGAATAATTATTATAAGAGCAAGACTTAAGGTACGGTCACACACAGCTAATATTTGACGTTTATCGTCAAATATTTCATTGCCTGAATCTGACCACAAATACAATTTAGAGCAAACAACAAAACAGATGATTTTAGTCAAACAAAATTATTTGACGGCAAACAAAATATTTTCTTAATGTGAACAAAGTGTGACCACTAGCTACATAAATACCTAAAAAATATATAATTTGATCTTGCAAATATTTTTAAGGTTAAAGCACTTATTTCGAATTGTAAAGTCATCATTTTATTAGAGATTTATTGAATTTTGTTATCATATATTGAATTTAATTTTTCACTTTTTGTTTGACCAAACTGCTGCGAAAAAGAATCAGTAAATATATTTGCCGTGTGGTCACACTATATCAAACACTTTCATAAAATAATTGTTTGATCAAATAGAAAAAAACAGAAAATTATTTGCTCAGCATGGCGGAAAAATAAGAGATTATTTAAATATTTTTCGTACTAAATTAAAGACACAAATTCACTATTTTTTTTTTAAACATAAATACATATTCAATATTTTTTTAATATTTGTTATTTAAATTATTTTCACTAAATAATTGCATCAATAAATGAAGTCTTCTTCTTCACATAAAAGTCATTCAGCCTAGGATGACATACTGGGAGAAAAACTAATTGAAGACATGAAGTCTATGTTGCGATTTTTGCAATTTTATGCGATTTATATTTTTATACGTTTAACATAGTCTGATGTTTGATTATTTTTTATTTATACATGGAGTTTGTCTATTTTCAAAATTTAAAATTGCTCATATGTACATATGGAATATTAACTGAAATTTTATACAGATTGAATTTAAAATCAAAGAAAATTTTTTATACATACATAAATGGTATGAATTGATTGTAATTAAAAAATAATTCTTAAACAGTATGATCTGTTTAAATTCTTTTCTACTGCAGAAGAAGAATATCTCTAATAGCATATTTTACTTTTCTGATTTTGGTATCATATACAAATTTTTATTATAAATTTTTAGATAATATGATTGAATTGGAATTAATTAAAAATTTATGTAAAAAAAGGTAAACATTTCCGTAAAATTTTATAATATTTGTAAACATGTTCTTATTCTGAATGAAAAAAGTTTGGAAAAAGTCGTGTTCGATTAATAATATTTATTAAAAAAACAATAAGCATTTTTACTGGAATTCAAGTTGATAGCAAGTGTAATTCAAGCCTTGAATTATAGTCAAGAAATTGAATAAAAGTTGTATTACACTTTATTTCAGTAGCATTCTCCAGTAAAAAGGAAACATTAATTCAAGCCATATGTTTTTTGTTTGAATGATATTTAATTTTTCAAGTTTAAAACTTAATTACATCTGCATTCAAGTCAAATTCCAACAAAATGTTCAAATGCTTGAATTTTTGGGTGTTTGGTGCTTACTAGGACAAAACATAATTACATTTCCATTCAATTTCAAATATGAATTGTGATAGTAATATAATTTAATAAATAAACATTTAGGCCCTAATTTTTTAAATCACGTCACCAAAGTGATGTTTATGTGCAAAGCAAAAACAACATTTCACACATTTTAAAAATTTGTTTTTGTTTTGTGTACACAATTTTCAAATTATGAAAGGCAAATCAACGCTTGAATTTTTGTGCGTTTGTTTGGTTCACAATTTGTACATAAAACAAAAACAAATTTTTGAAATGTGTGAATTGTTGTTTTTGCTTTGCACATAAATATCACTTTGGTGACGTGATTTACAAAATTAGGGCCTTAATAATTATATTATTAAATTGTTCAAGCTTGTGTTCTTTTCGCGATTTGTTTTCATTATTTAGCGATTTTTAATTTAAGATATAGCAACACTACTTTTGCGATAACACATGATGCAACAGCTGTTATTTGACGCTGTTTGACCTTGCAAATGAATTGCAAGATCAAATAAAAAAATACCCAAAATGCAGGAAAATATTTGCTGTTTAGTGGTCACACATTGGTCACATTACAAGAATGTTTTCATATTGGCAAATAAATTTGTTTGACCAAATTCAGCTGTTTTCTTGTTTGCAGTGCAAAAATATTTTGTGTTCAAACTAGAAACATAAAATATTTGACGCTTAAATAAAAGTACTGAAATTTCATAATTTTTTCAAATGTAAAACAAAATCTGGTAATATTTTACTTTCTAGAAATGTCTTTTTTATTGATGAATGAAATTAAAGTTGTTTTGCAGCTTTATTTAATAATTATTTAGAACAAATATTACCATAAATGTGACCACAAGTCAAATATATTTTCCCCTTTGTATGTTTGATAGTATTTCGGTGTACTTTGATTAAACAAATATGGCAAATAAATGTGTACAGTGTGAACACAAAATCCACCCATGAATTATTTGATGTAGTTTTGATCTGACCCTACCTTTACTAATAAAATGGCTATACAGATGTTTAAGGTTCCAATCCTGTAAGAGGAGGTACAAATCACGATCAGCTACTGTAGATTCATCGGTTTCTGAAGATTCCTAAAATTTAATAATATTAACAAATATCGTTTTTTTTCCGTTGCTTCCATATGGGTAAGAACTTTGTCAATGAAACCTTCTTTTGTAAACATCTGTTCAAACTGAAAACGTAAAGGCATTAAAGTGCCTTTAGCATTTAAGGATTTGTCAATTGAAAATACCTGTAATTCCTCTATAAGTCTTTTTCTGTCAGATATTTTTCTAACATATAGTCTGTACTTACATTTTTAAATAAACTTTATAAGTCGTTTACTATTGTTGTTGGAGTTATTTCTTCGAAAGGTTTATTTTCAACACAGCTTTCTAGAAAATTACAAATGGGTTCTATTATGAAAGATTGAATTGATTTTTGTAAAGAATTTATGTCTGAACGACTGTAATTATTATTGGAATGTAATTGTATTACAAATTTGGTGGCGAATTCCACAACAGTTTCTCAACATTTTGCATAACAAAAAGGTGGGATCGAAGATGGCTCATTACAAAAAGAACTATTCACGTTTAAATTCTCAGAATCAATGTAATGATTACATGTTTCTTCTTCTAACGTATTATTTAAATTTCTAGACAATTTTTTTTTAAATGATTCAAAACGTGTCTCTTAAAACTGTCTTTAGATGAAAAACTTTGGTAACATTCCCCAAAATTACAAACTAAATTGATTCCAAAAGGTTTATGTTTTTTAAATGCATAAAAGATATTTCTGCGTTGCCAAATGCCTCATCACAAAAAGAACACTTAATTAAACTTACCATCTTTATCCGGCTTCCGAAGAAAAATAATAGATGTAATTAATAAATAAATTCAAGAATTATGTATATTTGTTTAAAATCACTTTTCACTTTCTATAATATACATATGGGGCATTTCACGTCAAGTGAACCAACTTTTGAAATCGATGTCTTCCGATCGCGATGTAATTTGCACCAATGTTAGTTCTATTGGATAGTAATTCGGACACCATTTTTCAACAAGATCGGTCAAGAACTCTCTGAGTTATAGGAGGTCAAAATTTGACATTTTGGCCAAACAGGTGTTTTTTTTATCCATATAACTTATTACCTATTGTTCTTAGCAAAATGTGTCCCATATAGATAGCTATTTATGCAATCTTTCGAAAAAAAAATTAAAAAAATTTAATAAAATATTTTTGATTTTTTTTTTTAAATCAAAAATATTTTTGACTTTTTTTTTCAAAATGGGCCTTTTTTATTTTTTTTTTTATTTTTTTTTAAGAAAGCTTAGGTCTTTTCCTAAGCGACCTATATGGTCGCTTAGTGGGATGCGAGTGGGATATCTATCAAAAAAAATATTTTGTAACTCAAGATTTAAAATTTTTGAATTTTTTTGCAAAATCAAAAACTTTGTTGACTTTTTTAAAAAAATGGACCCATTTTTTAATTTTTTTTTTGCTCAGAAGAAAGCTTATGTGTTTTCCTTTAACACCCTTTTTGTCGCTTAGTGGGATGCGAGTGGGATATCTATAAAAAAAATGTTTTGTAACTCAAGACATACAATTTTTTACTTTTTTTTGAAAAATCAAAAACCTTTTTGACTTTTTTTTCCAAAATGGACTCTTTTTTTATTAATTTTTATTAATAAAGCTTAGGTCTTTTCCTTTAAAACCTTTTTGGTCGCTTAGTGGGATGCGAGTGGGATATCTATCAAAATAAATGTTTTGTAACTCAAGACAAAGGTTTTTAAATTTGCACTATTTTAGTTTTTTTCATATTTGTGTGTAAACCTTAAAAATTAAACTTACGCAGAGAAACTAGACACATTAGCCTTTCCGATGGTATGTAACATACCCAACTAAAATTTCATAGCCTCGATACTGTAATACCCATAATATGTTAACCTCAGGAATAAAAATCACTTTTTTTCTATGGAAATGTTGAATAATTTAATTTTGTTATTTATTTGTAATAATAATTAATTTAATATATAATAATAATAATAATAATAATAATAATAATAATAATAATAATAATAATAATAATAATAATAATAATAATAATAAAAAGATGAGTAATTTAGTAAAATTTAATCTTAATCACAATAGATCAATTTATATAATAACTATTTTTACACTTAATTTATGAAGTTTTTAAATTTTCAAATATCCATACTTTTATCCTCCTTATTTGTCACCTTTATTAGCTGCTTTTTTTTGTCAATCCTTTCTTGGCGTTATTAGATTCAGCTACTGATTTCGCTGCTGGCTTCTTTTTTGGCTTTGGAAAGAAATCGCATTGAGTAGATGCAGAAAACTTTTTTAATTTGAGTCTTCCATCGACAAGCGGTATGAAAGCATGGTATTGAGCAGTGCCATCGATTGTTACCGCAGCATCGAATCTGCTCTTTAGTGTTTTCAATGTTTCCTCATGATCCTCTTTGCTACTAAAAACTATTTTAGTTTCTTTACAATAATTCTTTGCCCAATGGAATAAAGCAGTCGCATCTAAGATGCGATCTTGATGAGAGCACTGGAGGCTATACTTCGCTGCATTTCTTTTGAGGTTTGCTCCAATACCATCACATGCTCCTTTACCATGAGCAGTAGGATGAAAATGCCACTCAGCTGGCATTCCAAAATCTTTTTCATGAGCTGTAAGATTTGCGAAGCTACTTTTGTTTTTAAAATGTTGACGAGCTCCGTCCGAAACGTAGTATACCTTTTCTACTGTAAATTTTGATTTTAGATAATTTAGTATTATCTTCTGGTACTCATAAACTGCAACGGTGTCATGTTTTAAATCGTCGGATATGATTGCCATACTTTTGTGTTCCAGGTTTTCTTCTTTCATGTAGTAAATAACTACTGTGAATATAGTTGCTGGGTCGTTATTGAAGTGGAATGCTTGTATGGAATCCTGAAGAACATATTTATAGTTCTCTGCGAAATCAAATGAAATAATGAATTCACCAGACTTCAAATGTGTTTTCAAGTCCTTGAAGAATGACCACTGCTCTTTGACTAAAAAGTCATGGGTTCTCAAATTTAGCAATCCTCTACACAGTTCTTCCACAAAGTCATCCACATTTAAAATTATGGTTTTCAGTGTGCATCTTTCAGTCTGAAGCCAAGATTCAAATTTTAACTCCTCAATACATTCTCGATCAAAAGAGTTGATTAAATTTTCTTGCTTTTCGTTGAGACGTTCCAAACTCAGTCATTGTTTTTGCAGAACTCCATGTTCTTGGAGCAAGCGTGAGAAGTTGAATTCTTTCAGCTTCACTCTGTGACGTTTTGTATTTCTCTTTTATTTGTTCAAGAACTTCTACTGCATCCTTATGGTATTGGTTTCGACCCTCATTCGTTGAATTTGAAAAGTTAGAATAACCATCATCATCAACAGTTCTGTCTTCATTCTCGGAATTACTTTTGTCTTCATCTGGAATAACTTCAACGCAAGGCTCATTACTATTCAAATTCGGTAATTCGTTCAACTTTCCGAGCTCTTTCCTGCATGATCCACAAATTTTTAATCGTTTTGACAGCGTAGGGAATTTTTTTAATAAGCCGTCGGAAATATTTCGCATGTCTGATGATCTGTGCTTCATTTTGTTAAAGGGATTAAAACAAAAAGACGAATAAATTTCATTTTCAACCTTAGCCTTTTTAGAAGTCGTAGACATTTTGAATTTTGTAAGTATTTATGTAAATAACACACTTCTTAACGCTGTTTCTAAAAAACTGATTTCCGTATGTCTTCAGAATGACAATAAATAGTTTTTTAAGATCATATAGGTAGTACGTTTTAATGAATGAGTCTAAAATCTTTTATTAGGGTCAAGAAGGGCTTACATACTAAAGTACCTAGTTACAAATAATAATAAAAATAAACCACCATATAAATAACCTACCTGTCAACTTCTACCTCTCCACCCACTTCTTAAAGTCAAATGTCATAAAATAATAAATAAACTGGTACTTCGGAGAAGGGCCATAAAATATTTCCACTTGATTCCAAAAATTTGTTTCTGGGGCACCTGATATTTTAACAATGAAAATCACGTGCGCTGAAAACTACCTCTAGGATTGACTAAAAAAGCCGCAAGATACAAAACTCAGACAAATTTTGGGGGTGGAAAATTAATAGCGCTCGGCCTCATATTGCACCCCTCCAGTGGCTATTATCGGTCAGTTGTTGTGGTTTTTATTTTTAAGGTTTTAGAAACACTTACACACAAATATGAAAAAAATCAATTTAAAAACATTTGTCTTGAGTTACAAAACATTTATTTTGATAGATATCCCACTCGCATCCCACTAAGCGACCATAAAGGTTTTAAAGGAAAAGACCTAAGCTTTCTTTTGAGAAAAAAAAATTAATAAAAAAAGAGTCCATTTTGGAAAAAAAGTCAAAAAGGTTTTTGATTTTTCAAAAAAAAGTAAAAAATTGTATGTCTTGAGTTACAAAACATTTTTTTTATAGATATCCCACTCGCATCCCACTAAGCGACAAAAAGGGTGTTAAAGGAAAACACATAAGCTTTCTTCTGAACAAAAAAAAATTAAAAAATGGGTCCATTTTTTTAAAAAAAGTCAACAAAGTTTTTGATTTTGCAAAAAAATTCAAAAATTTTAAATCTTGAGTTACAAAATATTTTTTTTGATAGATATCCCACTCGCATCCCACTAAGCGACCATATAGGTCGCTTAGGAAAAGACCTAAGCTTTCTTAAAAAAAATAAAAAAAAAAAATAAAAAGGGCCCATTTTGAAAAAAAGTCAAAAATATTTTTGATTTAAAAAAAATCAAAAATATTTTATTAAATTTTTTTAATTTTTTTTTTCGAAAGATTGCATAAATAGCTATCTAAACTATTTGGGACACATTTTGCTAAGAACAATAGGTAATAAGTTATATGGATAAAAAAAAACACCTGTTTGGCCAAAATGTCAAATTTTGACCTCCTATAACTCAGAGAGTTCTTGACCGATCTTGTTGAAAAATGGTGTCCGAATTACTATCCAATAGAACTAACATTGGTGCAAATTTCATCGCGATCGGAAGACATCGATTTCAAAAGTTGGTTCACTTGACGTGAAATGCCCCATATATTTATTTGTTTGTTAATAAATCACTCTTTATAAAATACGTCCGTCCACATTGAAATGCAAAATAAAACTAAACACAAAAACAAAGAAAGACGTTGATATTTTTACAAGTGTCTTGATTAGACATGATCTTTCATATAGACGTTAAACAACAAAAATCTTAAGCATAGTAACACAAACTGCGAAAAGTACAAGAAAATACATCCAATGACAAAATTTAACGTTGATTAATCAAATTGACTAACTTTTTTATTCAAACAGATTAATTATTTTATTAAATGAATTTATCGGTTACTATTTTCCCTAAGTCAACTTTTGACTAATTATTTTATCAACTTGACCAAATTTTTAATCAATAAATTTTATATTTACTACAAATAAAATTGTTGGCAATTTTAGAGCTCCAGTTTTTTCTGTATACCATTCAAACTGAGCCTTGTCTCATCTTGAGAACTCATATGCTCTATGTTATAATTTATAACAGAACAATAATAACACAAACAAAAACACTTGTTAATTTTTTTGTGGCAATTGTTTATTTTAAATGTTTTATAGTTATTGTTTTATCAATTTTCTTTGTTTTATACACAAATAAAAACTTAATCTGTTTAATTAAAAGCGTTCATGCGCAAGTAAATTTGTTTTCTTTTTTTTTGCGTAAAATAAATGTAATTATTCACAAATCAGAACGGAGTGGATTTAAAAACACGTCTGTCTCTCGTGAGATGTTACACGTACACTTGGTGATCGTTTATGAATATGCGCCATTCTCTCTTTAGAAACTGGTCTTAACTCGTTATATGTGGATACCTTAAAACTCCATTTCAATTATATCAACAAAGTACTGAACATGCCGAGTAACAGGCTACCTCATAAAATTGCAAAAATTATAATTTATAAACAAACTTATTGGGCAGAAGAGTGGTCAAACCTGTTATTAAAAATAAATTTCTCATCAACAAATATATCAACGCCTATAAGCTCATACTGTAAACAAATCTTACCCCTAGTAAAAACATATGAAAATGTAAAATCTGTCTCCGATGCAAAAAATTCTCAATTCCATGACCTATACTCGCAGTTAAATTACTTTTTGTTAAAGATTTCTTCTTCGAACTTTTCATCTCGTGCTTTTACAAGTCTTCTTATAAGAGCTAGAGGTCGCCTTTTGTATATATGTAAATGCTAGATCTTTTAGAAGTAATACTCTAGGCCTCTGTACAATATGCAACCTAGATGCAACGGAAAATAACTTTCACTTCATCGGGTGCTGTCCTATCTTCAACGGATTTAGAATAAAACATTTCAATAAAAACCAACTTAATTTATCTGAGATTATAAATATTCTTAACGGTACTTCATTTTCTTTTAATAATCTTGTTGACTATTTAGAGTCTTGTTTGAGATATAGAAAACTGTTAACTACTAAATTTGAATAATATTTATATTAAAAATTTTAAAAAAAGTTTATTATATTTTAAATTTAAACTTAATTTCGTATTTGCCAATCTGGCTAACAACTAATAAGTTAAGCAATATATAGATAATTATTATTTCTTATCTTATTATCTATTAAATAAAAAAAAATATTTTGGAGCGATGAAATAAAGATAAATCGCCTTGGTCCTGACGGTCGGAGGTATGTAGAAGGCCTATTAACCAAGAATTTAATCCTCGCCATGTTTCACGTGTATTGAAGCATGGTGGAGGGTCTATTATGGTATGGGGATATTTCTCCTGGAATGGTGTTGGGAAAATCCATAAAATTGATTGAATTTTAAACAAAGAAAAATACATTGAGATTTTAAATGAAGTCATGCAACCATGGGATGAGGAGAATTTGTCTATTATATGGTAATTTCAACATGATCCGAAACACACGGCTAAGTTCACAAAAAAAAAATTTGCGGACAATTCCATTAATGTTTTGGAGTGGCCATTATCCAGACCGTGAAAAGTGCCGTAAGCCTTAAAAATATACCCAGTATGAAAAGTATTTTTGAGGAAGTAAATGTGGTATGGGAGTCAATACCAGTTGAGCGCTGTCGACGTCTTATATCATCAATGCACAATCGATGTGAAGCAGTGATGAAGCAAAAGGGATTTGCAACAAAATACTGAGAAAAAGTTAGAACTTTAACGTAATACAAAAATTGTTTTCTAACAGTGGGTTATCGTTTCTAATTAGGTGCTGCAGTAAAATTTCGGAATGTAGAATTAATTGTTGAAATATTTTTAAGATTGAATAATTTCCTAAGTTATTTATATTTGTTACCCAGCATTTTAATATATTTAAAAGAAATATGGTGAAATAAATTTAAAAAAAACTAAAGCGTATTATGTATTTAATTTAGGAAT
This sequence comes from Calliphora vicina, assembly GCF_958450345.1. Lineage (NCBI taxonomy): Eukaryota > Metazoa > Arthropoda > Insecta > Diptera > Calliphoridae > Calliphora > Calliphora vicina. Next base: position 83,223,619 of record NC_088781.1, on the reverse strand, counting down.
CACAAAGCGTTTCTAATTAGTTGTCAACAGCTGTATTTCAAAATATTGAAAAATTTTACATTTGACCTTCACGATTTAAGGCTTAACGTTTTCCGATTTCAGTAAAAGTTTCAGAGTGTATTTAGAATTATCTGGACTATATATAATGAAATAGAGCTCATTCGCCAAATAATTGTTTTTTCTCGAAAATTTCAAAATTTAAATCGCAGATACGGAAAAACTATAAGAGATATTTTCATAATTTTTTCACATTATTATTCCCTATTTTATTCTTAATAAATTCCAATGAGATGATCAAAAATGTCTGAAAATTTTTTAACAAAATTTTGAAAATGGAGTTTTGAAACTGCCGTTACACAATTTTTATTTTTTTTGTTCATACCTTAGAATAGGTTAACGATACCCTACGAAGACAAAAACTCATATACAAGTAAATATGGACATATTTTAAGTAAAAATATTTATAAAAATATGTTAATTTTGTACATACCTTTCTTGTTCTAGTTGCCTGAGACACGTTAATGGCCTGGCGAATTTTTAATAACTTTAACATTTTCTAACCAATTTCTGTTTTTTATGACTCATTAGAACGACAATTACATACACATTTCGATTCTTTTAAATTAAATTGCAAAAGTAATTTTTTAATGGCAAAATTTTTACAAAAACTGAAAAAATGCAATTTTCCCCTTGTAAATGCATCTCAAAACTTCAGAGGGCTTGCGGCAAGTCTTATCCCCAACCGATTTACCTAAAATTTTTTCAGGATGATTTTTTTTACTAATGTTCACCAAACTGGAGGGTGAGAATGGCCAAAATCCAACTTTCGTTTATTAAGGGCCACCCTAGGCCCCATATTACGTTATTTTAAGGTTTTCATATTCATACATTTTTGTTCGCCTATTCGGCATAGCCAAATGTAACATTCTAAGTTGTTTTTTGTGTCAAATGTATGTATTTTTTTAATTAAAAATTGTAGCCCTTTTTTACCCACTTTTTAGCCCTTTTTTAGCGTTTTTTCAAAGTATTTTGCCCTTTTTGTTCACCAAGAGTTGGCAACACTGGTTGTAGCTGGGGTAATTTATTTTTTTGTTTTGATCACTCTCCCCGTTAAGAAATATGTAGGCATTTCTGCCGTTCATACTCAGCCTCCTCTCATCATGAGAATTCATGTGCTCTTTTAAAACAAACAAAAGGAATTAACACTTTTTATTTTGTTAAACCAGTTGTTTTTCTTTTTTTTAAACAAAATTGCTTTTGCAAATTTTTTATATTTATCACTAGACACAAATATAGTTTTAAAGCGTCCAATCGCTAATTTTTAAAATTTTTATGTGCACTAAAAAACAATAAAATGTTAATAAAATCGCGGAGCGAATAAAATGCACGTCGGTTTGTAGAGAAAACAAACAGATAGAAAATGATAGAAAAAGTAAAATACAATAAAATTTATGTGTTTATTTATTTAGTTTTACGAATAGTATTTTTTTTAAGAGATTCTGTAGATAAATTACATCTTAGATCTGAATTAATTTTGAAGCAGAAAATGACCTTTCTACACTAACTTGCGTTGCTGGTACGCTATGTACAACAATTGCCAATTCATATAAATTGGGTTAAAAAAATTTTTTTTCTTCCAGTATATCATTATATCCGAATGAATATCTATTGGTTTAGGGTTATAATTATCTATCTCAGCAATTGCCTTATTAAGATCCTCGTCATAACCGTCATCTTCATCGCTTGATGTTACTTCAATTGAATTTAAAAATTCATTAAGAAGTGAAGAGCTTTTTGTGGTATCTGATCCTGAATATGTTGAATCTGACAAATTATTTTGCCTAGGTGTTGGTGTTTTATTATTCTAAAATAAAAATATAATTCCAAAGTTATAAATTGTATCCTCCGCCATTACTAAATTTTTAAAATAAGTTTTTTTAAGCATTAGTTTTTTTAAATGTTTTCTTGCTATCATAAGGTAAATCGGCTTCTGCAGTAATACTCTCCTAATTCTTGGATTACGTGACAAGAGAATATAGGATTGGAGCAGCAGTACCACAAGGAAGTGTTCTTGGACCTACCCTCTATTTGATTTAGACCTCTGATTTGCCTACGAGCGATGATTGACTATTTCTACATTTGCTGATGACACCGCAATTATTAGCTCGTATGAAAACCCATATATAGCATCTAGTATACTAGATGGCTACTTAAGATGTGTGGAAACATGGTTAAACAAATGGAGAATACGTGTAAATGAGTTAAAAAGCAAACATGTTACGTTCACACTGAGGAGGGGATGCTGTCCACCTGTCACACTTAACAATGTTAATATACCTCAGTCCGATTATGGCTGACTTCCAAAATGTATCAATGCAAAGTTTGTATGCAGTTCTCGTACGGTATTTTAATTATGTACTTTGTTTACATTTACGATATGAAATGAACATAATGGAAATTATCATTTTTTTCACTGAAAAATATATAAAAGTATTTATTTGGTGTTTATATTAAGTTTTTTTTATCAAAACAAAAATAATATTACTTCCATTTGTGAGTCGGCCATTTTCTATATTCTTTTCTTTTTTATTTAAATAAAAATTTGTCAATGAAAGCATCAACTATAAAACCGATGCGTGATTGCTTTTTTACTGCGTTCAAAATACTCATTTTCGGCATTTTGAAATAGTATACACAGTAAGCATTTTGTATGCCGGCATTATAAAACAGTATACTTTGTTCAAATACAAGGCAACTAACACTTTGGAAGTCATCCTATGTTACATACCTGGTATTCACTTAGATAGAAGACTTACTTGGCGCCACACAGTGGCTCATTTTCGTTTTTCATCGGCCAAAACTATGTAACTTTTGAACCGATAGAGATATTTTTTTTTTTGGTGGGCAGATACTTCTTGTTTTTCTCCAGTTTTAATTTCATTAAAATCGGTTCAGCAGTTTTTGCGCAATTTAAGGTTAAAGTTGAACTTTAACCTTTCAACATTTAGTATGAAAATGCAAATTTTTTGTTTTTTGAATCAGCTATACTTATTAAAAAAGCTCGACTATATAATACCCTACACTATAATTTATTTTCGTGAATGATTTTCGGAAGCTGGTCTTATATGGGAGCTATGACTAATTATGGACCTATTGCCATGAAATTAGGTAGTGTGATTTATGTCTATATGGAAGTTATTTCTATTGAATTTTGTGTTTATATCAACATTTTTAAGAGATTTATGCTCGTTAAAGTGATTTTCGGAAGCGGGTTAATTCAGTTTATATAAAACTTATTTGGAGCAAAATTTGTGTAGATACATATATAAATTAACCATTTACGACCGATAAAGTATAACTTCGGGAAAACATTTGTATGGGTGCTAGGTGAAATAGTGCACCAATTTCAGTAATTTTCAATAGACTTCGTCCTCGGGCCGAAAAAATTTATGTACCAAATTTTATCGCAATATCTTCAAAATTGCGACTTGTACTTTGCGCCAGTCATATGAACAAATAAAATAAAAATAGAACAAAAATTTGGGAGTAATTTCATTCAAATGAAAAAAGTGTTCAACAAACAGGTCAACAAGTATATATAGGCTTAAAGAGGACACTTTGGACTTTCTCCTGGTTGTAAAATTTGTTTATCACCTTTTGACCCTAAGCACTTCTACTCCACTGAAATTCAAATTTGGCTAAAATATAGTACCTGAGAAAAAAATTAATAACACATCAGGTATAAACGGTACAATGACAAATCATATCAGCTCTTAAAGACTATTATCCTACCAACATAACAAAAGAAAAATCATCCAATTATCTATAATAGTATGTGCGAGTAATGATAATTTACTTCTGATCAAATTTACAAAAATCACATTTTTATAAAATGACATAAAATATTTGACTTTAACAGCATGCCACGCACACAATTGACAATATTTTTACCTAATTTTTTGGCTACCTTAGTTTCAATGTGTTTACTATTGAATGGCATTAAAATTTGAAATCGGAGTTAACAAAAAGTTGGACTTTTGGCCGATGAAATTGAGATATGAGCCACCGTGCGCCGCACAGTGGTATGAGAATAAAAAAAGAGGGAAATAAATCTGTAACTTCTAAACCCTTACTCCGATTTGAATGAAATTTCACATGCGCAAAGAGGAGTTTTAGTTTAAGTTTTGAATTTGGACCTCATGAGCCCACCAGGAGCGTGACCAGGGGTTCCCAAAGTAGGACACCTCGGGTATGTTCAATTTTTAAAATGATCCTATTTCTTCGTCTATGTTCCGATTTAAAATCTATCAATTATCTCTTATAGCTTAGGAGATATTCGCATTTCAAAATTTAATTTTCAACATTTCAACGGTTCCAAATATTCCCCGATTTTATCCATTTTTCTTTTACAGGATTAACTTCTTCTTTGCTCATGTGAAATTTCATTCAAATCGGAGTAAACACTCATAAAAAAAATTGAGTAATCCGTACTTAAATCTATCCGGAGCGGTGTCAATAGTAGGGTAAGTACGGATTTTCTTAAACCGAGTACAAAATACTTGATTCAAGTACGGATTCATCAAGCCCAAAAATCTTAATTTTAGCGCTCCCTAAGTACAGCCGAGATTGAATTAATCCCTAAATACGCTTGATTCAAGAATTATAAACTTGATTTAAGCACGAATTCATACTTGATATAATCCAAAAATCGGAATGATTTACGAATATCCGAGATTGAATTAATCGCAAAATGAGCTTGTTTCAAGAATTCTGAACTAGATTTAAGCACGAATTCGTACTTGATATAAGCTCGAATTCGTACTTGATGTAAGCCAAACTAAGATTGATTTAAGAAAAAAACATTTTTTTTATTTTTAATAAATTTTATTTTGTTTTGTTTTAAAAATTTAGCATTTAATAAAACTTGCAATATGAGATAAAAAAAATAAATATACAAATTAACAATAGTATTACCTTACTTAAAGCTCGTTTGCCACGGAAGTCATCTTCTTCAATTAGCCAGTTGTCAACTTTGGATTGAACAGAAATTGTGTCGTCATCGACGACAAACTATAGAATAAGATTTAAGATTTGTTAAATTTTATTTGCAAAAATCAGTATTATTAAATGCTTACCTGAATTTTTCCAACTTAAAAGCTTCTTCCTAAATTCGATTCGAAGACCAAGAGGAGGTATTGCTTCCTTAAAGTTTTCACCTTTCATATATTGCAAGCTGTTGTATGTTACCTGAGAAGCTAAAAATATACAAACAAATACTATAATATGAAAATTGTTTATAAATTCATTTATACTATTAACTATACAATATTAAAGATTTACCCCCATATTCATAAACAATTTTCAAAGGTTTATAAAACAATATTTCCATACAAAATTCGTTTTATAAACCTTTGATAAATTTAAAAATTATTTATTAATATGAGGATAAATCATTAATATCGTATAGTTATTTTTATATTTTTTCTAAGTGACTGTACTTGTATTTTTGCAATAAGAAACATATTTTTCATTTGTGGTACAAAAATACCATCAATTCATCACAAAAAGCAGTTGTTTGTGTGCCTATAATATAGACACACAAACATCCCAGCAGTTTGAAAAGTGCCAATTGGAAACCTTACACTAGCTATATTACTACTTGTACAACACTCTAGTTCGCTGTGGCTGGTAAAGTGGTACTTAAATGGTTATCATTTGCACTACATTTCACCAGCATATTCAGTAATAAACAATAGTTAGATATTTGTCTTTAGTTTTTGAAAATAAATTCAAGAAAAATAAAATCTTCTAAAATATACCACTTCGATGGCCACTTGTAATGCTGAATGTGGCCGTTTGTGTTTTCATTCTCAGTGATGATGTAGAAAATGCAAAAATAGAGAGTAGACTCATATGTTATTCTTAATAACAATTAGAGAGCAGTACAAATAAGAGCTCTGTGGTTTAGTGGTTAGAGCATTTGACTAGAAAACGAGAGGTTATGTGTTCAACCCAGTGTTGCCACCAATAAAATTATAAACTACACATGCCTCATTCCTAAATTACACATACGAGAAAAAATTACACATGTAATTTTCGTGATTGCAATAGGAGAAATTGTCTAAAGGGGGTCATATTGTGAATACAAGATTTTTAAAACGTACATGAAGACAAAAGGTTTGGACTATGGGATGTTTGGACCAAATACGATCACTTAGTGTCAATTATGGACAATTTTCACTTGCGCAGATTTTAATTTATCCAGGGATTGGATATATGAAATTATTAAAGCAAAGTCAGCAATCTCTTTTTATACCCTTCGCCATGAATGGCTGAGATATTAGGAAAAAACTAGGAAAACCTCGATTTTTGGCCTATTTTTTATCTATATCTGGATAACTGATAACTGAGTCACTAATATAGACAATATGGATATCTAATAATAGATATTTCAAAGTCCATTGCAACGGTGTATATAAGGCTATAGTAAGTTGGACCTACAATGGGTCAAAATCGGGAAAAATATTTTTTAATCCGATTTTTTTATCATCAAACAAATTTTTTTTTTGTCGCAAATTCTTTTTTGAAAAAAAATGGGAAAAATTTTTTTTTTAAAAATTTAAAAACTAATTTAAAAAAAATATTTTTAAGTATAATTAGGTGATAAGATATAAGATTCGGCACAGCCGAATATAGCTCTCTTACTTATTTTTTAGTGAACTTTTCTAATTTAATGAATTCTTGAGATCAGTCAAATATGTCAATCCCAAATACGATTTTAACAAATAGATATTAACCAATGTTCATTCGAAGATTGTTCCATTTTAAATTGTTACATTTCTATTAAACATTTAACAATATTTAAAAAAATAGCACACTGTTTGCCTTCGAATTTGAATTTTTTCCTAATTTATATTAAGCACCTAATTTTGTAAATCACGTCACCTAAGTGATATTTATATGGATAGCAAAAACAAAATTTAAAAAATTTTAAAAATTTGTTTTTGTTTTATATACAAAATTTTCAAATTATTTTTTAAACTGCTAGTGTATACTGAAACCAATAACAAATCGCACGGTTTTCAGAACATGGTGAAGTGCGTTAAGTGATTTGAAAACGCTGCGTTTTCCAGAACATGGGTGAAAGTTAAATATTTTTTACTATTTGTTATAAATTATAGCGAGAGAGAAAAATAGAAAAAAGTAAATGAACACTTTACCAGTAAAATCTTGTAGGTAAAGAAATGTATAATTTTTGTAACGTTTATATTTTTAAAATATTGCGAACAACATAGCAATAATCTCCAAATTATTTATCGTATTTTTATGCAAACCTTAATGTTAATTTAGTTCAAACTTGATTCATATCTTCATACATATAATTAAATTATACTGAGTAACAAACGAGTAAAATATAATAAATATGAATACATTTAGCGATACTAGATTTGTTATTTATCAACTAAAATAGAGGATATAGCTACTTTCCTTCATATAAACGTACATATTTATTTTCAGTTTTGAAATCTGAACAATACCAAAAATGATTGAAGACATACATTGACAATATACTTATTTTGGATATAATTGGAATTTAAAATTACACATGAATTACACATTCATTCAATTACACATGGGCTACACATCCAAGTTGAAATTACACACAATATGTGTAATTACACATGAAGTGGCAACACTTGTTCAACCCCGCTCTCAGAAAAATTAATTTTTTCTTTTTTTCTCAAATGCTGGAGTATTTTCACTATTGAATTTAATAGTGAAGTGTTATGCAGAGTGTGCCAATCGGCCACTTGCAATGACATCCCCGTGTTAAATTCACCAGTCAATAACGTTGCGAGTGGGTTGAAAATTCACTAGTAGTAGTTCTTAGTGGCCAACGAATTCGACGTAGCGGAACTAGTGCAATGAACTGCAGGTACATATATATGTGTGTGTTAGTACAAATGCAAAAATATTTCTTATTGAAAAAATTTGTACGTACATACCACGTTGTACCGTTTTTTTTTTTAAGAATTTGTTGCAAATTCAACAAACTATTTATAAAACATAATATAGTAAGCAAAAAGAAAATATGTAAAAAGAAACTTATCCAAAGTTTTCGATTGACTTGCTGTATTATGTTTTATAAATAGAATAACTGTATTATTTATAAATAAATCACTAATTATTTATAATAAATAAATTATGGACTTACCTTTTAAATACCCATAAACTCTGGGCTGATGAAACTCCTGGAGAAACTGGAGCAGGAGGGTGTCTTCTTTGTCCCGAATCACTTCTGCCTAACTCATATTTTTTTCACACAACACAAAAAACACAAAAGACCGAAAACAATACAGAACAACGGAATGCACAAAACAGACTGATGAAATTGCTTGTTTATTCATGTAACTAAACGACAGCGCGAGTAGAAAATTACTTTGAGAACAGCTCAGAGAGTAAATTTTATACCGCTCTTTTTCTATTATGGATAAATATAAGAATTTTTTTCTTATTTCAAGTTATCTTACTCTTAACACAAAGTATACAGAGGCGTCACGAGAGAGAAAATAATATAGTTCTATATTTGTTTCATTTTTAGTAACTGCCCTTTTCATTTTGTTTTTGTCTTATTTTTCTTCCGCAATAATTCAATTTCTTTGCGATTTAGTTGGATGCAATCATTTATTTTTGTAATATTTCACTTTTAATTGCCATTGTACATGTGGAGTTTTATTTTGCAAATGTAAAAAACAACCAAGAATTGTGTTTCATTTAAATTTACACGTAAACAATACACACATTTTTATAATTTTCCATTTTTAAAATTTTTGTGCCACAAACTACGAAAAATTTGTCTTACAAATGTATTTGTTTGTTTTGTTCACATTTCTTTGTCTACCAAATTCGTGTTGTATATAGCGTTTTGCTTTATCACATCACTGATATTGTAGTACAAAATATATTGTTATCTCTTTTTATGAGAACTGCCCTAACATCTGATTTGGCGTTTTTTAAACGTCAAATTTGACACTTCTGTATATTCTGTGCTCTTAATTTGAAGTTTAAGAATTAACTACTTGATTTAACTTCTCATTTGTACTTAAAACAAGATTTTCTTACTTAATTCAAGAATTTCGTTCTTGTTTTAAGAAAATTTCCGCTTGATTTTTTTAATCAATCCCGTTTATACTTATTCTAAGTACAAATGAGTATGAATCGTACTTAAATTTTTAAGTACAATTCTGGCTAAATTTGAGTAAAAAAAAACTTAAATTTAGAAGTGCTTTTCTCTTTCTGTGAAGGTTTAGAAGTTACAGATTTATTTCCCCTTTTTTTATTCTCATACCACTGTGCGCCGCACAGAGGGTAGAAATGTACCAAAAGTGGGGATTAATTCAAAAGCTGAACTTTATCTGTTTCAGTCATGTTTGGTATTGGGTTAAAGTGCATTACATAATACATCACAAACTGCTAAAATTACAGTTGTGAGTAACTTACTTTATTGGCAGTGAGCGGTCAAAGTCAAATAATTTTTACAAATTTAGCGTGCTGTGGTTAAAATTTAAAATTGTGATATTTCGAGAGCTTATATTTTTTGTTAAATCTGTTAAAAGTAGAAATATTAAAATGGAACCATCAACTTCAGGTATTTGAGAACATAAATAAATAATTTTTGTTTAGATAAATGTTTTGAAAATATTTTTTAAGATTTTTTTTAAAGTTCTCCATTATTGGGGTTTTTTCGATATACCCAGTAAAAACTTTACTTACCTAGTAAGCCAGCAAGTATAATTGGAGCAAAGCGATAACTACTTATAATTTGACTGAAACACTACTTACCGTTGTTCGAGATTTTTAAAAAATTCAGGGGTCAAGCTTACAAATGTACTTACAATCATTTGAGAAATAAGTAGTAAATTCACAACAAGAATATGTAGCTAAAAAAAAACACAAAAAATATTGCCTTGTGTGGGAATCGAACAGTCACATTATTTGCTTGTGTTTGATAGTCAAGCTGCTAACTCACTGCTCCATGTACGAGTTATTTTATTGTAAGTTAACAATAGTTTTAACATCAACATATAAATGTATATGATATGAACAAAAAAATTAATGGTTTTGACAGGTGGCGAACCACTAACCTCCCGTTTTCCAGTCAAACACACTAGATAGCTGTGCTAAATGCAAAAGTTCATTACCAGCCTGTATAAAAATAAGTACTTATTCTAGTAAATAAAATAATGTGCTGGGTAAACACCACTCCTTACAAAAGAATGCATGAAATAACTAGTTGTCATTACAAAAATTCACAAAATTTTTGCTTTGTATAGATTGAGTTTAAAAAAGTTCAGGGCGAGATCGGGTAAATTCCATTAAATGCTCTTAAAATATGAACTTTCAGCTTATATATACAGAAATCGTGCGGGTTTATTGCGGTTTTTTACTTATTTAAGTTATAGTGAAAGAACTCCTCTTGCTAAAAAAACATATTCTGATACAAAACAGGTTAAAATCTTTACGATAGGTATTTTCTTTTTGCATTTGCAAAGTTTGGTAATAATTGACAGCTTAAAAACAATGGTATGCTAGCTTTTCGTGTATGCAAAAGTATGCGTACATAAAAATTAAAAGTAATTTGTAACTGTTTTTGTTATTGTGTGATACTACAATACTGCAGTTTTTGTTTCAAACTCATCATAAAAGTGATTTTTGAAAATTGTTTGTTTCAAATTGGAATAATTTCAAGAAATGGCAAACAGAAAATTAATTAATGTAGCTGAATGTAAAATTATTATACATTTACGGAAACAAGGGAAAACTTTGCGCGAAATTGATCAAGTAGTTGAACGTACTCACTCCTCCATCCAGTGATAAACAATTTTAAAAAGACTGGAATTTTTGTCTCAAAGCCTCGTTCTGGTCGTCCAGAAAAAAATGGTTATAATGCAATCTGTGAAGGAAACTTAAATTCACAATTTAATAAACATGTGTCCAAAGACACTGTGCTCAGAATTTTGAAAAAGGCCAACTATAGAAGCCATGTAGCAAGGAAAAAGCTGCCAGATTTGATAGTTAATAGACAAAAACGAATTGCATTCACTAAAGAACACATAAATATGCCTCCAGAGTTCTGGAAAAATGTTCTGTTCACGGATGAATGCAAGTACTGCATCTTTGGCATAAAAGACCGTCAGTTTGTTTGGAGAAAGCCTTGTACAGTGCTTAGTCCCAAAAATTTAAAACCAACAGTTAAGCATGGTGGTGGTGCAGTGATGGTACGGGGATACATGACAAGTGAAGGTGTTTGAAATTTAGAATTTATTCCATCGACAATGGATCATAAGGTCTATTTAGACATTCTAATGAAAAATCTTACCGAAAGTGTTAGCAAATTGGGCATTGAAGATGATTATATATTCCTGCAAGACAACGACCCAAAGCATACTACACTCAACACAAGGCTTTTGTAATTGTTTAATAAAACAAAAACAATTGAAAACTCCTCCGCAGTCACCATACCTAAATCCCATAGAACATTCATGGGATTTGCTGGAGTGAAAAATACGAAACCATGTAATAACATTAAAGGAAATACTTCAAACAGTATTAACTGAGGAAAGGAGAAATATTAGTTCCAAATACACCGAAAAACTGGTTTCATCAATGACAAAACGCCTTCATGAGTTCTTGGTCGTCGGGGTTATCCAAATAATTATTAAAATAAAGTTTAATTTATAAAAATCAGTAATATATTTAAGAGTTTTATATAAAAAATTTCAAATGAGTAGCGTTTATTTTTATATCCAAAATTAGAGTATACTTTTAATTTTCGTTCTTGTACGCAAACTTATGCGGCCAAGTGTATTTATGATTGTTCATTACAAAAATTTATAATATTGTCTTTTATGGCTTTTTTAAAAAAAAAAATTGTACATTTATAAAATTTTGTGAAAAACAAAAATTAGATTTTAAATTAAATTTATGCTAATGTAAATACATATAATAAATTTATGTTTTGAATTTTTTAGTAGCACATGAAGTATGCTTTGATTTCCAATTTTATTCATTAATTTATCGCTTTCCATTCCAAAGTTACTGCATAAATTGTGAACTAAGGTCTTTTTTTCCAAAAAACAATAATGCGCTTAACGGGTTAAAAAAAAAAATGTTAAATGTCATTACTAAAAAATTATAATATTCTCTTTAATGACTTTTTTGAAAAAATTTTTAAATTTATACAATTTTGTGTAAAACTAAAATTGGATTTTAAATTAAATTTATACTAATATAAATACATACAATAAATTCATATTTTGAATTTTTTAATAGCACATTAAGTATGCTTTAATTTCCAATTTTATTCAACAATTTATCGCCTTCCATTCCAAAGTTACAGCATAAATTGTGAAAAAAGTTCTTTTTTTCCAAAAAACAATAATGCGCTTAAAGGGTTAAAAAAATTTTGTGTAAAACTAAAATTGGATTTTAAATTAAATTTATACTAATATAAATACATACAATAAATTTATATTTTGAATTTTTTAATAGCACATTAAGTATGCTTTAATTTCCAATTTTATTCAACAATTTATCGCTTTCCAATCCAAAGTTACAGCATAAATTGTGAAAAAAGTTCTTTTTTTTCCAAAAAACAATAATGCGCTTAAAGGGTTAAAAAAATTAAATAACATTAAAATCTTAAATTCTATTAAAGAAATAGTGAAAAGGTATTATATGGAAGTCAATTTGTGCATCAAACCTCAACCAGAGTTCGTGACACCTGTTTTGTGACATATCTCTCTTAATTGTTATTGAACTTTATACACAAAAAAATAAGTAAGAAAGTATGGTCGGTCTAGCCCGGTCTATAATACCCTACACTAAGTAAATAAACAAAAATATTTTTCTTTTGAAATTTCAATAATTTGTATTCGTGAGTGATTTTCGGATGTGGGCCTTATATGGGAGCTATGACCAAATATGGACCGATCACTATGAAATTAGGTCGAGTGATTTATGTCTATACTAGCTATTACTAGTCTATACTAGCTATTAACCCGCTACTTCGCTAGCGAAGCTAATCAACCAAAGTATAACGCAAGTGAGAAAATTCATATTTAATTTGTTAAAGCATGGATTTGGGAATTAACTTGTTATTACAAAAATTATTATAAGTACAAATGAGGAGCCGCAGAACTTTCTCGAATCTTTTTAAAAATTTATTTTTTGGTATTTTTATAATATTTGGGTTGAAATCTTCTAGAAAAAATCAATTTCCCAAAATTTACTATACATTTGTTTTTGTTTCAAAGTAAACAAAAATTTTTTCAATCATTTAAAAAATTGTTTGATTTTATAAAAAAATTCAAACAAAATTTTAATAAAGAAAATATTTTGTTATGTACAAGTGTTGTCTACTATTTTTAATATTATAAAAATATATCAAAAAATTAAAACGTACTTGTTTTTAAGTAAATTATCTTAAAAGATTTACAAAAAAAATAGACGTTTATCATTATTAAAAAAAGTTGTTAGCATTGTTAACCATAAAATTTAAAACCAATTAAAATATTTATAAAACCAAATAAAATAAATAACAAAATACAAATCTGATTTCAAACATGCATATGTTTGAAAATATTTTAGTCACAATTTTTTCTGTGTAGGATCATTTACTGAGAATAAATCATATAGAATCTAGTAAAAAATTTCAATAAGTTACGACTCACGTATTAAAGAAATTTACTATTTGTCATAAAATATACCAAATAAGGGTTAAGGTGTTTGTCTATACTGTAGCAAATTATTTTCACCACCAATGGAATTCAACTAATGGTGAATTGTTGAAAAACTCATTTTGAAAATAAAAATAATTTTTTAAACAGGAAAACAAACATTCTGCTATAGTCGAAGGGTTTAGCCTGCATGGTATCCAAACAGAGCGGGTTCAATACTAAGATGAGACACGTAAAATTCTTAAAATAAAATCTCACTTTGACATTTTTTTGTATAACTTATTCTTGTTTTTCATGAATTTTTATGGTAATATTTACAAAGTGATGTGATTTTTTTAAATAGTAATTGACAAAATTACATTTCCAACATGTAAGTCTTATTTAAATACATATATACTTTTTAAGCTCCAAAAATCAAAAATAAACCGTAATTAGTGACACTCTAATGAACATTCTTAGATTCTAAAGACCGAAATGTATAATTTAGAGTGACGAAACTCACGCAGTTGAGAAAGCGGGGTTGTGTTAAATTATGTAGTAGAGTAACATCGAAACGACAATTGCATTTGCTTTCATGAGTAATTGATTTGTTGGCTTTTTATTCTTGTATTGAAATTAATGCGCCTGCTCGACATTTTTTTCGGCTCAAGTAAGAAACAAAATTTGGTACAGTTACTTGGTAGAATTTAATGTTTGGTTGTTTTATATAGTTAAAGTGGACACGTAGTTTTGCATATATTTGGTAAGAATTTAAGCACATTTAGATTATTAGGTAAAAATAATTTTTTACCACTGTAACCCAAGTTCGTGTAATGTGGACCACTTAAATTACCTGATTACGTACTACTGGTCCATATTACCCGACAATAACTATGTACTTTGTAAGCAATCTATCTAAGCCAAGATTGTATTAATAAAAATATATTGAAAGTAAATTTTTTAATCATTCATGATTAGCTGGTTCATGAATTTTATGTATTATATACTAGTCCATATTACCCTCATATAGTGGTCCATATTACCCTCCAATTTTTTGAATGCTGGTTTTTGGGTTCCTTACAATATTTTCACATAAATTTTTTATCCTTTGACGAAAAAAATTTTCAACTGAAAAACAATTAGAGAATACATTAGCTAATTTATTGCTTCACAACTTTTTTAATATCCATATATATTGTGGCCAAAATTTAGAAAAAACAAAACTGTAGTCCACATTACCCGAAGTTAATCTACTGTGTATCAATAAATTAAAGCTATTCACATAAGATTTTTGACAACAGACCAATTTTTTAGGCTCCCATAAGAAATATTGTAAAAAAAAACTTTCAATTTAAATAATTGAAACAAATTTTCAATAAAAGTAAATAATAATAATAAAATTTAAAACAAATACTGTTTGAAATTAGTTTTATGGTACGAAATTTAAGATAATCGTAAAATTTATAGATTTAATATTGACATTTCGGCTTTAGTGGTTAGGCTGACAAAGTACAGCCAAAAGAAAGAAAATGTACCCAATGAGAATGTACAGGGTGTCCGCCGGGATGGTATACTACTTTGTTTTGTCGCCATTTTGGTAAACATTAGTATTGACAGTTGATATTTGGCCAACGTGTTTTAATCGTTAAAATATTTTATCAAAATCAATCATCGATTACTGTGACGATGAGAAAGTTACGTGATATTTTGAAATGGTGATGTTGATTGGCCTCCATGGTCGCCTGATTTGACTGCTCCGGGTTCCTTTTTGTGGCGATATATGAAAAGCAGGGCTTATGCAAACAAATGCAGTCAAGTCAGGCGACCGTGGATGATTACCAAAATGGCAGCAAAACGAAATAGTATATAAAATTAAACTTTTATGTGTTAATCCAGTAAAAAATTGAGTTTCTATCAAAGCACTTAAGAAAAAAAGCATTTTTAATGTTTCTTGCGCTTCTTAGGTGAATTATCAAATTTAAGCGAAAAAAGAAAAACTATAATGAAAAGACTCACAAACCTGCTTCCAAGTGGTAAGCAATAAAAAAGCGGAATGGTTAATTGCACTTGTATTTATTTTATTTGGTTTTAATCATAGTTTTGTCGTTTGTCTCTATTTCTTCGATCCTTGACTCACCCATATACTATGCACAAACTCTATGTTGTTAGTTAGGTTCAATAATTATAATGAAAATTAACATAATGTCCCATTCCTCTAATTCAAATCCACTTTTTATTTCCTTGTATTTAATGATTTAGAATAAAAAGGACCTACAAAATACTGTTATGCTTTAATATTTATTTGTTTAGCTAATCTGGTTCACATAGCTTTTCAAGAAGCACACTCATTAACTATAAGAAGCTTTATCCATCTTAGAGATCCTCAATACACTTAGGACAAAAATTACCAATTACAATTTTCTAAATATTAAAAGAAAGCATTAAAAAGAGTAGTAGTAATATGGGGATTAGGGTGGCCCTTAATAAACGAAAGTTGGATTTTGACCATTCTCACCCTCCAGTTTGGTGAACATAAGTAAAAAAAAATCATCCTGAAAAAATTTTATGTAAATCGGTTGGGGATAAGATAAGCAAGCCCTCTGAAGTTTTGAGATGCATTTACAAGGGGAAAAAGGCATTTTTTTTCAGTTTTTGTAAAAATTTTGCCATTAAAAAATTACTTTTGCAATTTAATTTAAAAGAATCGAAATGTGTACGTAATTGTCGTTCTAATGAGACATAAAAAACATAATTTGTTCAAAAAATATTAATGTTATTAAAAATTCGCCAGACCATTAACGTGTCTCAGGCAACTAGAACAGTGATGTTCATCCCATACAACAATTGTTTAAAAAATTTAAACACATTTGTTACGCTCTTTTAAAGAGCGTAATAAATGTCTCATTTTTTCAGAAATTCAATAAGCATTGTTGTTGGTTGGTTTTTGGATGAAGCATAGCAAACACACGCGTTTCAATTACAATTGAAATAAAAAAAATTGAGAGTATTTCGGCCGTATAATGTATATTCTTTCATTTCCTTAAAATTTAAATTATATTCATTTAATAAATTGGTTTTATTTGACAAAAATTCTAAATTTAAACTTTCTTCATTTTGTTATTATTTTAAGTGTTTGACATTATGTTTGCTGGGTGCTCTCTCACCAAATATCTTCATTTTTATTTTTGAACATCACTGAACTAGAACCAAAAATGTAGGCACAAAATTAACATATTTTAACATATATGAAAAATTCCAAATATTGAAAAATTTGACCTTTGACATTCATGATTTAAGGGTTAACGTTTTCCGATTTTAGTAAAAGTTTCAGAGTATATTTAGAATTATCTGTACTATAATATTCTGAATAAGTTTTGCTTAAAATTCATAAGAGTAAGGAAATAGAGCTCATTCACCAAAAAATTGCCAAATAATTGGTGTTTCTCGAAAATTTCAAAATTTAAATCGCAGGTACGGAAAAACTATAGATATTTTCATAATTTTTTCACATTTGTATTCCCTATTATATTCTTTATAAATCCCAATGAGATGATCAAAAAATTCTTAAATTTGTTTAACATAATTTTTAAAAATTTGAAAATGTATTTTTGAAACTGCCGTTAAAATTTTTTTATTTTGTTGGTCATATCTGCGAATAGTTTAACGGTATCCTACGAAGACAAAAACTCATATACAAGTAAATATGGATATATTTTAAGTAAAAATGAGCTTTTATTTTAATATTTATCAAAATATGTTAATTTTGTTCCTACCTTTCTTGTTCTAGTTGCCTGAGACACGTTAATGGCCTGGCGAATTTTTAATAACTTTAACATTTTTTGACTAATTTCTGTTTTTTATGTCTCATTAGAACGACAATTGCGTACACATTTCTATTCTTTTAAATTATAATGGAAAAGTAATTTTTTAATGGAAAATTTTTTACAAAAACTGAAAAAAATGCTTTTTTCCCCTTGTAAATGCATCTCAAAATTTCAGAGGGCTTGCGGCAACCGATTTTCCTAAAATTTTTTCGGGATGATTTTTTTACTAATGTTCACCAAACTGGGGGGTGAGAATGGTCAAAATCCATCTTTCGTATATTAAGGGCCACCCTAATGGGGATACTAACACAGAGAATTTTTTCTCTCATATAAAATTGAGTTTGGGATAATAAATTTGATATTTACAATCTCTATGGGAGTGTGTTTTGAAATTTTTTTCTCTCAAAAAAAATTTAGTTTGGGATTATAAATTTTGTGTTTAGAATCTATATGAGAGAATAACTTTTTGTTATGGATTGGGATAAATATATTTTTCTAATGATATAATTTTTTCTGTTGAAAAGGTTATTCATTTCTCAAACCTTTTTTGAGTATTTGTAGGTTTTTGAATACTTTTTTCTCCTAAAAAGGTTATTCAGTTCTCAAACCTTTTTTTTATGTTTTTTTCTTTATTGAATCTTTCATTCTAGAAATTTACAATAATCTTAACCTAAACTAAAACTAAAGTTGTTATTGACGATGCAATGTCCAACATGAGTGCTCGATAAATGATTATCTGGCCAGATCCAGTGTTTCCAATCGCCTCAGTCGTCTATGACCCTCGAATGACAGCAACTCCCTGCGAGGGGGTTTGGATGATCCATTAGTTTTGAAATGTATTTTAGACTGGAGAGTTTGATCTCCTCGCGTATTATGGGGACATTGAGATCCCTATGGATATTGCTATTGCGAATGTACCATGGGGCACCTGTTATTGTCCTTAACAGTGCTGACTGCTTTCTTTGCAATTTTTCAACGTAAGATGAGGAAGCTGTTCTGCATAGCTGAATGCCGTATAGCCATATCGGTTTTATAATTGTTTTGTACAAAAGCACTATGTATTCCAAGTCTAGAGAAGACCGTGGGCCAATTAATCAGTATAACTGAACTGACTTTAACTTTATTTGCGTAACCTTGGACTCAATATGGTGGGACCATGTTAAACGGCGATCAAGATGGATACCGAGATATCGCACATGGCTCTGTTCTGGGATTTTGATATTATTTATCTGTATGGAAGGGCAACTTTCTCGTCTTAAAGTAAATGTAACGTGAATACATTTTGTTGCATTGACCTTAATTTTCCATTTGTCCAGCCATTTTTCCAAATCGCCGATGTGAGACTGGAGTTGTTCAGAAGCTATTACGGGGTTTTCATGTGTACTTAAAAAAGCGGTATCATCCGCAAATGTAGATGTGTGAATCAGTGCGCTCGTGGGCATATCTGCAGTATATAAAATATATAGGAACGGCCCTAGAATACTTCCCTGTGGTACACCAGCGGATATTTTTCGACGTGTTGAGATCACATCCTTTGATCAGATTTGGAAAGAATGCACATAACTTTTGACTCAGTAGATATTTTTTAACAATTCTTTCTTAAGATTATTAATAAATTTGTTGTTAATTCAAAAAAAGATACTTCAAGAAAATCGGGAAAGAATTAGATCCGTTATTAGCAAAATGGCAGACCAAGATAGGCAAAAAAATAAAATTTTACTTTTCAAATGCGAATAACTCGTAAACTATAAGAGATAATGTTTTTTGTAGATCTCGTCTAGTACATTCCATATATATAAAAATCTTTCAAATCGGATCGCAAACAAAAATTTGGCATCATTTTTAATTTTTGATATACCCGAGGTGCCCCACTTTGGGGCATTGTGGCTCGGCCCCCCCCTTGGTTGTTTAAGCCCAAATTCACCTTCGACACCTCCTCTATAGCCATGGGAAATTTTATTAAAATCGGGCTATTCGTTTAGAAGTTACAGATTTATTTCCACTTTTTTTTCAGATCCCCCCTGTGCGACGTTACTTACTGAATAAAACTTTCTTGTAGGCGCATTACTTCGAATCAACTTTGGTATCTTTCAAAATAATAATATGAAACTAAAAGGGGAAAACCCAAATAAAAAACAAACGAACAACTAACCAAAGCAGAAAAATTATTGTACAGAATTTACACTTTGGTTAACGCAAATTTTGCATTGAGTAGTGGATAGCTTAAAATTAGTCCATAAAAGTTAACTTAAAGTTGGTTATTTTTGTAGTCAGCTACACATTTTCCGACAGGGATATAATTTTTTTTATTACACAACCTTTATGAA
This sequence comes from Calliphora vicina, assembly GCF_958450345.1. NCBI lineage: Eukaryota > Metazoa > Arthropoda > Insecta > Diptera > Calliphoridae > Calliphora > Calliphora vicina. The sequence continues at coordinate 83,203,750 of NC_088781.1, read as the reverse complement.
AGACCAACTATGTTTTAAGACTAATTTTTATAAAAGTATTATCATTTTTTAAATATGACAAGTAATAACAATGCTAATATAACTTCGCAGGAAGATAATATTTGTGTACCACATTGTAGTATATGTAAAAAAGATTATGATAGTGTCAACACGATGTGACCATGTATTTCACAAAACGTTGCCCGATATGTGGTAAAGGTTGTAGACAGAACAAACTCAAGTCATACAACATTTTCTTCAGCTGGTGTGACCAGCTCCTTCACACACTTTAGGGAACACAAGTCGTGGAGCTATTCCAAAAGCTCCAGCGCCCAGAAGAAATTCACTTAGACAAAATTTATTTGATTGGAGAATGTCACAAGCTCCTGTAGTGAATACAGATACCGATGGGAGATATTTAGACGTTTTCTTAGGTAGATCGCGAGATAATGTAAATATTAATGATAATTCATTGCAAGATTTGATCAACGATGCCGTTCGAAATCAGTTAGCAAACATGAATATGAATGAAAATTCTTATAATCGAAATAGCTTAGATGGTCGTAATGCAAATAATAACAATAATCGCTTTCGTAGGAACACCTTAAATAGACCGAGTATTGTTCAGGCTAACAATCAGTTGTTTAATTTAGCAACAGATAAAGTATCCACAATAATTTCAAGTTGGCAACTTAAATTTAGTGGTCAAGAAGAGGGAGGATTGTCGGTAGATAATTTTATTTATCGTGTTCAAGCTCTTACTAAGTTTAAGAGGAGATTTCAATATTTTATGCCGTCATATACATCTCTTGTTTACAGGAAAAGCCATTGACTGGTTCTGGCGATTCCACAGAACAGCTAGAACTGTAGATTGGGAGTTGTTATGTTAGACAAGTATAGATCAAATAGAAATTTTGGACCACGTAAGAGTTAGAAAACGAAAACGATTTTGACGTAGGGACAGTAGAGATAGAGGAAATAAAAGAACTAATGTGTTGGAACTGCTCTGAAAAAGGCCACACATTTGAAGATTGTCTGGGAGATAGGAAAATCTTTTGCTATGGTTGTGGTAGTCCGAATATTTTTAAGCCAAATTGTAGTAGATGCAACAAACTATCAAAAAACTTTCAAGCCCCTCGGTCACAAAGATATCAGTCCAAAGCGACACAATATTAAAGTCAACTCTATGTCAAACTGAACCTGTTTTTGTTGATAAGGGAATTGTATCTAGAAATAATTTTTGTTTTAATGAATTTGTACCCAAACATGTAAAGCCTTATCATATCAGATTAAGAGAATATGAAGAAGCGAGAAGCAGAATTTTTAATGAACAATTAACATCAATAGAGAATGGGAGTAAAAAAGTAAAGAGATCAACAAAAAGATTTAGAGAATTTTTAAAAAAAGTTTTGAAAAATAGAAAATATTTATTGTCAGCAGTTATTTCTGATAGCGAAAAATTTGATTTGAGGCCCTTCGCTACTGTAAGAATTTTTAATGAAGAAGTTATGGGAATGATAGATACACGTGTTTCTGTATCTTGTTTTGCATCGGACTATGCAAGGAAATTTTTGGATGAGAATAAATATGATTATGAGAAATTTTGTGTATTTTTGAAAACAGCAGATGGAAGACAACATACCACGGTTGGTAAGGTTGCCACCACAGTTACGTTTAGAGGAATTTCTAAGGAGATATAATTTTTAATTATACCTAATTTAACACAAAACTTATATCTGGGGATAGATTTTGTTAGAGCTTTTAATTTAGGAAATGATTTGTTTTCTGATAACACGTTGCCAGTAGTAAAACCAAGTTTAAATGAAATCTAATCTACTGATAATGTTCACAAATTAAGTTTGATTGACCAGAAAAGATTAGATGATGCTATAAATTCATTTCCGTCTTATGCTAAGATAGGATTAGGTAGAACATCCTTAGCATGTCATAGATACGGGGGAAAATATACCAATAAAACAAAGACACTTCGCTATATCGCCAGCTATTGAAAAATTACTTTTTGCCGAAATAGACAGGATGCTACAGTTAGGAGTAATTGACGAATCCCAAAGTCCGTGGTCATCGCACATAGGTCTGGCGAACCACTTTTTTTGGCCAAAACTAAAATATTCACTTATATACATGAATTCAAACAAAAGATACAATTAATAACAAAACAAGTAAGAGTACTATATTCGGCCGTGCCGAATCTTAAATACCCTCCACCTTAATATGATGGTATAAAAACTGAAATAATATAACAATTGTTAGAAAGACTAGTTTACGCAGAAGATATTTTATTTCAAATGTACAAAAAATTGTATCTAATTCAGCAATTTGTAACTGAAATTCCTATTAGAACGTATGAAATTTAATAATTCATATACTTAATAATCAGTTAATACGTTTGGATCAACAGTTTTCCCTTTTAACATCAAGTGAAGAAACAGAGTATAAAAAAAGGTATACAAATATATTTAGACAAATCTCAAAATATTTGGTTGTGGGACTTATATGGGAGCTATGACCTATTATGATTTGATTGTCATTAAATATTTTAACGTGATTTTTATGAACTTATATGGGTGCTGTTGCCAATTATGTACCGATATTCACAAAATTCAGTATTATGATTTTTGAATACAAATTACTGATCTGTGTACTATTTTGGTTCAATATATGAAGCTATGACCTATTATAGTCCTAAGTATTTGAGGGCTATTTTTGTAGAATTTCATATAAACAACGCTATTAACAAAAGTGGACCTTATATGGGAACTATGCCGAATTATGGACCAATATTTAAAAAATCTTGTAGCTCGATTCTTGGATACAAATTACTGATCGGTGTAAATTTTTGGTTCAGTACAGATTTTTTTTGGATATTTGTGCAGGTTGATGTGTTTTCCTGAAGTAGTTCTTATATGAACGCTATGACCAATAATGGGCCTAACATCATAAAATTTGGTACATCGATTTTTGTATATATTGAATAAATTTGTTTCGAATTTCAACCTGATAACTATATTTGTAACAAATTTATGAGGATTTTAGTGATTTTCGGGAGTGGACCTTATATGGGAGCTATGGCTAAATATGGGCCGATATTCAAAAAATTCAGAAGTATGATTACTGGATACAAATTACTGACCTGTGCGTTATTTCATTTTGATATCGATATGTTTTAAATATTTTTTAAGGTTAATATCTTTTTCGGAAATGGGCCTTATAGGGGAGCTATGACCAATTATCGGCCAATCTGCATACAATTTAGTACAGTGATTTCTATGTATATGAGTATTATTTTTGTGGAATTTTAGCATGATAAAGATATTTATAAGAGATTTATGAGTACTTAACTGATTTTCAGAAATGGACCTTATATGGGAGCTATGGTCAAATATGGACCGATATTCACAAAATCCTGTAGTATGATTTCTAAGTATAAATTATGGATCTATGTAAAATTTTGTTTTGATATTGATATTTTTTAGATATTTATGTAGATTATTGTGTTTTTCGGAAGTGGTCCTTATATGGGAGCTATAACCAATTATCGGCCGATCTTCATAGAATTAGGTAAAGCGATTTTGGTATATATGGGGACTATTTATGACGAATTTCAACTTAATAGCGATATCTATAAGACATTTATGCTTATTTAAGTGATTTTCGGAAATGAACTTTAAATGGGGGCTACGGTCAAATATGGGGTTGTAATTTTTTTAAGCACGAAACTTATTTCTCTTGAATTTTGTGTGGATACTGCAATTTTGTAGGCATTTACAGACCTAATAACCATATTTCGGGAAGAAATTTGTATGGGGGCTAGGAGAAATCATGGACCGATTTTTATAATTTTCTCCAGAGTTAGTCCCTTTAACATAAAAATAACGTGTGTGCAATTTTATGGTATTATCTGCAATATATTTGCACAAATAAGGAAAACTATATTAAAATTGTCAAGTTTTTTTTAGGTTGTCTCACATTTTGGTTCATAACTCTGTTCCACTGAACCGATTTTGCTGATTTTCAATACCAAACTGCTTAGGAGAACAATAAACATTTTTTTTGCAAGTCTACCAATTTTGTTTGCCTATTTTGGACGTGAGCGTGTTTTACACAGACATGGCTCAATCGACTTAGAATTTCATAAGGATCAATAATATATATACTTTGTTGGGTCTCAGATGAATATTTCTCAATGTTACACACGGAATGACAAACTTATATACAGTGCCGGACTTAAATATTCACACAGCATACAGATTTATCTTTAATCTTCCATATTTTTTAAACGAAGGCCACAACTTTCGTACGGGTTTCAAAAAAATATTTATTTACGTATAACTTATTGAAATATATGGAAAAACTAAACATAAGTTGGCACATTTCAGAAAAAAAATTTAACTAATGTTTCGAAGTTCGATTTTAAGGGGACAAAAATATTCACACAGTTTCTAATTTTTAATAGGAAAATAGTTTGTTTTAACAGTTTAATATTTTGTGGAGTAGTCTATCTTTTTAATGACTTCTTTTAATCGTCACCAATCAAAGGGGATTCAGTCTTTGGACAAACAAAATATGTTTTGTTTATATTTGCATATATGTGTGTATGTATTTTAGTTTCATATAAATTTATGTTGAGTTTTATTTTTTGTTCAAAAATAAAAATTATTTTCTGAGTTTTATTTATTATTCAAAAAATAATGATTATTTCATAAGTTTTATTTTATTGTTCAAAAAATTTTTCAACAAGATCGATCAAGTTACAAAACATTTGTTTTCATTGTATTGTAGAACCAAATAAGGGTTCAACCGCGAATTGAAAGATAGTAAGTAAAAATTGACATATATACTTGTCTTGATGTTCTCAACAAGATATTAAGGCAGAATTTTAATATATTATACAGAACATCAAGATGGATATTTATAATAATTTTTAGCACAATAATTTAATAATTTTTACTTTTAGAGTCATCTCCAAAGTTGACCGATGTCATATTTAAATAAAAGTTCATCAAATATAAGATCATATTAAGTAAACACAAAAATTTAGTTGCTATTATCTATAAACTTAAGAAATAAAAATCATCACGTTTTCTGATAGTACATCCGCTGAGTATGAATTTGATATACTCAAATCTATGATGATCTTGTTTCATGTATATGATTTTTTCCTTTGAAATTTCAATAATAATCATTATTTTCTGTCCCATGTAATCATTAAAACAATTTAATAATAAAAAATATTGTATATAAAACAAAAAGTAGTTTTTTTTAATTTATTTCTTTACATAAAGATATGAAAAATTTTTAAAATTTACTGACTATTCAATAAAACCTTATCAGATTAGAAAAAAAGTGTTTATACACAAGAAAAATGCACTATGATAACATGTATAAATTCAAATCATATAAATAGCAATATCTCAAAATCGACTTTTTGCGAAAAAGAACTTTTTTATTGTTGATATTGAATCTCTGGGGTATCAGAAACAATGTTTGTTCTACGACTTTTTTATGTTATTTTTATGTTACCCCCGAAAATCGCCTTTTTGACTCTTAAAACCAAAAAATTAGGCTTGGCAATGTTCCGCAAATTTATACAAGAGTGTTAGGTCTACATTTTTTCTGAATGTATCAACTTCGAAAAAAATCCAAATAAGATGTATTTTCTTAAATTTATAAGAAAAATGACATTACCACCACCTTGCGGTCATTTTTTGCAAGAATTGGTGAAACAGAAAAATAGATAATTTCAAAACCTTTCAAAAGAGGTATCTGTGATGAAATTCTGACAAAAAATAAGAAATTTACACGTAAAAGTAATAAATATTACACCGAATCTATTTTTTTTATAATTAAATTTATTAATATCAAACGAGTTTATTCAGTGTTATTCAATTTTATATATAGCAAAATTTGTCACAAATAGTTTATATAGCTATTTTTCATCAATCATTCGAAAAAAAAATAAAAATAAAAAATATTTGACTTTTTTTTGCAAAATCAAAAACTTTTTTTCTTTTTTTAAATTTTCAAAAAAAAAGTCAAACATTTTTTATTTTTAATTTTTTTTTCCAAAGATTGAAGAAATAGCTATTTAAACTATTTGGAACAAATTTTGCTAAGATTAATAGGTAATAAGTTACATGGATGAGAAAAAACACCTGTTTGTAAAATTTCCTGTTGAAAAATTGTATAAACTACAATCCAATTGGAATAACCTTGCTGCAAATTTCATCCCGATCGGAAGACATCGGTTTTAAAAATTTGTTCACTTCACATGAAATCCCCCATATAGTTACAGTAAACCGTACCTCAAAAAAAAAAACCCGTTCACCCGCTAATATAAAGTATTTCTGCAAGGCTGTTACGAAAAAAAATTTGTTTTTAATTTTTTTGCCGAATGTAGGTGTCGGCTTTTCAAATTTTTCGTTATATCTTTGTCATTTTCAGTCGGATCTTAATGTATGATATATCAATGTTTTCGTCTCGAGAAGACCAATGTTTTTCTCTAAGGTTAGCAAAAGTTTAGTGATTTCTAGCGAGCCTTAATTTTCTGACATTACGGGGGTACATTAGGTTGGTAGGATCAGATATCTGGTGGATAAATACAAGAACGGCATACATAACGCCAATGGTCCTTAGAGCCTTTTCAAGATTTTTCAATTGATATGATCTATTCACATTGCTATCATACATCAAGCTCGGTTCACCATATGAAAAATCGAAAAATGCCACAAATAGGTTCGCTTGTTTTTAAAATGGCACAAAACTGGCTGAAGCGTTTTGCTAGAAACTTTGAATACTGGGCATGAACTTCAATATCTAAAATTCCTCCGAGGCGCTTACCAATGCAATGCTTAGTTTCTGAGATACCTATATCAAAATGTCAAAAAAACTAAGAATTTTGCATTTTTTCAGTTTTTTTTTAGATTTTTTCAATTTATGTCCGAACAAAACATTCTATCGTTAAGCGGCTCGGATTTTAGATATTGAAGTTCTCGCCCAGTGTGCAAAATTTCGAGCAAAACTCTTCTGCCGTTTTTGTGCCATTTGAAATATAAAGTTGTGATTTTTCCATTTTCACATAATTCATACAGTAATTTTTTTTTTCAGTGTACTGATAAATTTTTTATCTTATACGATAGTTTTTTACTCCAGTATTATAAGTATCTGCAAATTAAAAACAATTGTTTTTATATTATTAAACAAACTACGGCGTCTAATTCGAATTCTCTTGAAAAATCAAAGTCGCAAATATCATCCTATATTTCACACAACTTACACTGTGCATCAAATTTCGGGTCATTAAATCTTTCCCGAATGAGACCAACGGGAAGTGATAGTAGAACATCAGTAGACCAAAAACCCCAAAGGGTTTTAAAAAGTTAGCTCATATTTTAAAGTTATGTGCCTTTAAAGTTCAGCTTTTTTGAGTAAAAATTGTTCATATACTATATTTAATTTTTAAAATTTAATTTATATTTTTTTTTACATAGTTTATATAAAAATGAACTATATTATATAGTTCGAGGTCTTTTCTGCTCTGGTGGATGCTCTGTAGAACCAGAATTTGAAGTAGACAAATTTTGTAGTTCACTTCCTGTGTTTTCTTCTCCTTCATCATCGTAATACAAGATCTTGCTACACCAACAAATTTCCTCTAATACAGCATCGGGAGAGTTTTTTCCTCGATATCTGCAAAATTTGTGTTAAAATGTATTGGGAAAAAATATATGTATATAAAAAATTACCTCATTTCAAATGGCATTGCAATTTGGTGGTACTGTTCACCTTGTTCATCTGATTCGGTCGCTAGTTGCTGACCGAAGTAGTCTAGATGATGATGTAGGTAATGAATTTTGAGTGACATATTAACGCCTATTTTAGAAAAAGCATTCGTCAATGCGTTAACAGATCTCTGATAGCTGTCAGACCTATTTTTACCCAACAACCCGCCAATAACCTCTTTGATTGATTGCCAAGCAATTAATTCGTTTTTATTTAAAATATTATCAAATTCCTGATTTTTGACCAGCTTCCGAATGTCTGGACCATTCACAACACTTAAAGGAAGAAAAGTTATAAAAAAATATATATTTTAATCAAGAAAAATATACTTATTTTAAATGTTTTACCTTCTTTTAATTTACTTTCAGTGAAACATCATCCCTCTTAACCACAGTTTTCAGAAAACTTTTTACTATACCGAGTTTTATATGCAATGGTGGTAATAAAACTTTGTCTTGAGGTACCAGGGGATCTTCAATGACGTTGGCATTCGCATGTTTGCTTAATTCCCTACACTTCCATTCATGATTTGCATATTGATCACCCTTATATCTGGAGTCCCAGTCACATAGAAAACACATGTATTTAATGTATCCAGATTGCAATCCCCGAAGAATTGCTACCACCTTCAAGTCACAGCATATTTTCCATTGATGTTTATTGTAGTCTACTTCTTGAAGAATAGTTTTTAATGAGTCATACGTCTCTTTCGTTTCTACACTATAAGCAATTGGTACCGATGGTTATGAGTTTGTTTGATGGAGCAAAACTGCTTTTAAACTAGTTTTGGAGCTATCAATAAAAAGTCTCCACTCAGCCGCATTGTAACCAATGTCCATTTGGCTCATTAGTTTGTCCACATCCTTGCAGTAAGCAGATGTTTGCTCGTTATTTGCAAAAAACATTTTTGCAGTGTTGCTTGGCGCTGATATTTTGGTTCCAGGGGCCAAGAAATTATTTGAATTTAAAAATCTAGCCACTTCTTCGGACTTACGTTGTGAAAGTCCAAGCTTTGCAATAATGCAGTCTAGCTTGGTTTGTGTAATCAAAATGGGATCATTTGACTTTGAGGGTTCTGGCGCAAATAAAGAAAAAGCTTCATTTAAAGCAGTTTGTATGGTAATCCCTGACGTCACGTCAGGGCTCGGAGGTTTTGGAACTGGAACATTTTCCGAGTGTTGTATTGGGATTTGAGCACTTAAAACACTTTTATATATTTTACTCCTCGTTTTTCTTCTGTTCATACCAGTTACGGAATTCACACATGCGTAGCAATTTGAAGTCTTATGCCCATTAGTATCTAATCAGATCATCGGCACACCAAACGGCAACTTTGTAATCCTTTTGCTCATCCAACTCATTAGATTAGTATAACACTTTTTGCAAACAATCTTTGGAGCCCATGGCACATTTGATATAACTGGATGGTTGAAATATATCTCATAAGCAGATATAAATTCTTCTGTAAACGAACCATGTTTTAACATTTGTGGTGTGAAATGGCCACAAACGTAACAAAAATTGTTTATATTGCAAGACATTTCACAAACTTTATTAAATTAAAAATATTTTTTTTAGTAATTAACTTTATTTAAAAACTTTTTAACTATTATTCCAGTTTTTTTTAATAATATTTTATTCTGATTTGAAAATTGTTTACGCTAAGAGTTGCATTTCTAATATTGATTTGATTTGTATTTATAGTAGAGATGCATTTTTTGCACCATAACCGTTAAATTTAAATAAATTAAATTGGAAAAATACAAGTCTAAAAGTATTGAGTACTCAAACAATATGGCAAATACTCGATACACGATACCCACTACTCAATACTTTTACAGCAATATTCAGCAATTCTCCAAAAATTGGTAATTGCGTATCTAAGTACCAAAAACTATAAAAATAAAAAAATAAATCTGCAAAAAGTGTTAAAATTAATGAATTTTAAGTATATTAGGACTAGAACATTCAACTAAAATTACTTTATATAAATATTGACTTACTTCAATAGATTATTCATAAAATATATATGAAACATTTTTACTCAAAAAAGCTGAACTTTAAAGGCGAATAACTTTAAAACACGAGCTAACTTTTAAAAACCCATTGGGGGTCTCATTCGGGAAAGATTTTCTTGTTACACAGTGTTTTAAATGAGAGCCGACCTAATGTCCGTTTGAGATAGCCGAATGTATCGCCCATTGAATAGAAGTAATTTGGTATAAATATCTTTAAGTTGGAAAAAACTTTTTTTTATATATTGCTACATATAAATATCAATATATACACAAAAAATACGAAAAAATCGTTTTTTTTGAGTCATTTTATTAATAACTCTAACATTGTTAAAAATTTTTCTAAAACCGAAAGAAAAGATATTAAAAATTAAATTATAAATAATACAAGTCTTATGTCTAACAAGAAAAGCCCAAAGATATAAATTCTGTTATTAAGATTGATCACAAAATCATAAAAAATTATTTAAAGGAAAAAAATATTATTTGGTCCAAAAAAACTGGCCTTTTTGATAAAACTTAATCACCCCTATCGGCAATAACATGTGAAATTTTGTTCCCATGAAATATCCATTTCCCTCGAAGGGAAAATTGCTATCGGGAATATCATGATGAACTTTACATTCACAATAGTTGATTTTGTTCGTAACAGCTGTTTATTGTTTACAAAATTCCATTTAAAAATTTCACAACAAGGGGAATTTTTTTCACGTGAACAAAGTTGATGAACGAAAAAAGGAAAAGGGAAAATATTTCATGTGAAATGTTGATTGGCGATAGGGGTGAATAAAAATAATCATCCATTTTTTATTAATGAGAAATCAGCTCCAACTCCCTTTTTCATCTCTCAAAAATATTATTTCATCTCTCAATAAAATATACCTCTTAAGGTAGGGTCAGACTACGCAAATTATTTGACACAAGATGTTTCATGTGTTTGATCAAAACTACATCAAATAATTCATGGGTTGATTTTGTGGTCACACTGTACACATTTATTTGCCATATTTGTTTAATAAAACTACACCGAAATACTATCAAACACACGAAGAGGAAAATATATTTGTATTGTGCTCACATTTATGGAAATATTTTGTCTAAATAATTATTAAATAAAGCTGCAAAAAAACTTAAATTTCTTTCATCAAAAAAAATGTAAAATATTACCAGATTTTGCTTTATATTTGAAAGTATTGTGAAATTTCCGTACTTTTATTTAAACGTCAAATATTTTATGTTTCTAGTTTGAACAGAAAATATTTTTGCACGGCAAACAAAAAATCAGCTGAATTTGGTCAAACAAATTTATTTGCCAATAAGAAAACATTCTTGTAATGTGACCAATATGTGACCACTAAACAGCAAATATTTTCCTGCATTTTGGGAAATTTTTTATTTGATCTCGCAATTCATTTGCAAGATCAAACAGCGTCAAATAACAGCTGTTGCATCATGTGTTATCACAAAAGTAGTGTTGCTATATCTTAAATTAAAAATCGCTAAATAATGAAAACAAATCGCGAAAAGATTAAATGTTTATTTATTAAATTATATTACTATAAACGTATTAAAATTTGTAGGTATAATTGAACTTAAAGGATACAAAATATCCCTAATATAATAAACGATTTTGGAATTTTATTGTATTTGTTTGGATTTTGAACTTAAAATAACTTTTTTCAAACAAAACGAATATTACTATGATAAAATTAACAATAATCAAATATTGAATTGTTAAAAAGAAAAAAATATATTTTTAAAATGTTGAAACCAAAGTATATACAAGTAGTCCGACTCTTTGACAGCAGTACCTTACTCTATATTTGTGTAAGTAACAAGCTTCATAGAAATGTTTTAAATTATAACTCGTTTGAATTTTATACGATTTTCAATACGGAAAATTTAAACTCTGTTTAATAGTTTAAATTCTACCACAAACACAATAAAATTTCAAAAATTAATAAAAAAAAAATGTTTTTTTACTTTGTGCAAATTGGAAGTGGTTTGGAAATGAAAATGTGATAGAAGTGTAAAATAAAATTATAAAATTCTGTATGTTAAAGAATTAACATGAATTGAACTATTTTACGGAAATGTTTATCTTTTTTACATAATTTTTCAGTTAATTCCATTATCTAAAAATTTTCTTCTTCTTCTTCTGCAGTAAGAAAAATTAAACAGATAATACTGTTTAAGAATTATTGTTTAATTACAATCAAATCATACTATTTATGTATGTATAAACTATTTTCTTTGATTTTAAATTCAATCTGTACAAAATTTCAATTAATATTCCATTAGTAAATTTTGTAAATAGACAAACTCCATGTATAAATAAAAAATAATCAAACATCAGGCTATGTTAAACATAAAAAATATAAATCGCATTAGAATGCAAAAACCGCTACATATACTTCATGTCTTCAATTAGTTTTTCTCCCAGTATGTCATCCTAGGCTGAATGACTTTTATGTGAAGAAGAAGACTTCATTTATTGATGCAATTATTTAGTGAAAATAATTTAAATAACAAATATTCAAGAAATATTGAATATGTATTTATGTTTAAAAAAAAATAGTGAATTTGTGTCTTTAATTTAGTACGAAAAATATTTAAATAATCTCCTCTTATTTTTCCGCCATGCTGAGCAAATAATTTTCTGTTTTTTTCTATTTGATCAAACAATTATTTTATGAAAGTATTTGATATAGTGTGACCACACGGCAAATATATTTACTGATTCTTTTTCGCAGCAGTTTGGTCAAACAAAAAGTGAAAAATTAAATTCAATATATGATAACAAAATTCAATAAATCTCTAATAAAATGATTACTTTACAATTCGAAATAAGTGCTTTAACCTTAAACATATTTGCAAGATCAAATTATATATTTTTTAGGTATTTATGTAGCTAGTGGTCACACTTTGTTCACATTAAGAAAATATTTTGTTTGCCGACAAATAATTTTGTTTGACTAAAATCATCTGTTTTGTTGTTTGCTCTAAATTTTATTTATGGTCAGATTCAGGCAATGAAATATTTGACGATAAACGTCAAATATTAGCTGTGTGTGACCGTACCTTTAGGAAAGTAAAACAGAAATCTTGCTTTATAGAGTCTTAACTGCATCTTAGATTTGATTACTGCTTTTCGAAAGTCATTGGGAAAGTATTAAATTTTTTAAAATTTGTTATGCCAGAGCAAATATTTTGCTATTCTTTCGCTTTCAGATTTATAATTTATGTTAAACATAATATTTCATTTGCAAATTCTTTGTTATACTACTAAATTGACGCAACTATACTTAAAAAAACATAAGCAAATTCTATGCATTCTATATTTTTACATTTACAAACAATTAAAAAATCGAAATAGAAATTATATAATGTACTGTAATAAAAATAAACATAAAACCAGATGAGTTGGTCACAGCAGCAAACTCTAAAAACACAATTTTTAAGTAACCATATTTTGAATACAATCTAAATAAAAATTATTGTGTTTATATTAAAAAAACATTTATGAATATTTTTCAAAGTTTCAAATTACACAAACACAAAAAATTACTCGAAATAAACACACATAAGAGTGTTGTTTTTGTTTTCACATAGTTTTTTCTACTAATACATTCATCCTTTATTAGTAGGGTATTCAATTAATCGGGTTTCTTGGTTAATCGAGCAAATAATTAATCGGGCTTTAGATTTAATCGGTTAATAATCGGTTAATTTTAAATTATTCGATTAACCGAATAATTTTATTTTAAGTTTAACCTGAAAATAAAACCACGAATTTTGTGTACTTATTTAAGTATTTTATTAATAAAAACCATAAATCGGTTTATGGGTAATCGATTGAATACCCTATTTATTACTGAAGATATGAGGGAAGTAAAAAAAAGTATGAGTAAAAAGTAATGTTTGTAGAAAGTTAAGTTTATCTGATTATAAAAATTGTTTATATAACCATTATATAAACAATACATTTAAGGGTAAACCACATACTTTATATACAACATTAATTAATAAAATATCTTTAAGTTGTATGGATGAAAGTAGATGAAAATGAAAGGGGGGTTTGATATCGATGAAAATGAATGGGGGTTTGATATTTTTTCCAAAAAAATACGATGAAAATGAATAGGGACTCAAAATTTGCGATGAAAACGAAAGGGGATTTGATTTTTACAAAATTTTCCATTGTTTTAAAAAATTCTTATCGCCCACATTTTTTTTCCACGGTATTATATTAAATTATTATTTTTCATTGTTTTGACAAACATTTTAGGGTATGAATAGAAATGAATCGAGCATATTTTTTTTCAACATTTTTTTTTTTAAATGTTAAAAAATTATTTTTCGTTGTTTTGAAAAATGTTTGTTGTTTTTAAAAATATACTTTAAGAAAAATTTTAAATATATTCTGATTTCTAAAAATAATGCAATATTTTGTCGGTTTTTATCAGGCAAACTACATCCGTCCTTTTTTTGTAAATTTTTTTTTTAAAAATTTGGCTTAGAGATAATAGATTTAAGAAAAATGTGTAGAAAAATGATAACACAATGTGAAATTTATAGTTTTCAAATAAACTTTAAAAACAAAGGAATAGAAATCTACTTTTTCGTCATTTTTAGGCTGGTAGAATAATTATAAAAGTTAGAAAAATGATAACAATAGTTGTAGGCTAGACTTCCTCTTATCCTATGTATTTTTACAATAATAAAAAGGGACTTTGATTTTTTGTTGTAAAAAATAAAGTTTTATTGAAGCTTCTTGCTTCTTTGAAATTCAAAAACAAACTTAAAAACTAGATAACCAGTAGGTTTATCATGAGCATAAAAAACTCAATTATGTATATTAGTAAATATTTACAAACAAAAATAAAAATGACTCCAAGTTGTTTTTGTTACAAATATATACAAAAAAAAGTAAAGAAAATTAGAGTATAATTAGAGTATAGAGTATACACTGTACAAAAAAAAAGTAAAAATTATAATTAAAATAAAAAATAAGAAAAAAAAAAAAGTTGAAGTCGCTTCAACATGCTCCCCCCTAAGAGTGCCAAGAGCACCCCTTCAATACTCCAGACACGATCCAGCCAAAGGTAGATGCTTGGGCTATTGGTACGTCAAGGTACGGCTGCTCAATCTCAGGCTTCAAAATTATTTGAGCGATATCACGACCCAATACTCCGTCAATCTGACGCCAGGTATCAAAAAATGGATGAGCCAGTGGCTTGTATTGTCGAAAATGCTGAAGCAATAAAGAATCCAGAATTAGGTCCGGTACAGGAACATTCAAGCGTTCTCGTATGGGTAAGTCCATCGTGATCGAATCTCGTGTGGCATGGGGAAAACTTGGCTCCAATATGAAACGACCGAACACCTCTCCACCATTTCTTATTGGCTTAAACTCTGGCAGTTGTTTGGCCACATCCCACAGAATATACGAGCTCGTTGCTGTTCTGTCCAAAAGAAACGCGGTGAACATCTTCTGACCTCCAAAGTTCAGGTTCACTCTCACTATAGGCTCGACCGGACAAGATGTCGTTATCGATGTTTGTGTTGACACCGTTTGCTGAGCTGTGGTTAAGGCTTTCTGAGCACGGTTTACTCGAGGTGGGGTTTGGGTAGCCTGGCTGACTAGAATCCTTTTTGGACGAGTAGGGGTCTGGGTAGTCGAATTGGCGAATACCTTTTTTACTGCCCCTTGTGCTGCTTGCTTGGTGATATTAGGGGTTTCTTCAAGATGAAGTTCATCGGCCATGGCTGCCAATTTGGTGTCCTCTGGTTGAGGGATTGCGGCTTGTGGGGTTGCCACTGGTTTTGTTGGTGAAGTGAGTGCAGAAGTTTGATCGGCCACTGGTTTCTCGCGAAGAGGTTTAGCGGGGACGTCTCTTTTTGTTTCTTCTGGGTGTAACAAAGTGTGGTGAAAACCATTGCAAGGCTGCCTGTTAACAATCGCTGCACATCGTTTTGTAGAAATACACTTGTCTCGGAAGTGATCGTAAGCGAGGCAATTCAAGCAGAATCCCTTAACTCTTGCAGTCTTCAAGCGTAATCCAACACTAAAATCTTTAAACGTCTTGCAGAACCGCAAAGGATGGTTGAGATGACAAAGGTGACAACGTTGTCGCTTCTCCATCTAAAGAAAAAGAAAGAAATATATACAATGTTAAAAAATACCTAGTGCGATTGAGTTTTCTAATTTTCTATTTTTGTTGGGGAATTTGGTAAATTATTTGGTAGGATGTGGTGGGAGTTTACTTTCAGTATTGTTAGTTGGTAACAAGCATAATTTTACAACTGGACGTAAAATTGTACCATTCTTTGTGAGTACTTCAGCAACTCTTATTTTGCTGTCTCGACCATAGATGACGCTGGTAACGCGACCAAGGAGCCACTCAGTAGGTGGTAAAAAGTCTTCTTTGACTATCACAATGTCGTTTGGTTTCAAGTTGTCGCGTTCCCTCTGCCATTTAAAACGTCTTTGAAGCTCGATGATATATTCAGACTTCCAACGTCGAGCAAAAATATTGTTACGTTTTAACCTTTTCAAAACGCTGGTTTATTTCCTTTAAATAAACCGGATACTTTTGATTGCAAATAAAAGCCGTTTAGTAGTTTAAAAATTGTAACAACTCTTTATTTCTTTAAAATGTACAACAACAACAGAATTAAATAGCCACACAATGTTTTTTATACACGTTTATAAATTCTCAGAATTACAGACACAATTTATAATGTACACGAATTTACTTGAAACAAACACAACACACTTTAAGGCACTTAGATGATGTTTCTTCGAAAAGCGTCTCTGATCAACTCAATCACGACTGCAACCTCTGCCACTATTTATAACACTGCATTACCATCTAGAAAGCTCTTTAACTGTCAAAGTTCGAATATTCTAGATCATACGCCACCTGTGGTGTACTTTCTACAATGTTCTTTAACTGATTATTCGAAATCGAATACAGCGTTGCCAACTTACAATCAAATCAACTGAAAGCTTTTATTTAACAATGCCCACAGATATGTTAGTTTTACAGCACTGTTACTTGAAAGCATTATGCTACTTTTAAATCAGCCGTTAAAATCTTTATATTTGAATTCAAGTACAATTTCGTAACACTGCCCCCCGCTTAAGCCTGTTCGTCCCGAATAGGCATAGATTCACTTCTCCCATAGGCGGCTAGTCGTTCTAGATGTACGACCTTCATTTTAGATCTCGGGCTCTTTTCATTCTGTATTCTGTACACCACGTCGTTTAATTTCTTAATCACCCTGTATGGTCCATCCCAAAGGGTTTGTAGTTTGGGAGACAGTCCTTTCTTGCGTTGTGGGTTATACAGCAGTACAAGTTGGCCTTCATTAAATCCCTCAGAATTCGCTGCTCGATCATATCTGGCTTTCATTTTGTTGCTGGTCATTTTTATTCGTCTGCGTACGAATTCGTTAATTTCGTTAAGGTCACCTTGCTCTTGGGAAGTGTTTTCATTATTTGATGAGGGCTTAATACCGAATTCTAAATCACCAGGCAACTTGAGTTCTGTCCCGAAGACAATTTTTGCAGGTGTTCGAGAGGTCGAGTCATGAACAGCTGACCTGTATGCCAATAGAAATTTTGGTATGTGTTCATCCCAGTCCTTCTGGTGTGCACTGACCACTTTTCTTAAATATTCCTCCAGGGTGCGATTGAATCTTTCGACCATCAGATTGAGGATGCAGTGGCGTTGTCCTGGTTTTTCTTATTCCGAATAAATCGCACATTTCCTTGAATACGGCGGATTCAAAATTTCTACCCTGATCCGAGTGCAACTCCAGTGGAACACCATAGCGACACACCCAGTTGTTCACAAATACGCTTATAACCGTTTTAGCTTCCTGATTGGGTATTGCATATACCTCTGGCCATTTGCTGAAATAATCCATAACCACTAAAACATAACGGTTTCCAGCATCACTGACAGGGAAAGGGCCTGCTACATCCATTGCAATCCGCTCGAATGGCGCACCTGAGTTATACTGCTGAAGTTGTCCACGACTTCTTCTTACTGGGCCCTTCGCTGCTATGCATTGTGGACAATTGGCTACCCAATCGGCTACTGCTTGCTGACAACCCACCCAATAAAAACGTTGTTTTAGCTTCTCTAAGGTTTTTGTCACACCAAGATGACCACCACTGGTACCGTCATGAAACTCTTTCATTACTTCGTTTATTTTAGAGGATGGTACAACAATTAGATTTGTCACTGTTTTACCGTCAGCACTTTCCCATATGCGGTATAAGCAGCCATTTAACAATTGTAGACTATTCCATAGGGCCCAATATGATTTCATCAGAGGACTTTCGGCCGATATTTCATTGCGGGCTGGCCTTCTGCCTTCTTCTTTTGCCGATATTATTTTTGACAGTATGGGGTCATTTCTCTGCGATACAGACCAATCTGCACTGGACTCTATATGCATTAGTCTAACGTCAATGACACATTCCTTTCTCTCGGCTTTTGCGCAATGCTTGCATTCCACGTTGCAAGGCCGTCTTGAGAGCGCGTCCGCATTGCCGTGTTTCAAACCCTTCCGGTGCTCGATGCTAAAGTCATAGCTCTGAAGCCGCTCAATCCAACGAGCCAGTTGCCCTTCAGGTTGTTTAAATTGCAACAACCACCTGAGGGCAGAATGATCGGTTCTCAGTTGGAAGTGCTGACCATACAAATACTTGTGGAAATGCTTCACACACTCTAATACTGCCAAGAGTTCACGTCGTGTTACGCAGTAATTTCTCTCAGGCTTGGAAAGTATTCGGCTGTAGTAGCCTATGACCTTTTCCGTCCCGTTGATCACCTGCGAAAGCACACCGCCTATTCCGTATCCACTCGCATCGCTGTCTAGCACAAACTTCGCCCCTGGGATGGGATATGCCAAAATTGGTGCTGTACACAACAATTCCTTTAACTGAAGGAATGCCTGTTCTTGAGATTCACTCCACAGGAACGCTCGCGACTTCTGCGTTAGCTCATGTAGGCTTGTGGCAACACTGGCAAAATTCGGTACAAATCGTCTGTAGTACGTGCAAAGGCCTAGAAAACTGCGCAATTCGTGAAGATTTCTCGGACGAGGCCAGTCCTTTACGGCTCGTATTTTATCCTCATCTGTTGATATGCCGTCTGCTGTTACGCGATGCCCTAAATACTTAACTTCTTTCTGGAACAATGCACATTTCTTTACGCTAAGTTTTAGTCCAGCCGCTGCTATTCGTTTAAGGACTTCTTCAAGGTTTTTCAAGTGTTCATCGAAAGACTTCCCCATGACAATTATGTCATCGAGGTACACCAAGCATGTCTTCCAGTGAAGTCCTTTCAACACATGTTCCATTAAACGCTCGAATGTGGCTGGAGCATTGCAGAGTCCAAAGGGCATCACATTAAACTGCCATAATCCATCACTGGCACTAAATGCAGTTTTCTCTTTGTCTTTTTCTGCAATCTCTACCTGCCAATAACCACTTTGCAAGTCCAATGTGGAGAACCATTTTGTTCCAGCTAATGTGTCCAGGGTGTCGTCAATTCTTGGTAGCGGGTAGCTGTCTTTTTTGGTAACGTCGTTCAGCTTTCTATAATCGACGCAAAACCTAGTGCTGCCGTCTTTCTTTTTAACTAACACAACAGGCGAGCTCCAAGGACTTGAAGATGGTTCGATTACTCCATCCCGCTCCATTTCGTTAACCAACTCCCTCACCTCACTTCGTTTTGCTAGAGGAATGCTTCTGGGCGCCTGCTTTATGGGCCTCGCTTCGCCAGAATTTGTTTGATGCTTTACAATTGCCGTTCTACCTTGGCTTTGACTTTTTAAGGCGAAGACCGAGGTATGTTTCTTCAGAAGCTGTTTGGCCTTATTTCTATCAGGCGGCGCTAATCCTCCTACCCATTTCCCCACATATTCCGCTAGTAGCTCGTGTTCCTTGGTGGATTTATTGGCAGGTTCCGGGTTTTTCTCGCAATTGATTACTGCCTCTGCTGAAGTGCATCCACCTATTTCGGAAGTTGGCTTAACGACTTTTTCAGAGCTAGACAGGTTAAGCACTCTTACCGGAACTATTCTGTTGTTGCAGGGCTTAACGAGGGCTTTTGCTGTTATAAGATCACATTTTATTTCCATTGGTTCTACCACCCACAAACTGGTGTCCTCACAATCTCCCTCCATACGAGCTCACACTAAAGTTTTTGACTGTGGTGGCAGTTTCTGATGATCGACGGTAACTAGCCTTCTCACTTGAGTCCTATTTTCATATCCGACGTCAAGGGGTATTTCCACATTTCGCCAAATCATAACCTTTTCTCCCATATCCAAAGTAATGCCATGACTAATCATGAAATCAGCACCAATGATTACTTCGTCCACAATATCGGCAACAATAAATACATGATTAACGCTAACATTGGCAATGGTTACTTTCACATTTACTTTACCATAGACAGTGGCTGGCTCCCCAGTAGCTGTGCGCAGACTTACCCCACGTAAGGGTTCAATTGTGTTTTTGACTAAATCGGGCTTGACGATAGACTGTGATGCCCCAGTGTCTATAGTAAAAACGTGCTTCTGACCGTTGATGTATCCAGTATTGCTATTTATTGCTGCATTACTGATATGAAGATTGTGGGGCCCTCAGATGTGGGAGCTAGCTCTTGCCCCATAGTTCTAGCTCGTTTTAGTTTAAAGGTGATTCTTGTGACGATTGATGATTTGACTTCTGGTTGTTTCTTGGAGGCGAAACAGATCTGGTTCGCTTTCTCGGTGCTTTGCAGTTTCGTTGAATATGACCAGATTTACCGCAATTATAACATTTTACTCTGGCTTTGCTATGCTTATCATTAAACGCCTCCAAGACCTTTTCTAATTCATCGACTATATTTCTATCGTCTTCAGCAACAACTTCGATATTGCGCACCTTGCATATTTGGGGCTTTGAAATTATTTTCGCCGTTTCTTGCGCCAGTGCAAATGAGACTGTTTCAGCAAATGATGGTTTAGGTGTAGCACAAACCGCATGTTTTATTTCAGGATCGCGAATGCCATTGACGAATGCCTCTATCTTGATATGGTCCAAAAATGGATTGTTCTCCCCTGGATAAGTAAGCTGTAGCAAACGCTGGATTTCCAACGCAAAATCTTGTAGCGTCTCATTGGGTTTCTGCACTCTACCACGCAATTCCGAATGCCTCTATCTTGATATGGTCCAAAAATGGGTTGTTCTCCCCTGGATAAGTAAGCAGTAGCAAACGCTCGATTTTCAACGCAAAATCTTGTAGCGTCTCATTGGGTTTCTGCACTATACCACGCAATTCCATTCGGTATAATTCTTTTTTATGTTCGCCACCGTACTTACGTTGTAGCGCATCCATTATGTCATCATAACAATTTCTGTTGCTTGCTGGCACGCTTTCAAGAACTACTGCTGTATTCCCTTTTAAGGCCAAAATCAATTCTATAGCTTTTTCTTCATTGTTCCACATGTTTCTAATGGCAACTGTATCAAACTGGAATTTGAACACATTAAATGGTGTAGTGCCATCAAAACTAGGGGCCTTTATTCTACTAGAGGATTCTGGAATAATTCGTACCGCTCCTTCTTGATACTGATGACTATTCACTTTTGTTACCAAGTCGGACACCTTTTTGTCAATTTCATCTATTCTGTTGTTAATAACTGCTCCTTCTTGACATTGAACATTATTCACTTTTGTTTCTAAGTCCGAAACCTTTTTATCAATGACATCCACTCTGCAGTTAATAACCTCAGACATTTCCTGAATTTTCTCATCTGTTACTCTAGAAGATTCTTGAAGTTTCGCTTCCATTTCCGCTAAGTGTTTAATAGTTTCTTTGACTTCAGCTTTAACCTCAGCAAGAAGTTCAGTTTTAACCTCCGCAAGCTGTTTCGAATTTTCGTTCAATTTCGCTTCCAGGTTCTCGTTGTTTACTTTAGAAGTTTCTTGAACTTCTTTAAATTTCTCCATCATAGCAGCAAACATTGTGGATAAATCCATGCTGTTTGTTGTTGCACGGGTAGAAACTTCCATTTCTTCTTTATACTCAAATTCGTAGGCTCCGATGTCAATATCTCGCCGCTTGAATTCATCTATGAGCCTCTTCTGCAACTCTGCTTTGTTACCTGCAGTTGGTAGCTCCAACTTACTCAATTCTTTCTTGAGTTGTTCAACTTTTAGTTCCTCAAACTTCATGCTTATTATTTTGCAATCCCACTTCTGACACCAATTGTTACGTTTTAACCTTTTCAAAACGCTGGTTTATTTCCTTTAAATAAACCGGATACTTTTGATTGCAAATAAAAGCCGTTTAGTAGTTTAAAAATTGTAACAACTCTTTATTTCTTTAAAATGTACAACAACAACAGAATTAAATAGCCACACAATGTTTTTTATACACGTTTATAAATGCTCAGAATTACAGACACAATTTATAATGTACACGAATTTACTTGAAACAAACACAACACACTTTAAGGCACTTAGATGATGTTTCTTCGAAAAGCGTCTCTGATCAACTCAATCACGACTGCAACCTCTGCCACTATTTATAACACTGCATTACCATCTAGAAAGCTCTTTAACTGTCAAAGTTCGAATATTCTAGATCATACGCCACCTGTGGTGTACTTTCTACAATGTTCTTTAACTGATTATTCGAAATCGAATACAGCGTTGCCAACTTACAATCAAATCAACTGAAAGCTTTTATTTAACAATGCCCACAGATATGTTACAGTTTTACAGCACTGTTACTTGAAAGCATTATGCTACTTTTAAATCAGCCGTTAAAATCTTTATATTTGAATTCAAGTACAATTTCGTAACAATATGTTGGAGCGCTTTCAATCGTTCCCAGCGTTTTAGGAATGGAACATCTTTGAGTGGAGGTTCAGCAGGTGCTTCTGGTAGTGCTGTAATCGGAGCTCCTCGAAGTAAATGTCCTGGGGTCAGAGGTAAAATCTCATTCGGATTTTCGGTTAGAGGTGAAAGAGGTCGCGAATTTAAAACAGCTTCGATACGAACTAGAAGCGTAGTGAATTCTTCGAAGGTGAAGGACAAGTTGCTGGTAACTTTCTTCAGATGAGACTTCATGCTCTTTACTGCTGCCTCCCAGAGGCCACCCATATGAGGTGCATATGGCGGTATAAAAGACCAGGTAAAGCATTCTCGAATGCATTTTCGAACAAGTTTTTTTAATCTTGGGATGTAAAATCCTTGACGAATTGCACGTAGCATTATATGGTGCTCAGAGTGGAGCAGAATGCGATGCGTGAAGTTAACTAGAAGTTTCGCGAGATGTGATCTTTCTGGAACAATGACGGGATGACGTTCCTCGTAGCTTAAACCTGCGTTACTAAGCCTGCCGCCAACTCGTAGAAGATCGTCCTTATCAATAAAAGGATTTAAGTTGAGTAATCTGCTTTTACGGCTTAACGGTTTTTTTTCCTTAAGACAATCGTATTCACGGTAAAAATACATCTTTTGAGCGATAGAGATGAGTCGAGTTTTCACTGAGCTGATTTCCTGAGCCGTAATAAACTTCTCGGTTGAAAAAGGTTTCTTTAGGACTCTGTTGATAAATCTAAGTCGATAACAAATAACTCGTAACGCCCTTGCAAATGATGAAAATTCTTGTAGTACCTCTGCGCAATTAACTTCAAGATGAATGTTGATGATAGACTTCTTCGTCTCCAAATCGACTGGATCAAAAGTCCTAGGAATTGGCCACAACGAAGTGGGAAGGTGTAGCCAGGTAGGCCCATGCCACCAGATATGATTGTCTGCAAGTTCCTGCGGGGAGCAGCCACGCGTGCCCATATCTGCAGGGTTTTCTTCAGTTTTGACATGTTTCCAGTGCTGAGTGCTGAGTGCTGGCGATGCTGATGATCTGCGTCACACGATTTGCGACAAAAGTTTTTAACGTATAAGGAGGTTTTTGCAACCAACCCTGTACAATGGATGAGTCTGTCCACAAAAATAGTTCATAGGAGAACTGGCAGTTCTTGATTAAACTACGGATGAGCTTAGCAAGCAATAAAGCTCCGCACAATTCAAGTTTCGGAACGGTAGTCCGTTTGATCGGAGCCACTTTCGTTTTTGCAACTAGCAAGTGACTCTTTATTTGGCCTTCTGAGTTTTCTGTTCGAATGTATACCGAACCACAATATGCCTTCTCTGAGGCGTCACAGAAGCCATGTATCTGAATTTTATATCCTGGAGAGAAATCTACCCATCTAGGTATCTTAATAGTTGAAATAAATGACAAGTTTTTTAAGAATAAATTCCATTTCACTAGTATATGTGAAGGTACCCCTTCATCCCAATCGGACTTTTCTTCCCATAATTCTTGCATCAAAGTTTTAGCAATAATAACGACTGGGCCTAGCCAACCTAGAGGGTCAAATAATCTTGCGATTATCGATAATTGGCTCTACAGCATAGTAAAATATGTCAGCCAACGCATTCAAGCGAATTCCCAAAGTTTTTATAGAGCTGGAGTCATCAAACTTCAAGAAACAAACTTTCGAGTAGAAATTGATCGTTTGCTGTCATCTTTTTAAGGGGAAATCCAGCAGATTTCAAAGCTTTAATAAGCTCACCTTGTTTCCGCTTGGCTTCTTCAAGCGTATGTCCACCCGACAGTATGTCATCTACGTAGACCTCGTTTTTCAAAATAACTGATGCTTTGGGATATATGTGTCTGCAATCATGGCCTAACTCAAGTAGAGTCCTAATCGCCAAAAAGTGAATACGTATTTGTAATTCCGCCATCGTGGCACGAGCTGCATCAAATCCGTTTGAAGCGTTGGGCCTTGGTACAGCACATCATTTAACGAAAACCCGCTTTCAGTCTTCTTTGAGGCATTAAATACCACTCGAACCTTGGTGGTTTGGCTTTCGGGCTTGACGACCGCATGGTGTGGTAGAAATAACGAAGAAACTTTTTCTGCTTTGGGTTCAAAATGTACAACTGGTTCCATATGATCCAAATCTAGATATTCTTGGAGAACTTCAGCGTACTGCGCCTTCAAATCTGGAGTTTTTTTCGAGCGTTTTTTCCATTCTGTGGTACTGCGCTAGAGCCATATTTCGAGAAGGACCCAAAAAAATCTCTTTCGGAAATTGTTCCTTAAAAGGGAGTCGCACCACGTAACGTCCATCAGATTGTCGGATTGTGGTACGTTTGAAAAAATTCTCACAATAAATGTCGCTTTCCGATTGAAAATCACTTTTTTCCACCTCTTCTATCTCCCAAAACTTCTTCAGTTGTTCATGAAGAACCATATCGCTACAAGGCGAAACTAATGTATGGAAAGATTGGACTTTTGTGTCTGGTTCAGGGCCTAATAGATACCATCCGAATTGTCACTCTCGAGCTTCAAAATAATTTCCAATATTCATCTTTACGCCGTTCAAAATTATAAAAGGCAAATAATCGCTACCAATAATCATTTCAATTGCAGCAGGTTTATAAAAATGGGGATCTGCGATTTCTTCTAAATTTTCGATTGGAATCGGCCGTGAAGGCATAAAATGTGCCAATGTTGGTACCACAATCGCTCGGATTTTAATTTGAAAATCGGATATTCGAGATTTAACTGTGACATAGCACCTTCCCTTCGAACTTCCTACCACCGTCTCACCAAATCCTGATATTTCGCTACGATGGGATTCTAAAGGTATCGATAGATTCTTTTGAATACGTTTTAGGATAAAACTTCTAGTTGACCCTGTATCAATTAACGCTCTAACAGTGCGTTAATTGAGCTGTTGGTAAAATAGTAGTTCCGCTGTGTTGAGATAAATTAACCTGAATTGACTCTACCTCATTTGCACTAGAAGTGGCAGATCGTGCCGATTGATAACTGGACGACTTCGTTTGGTTTTGAGTGCCTGACACAGAAGGTCTTTCATCATCCTGACGATGCTGTTGAGATGATGTTCTTGGAGTTGGAACCTTTTTCGACTTATCTTCTTCGATATGTAGCATGGTGTAATGCCTTTTATTGCATATGGTGCAATTACTGGCACTTTGACATTTCGTCTTGAAATGGGTGGGTGAAAAACAATTCGCACAAAATTTGTTCGCATACACATATTTTATTCTATCATTGACCGACAAACCTTTAAAATATTTGCAAAACCGTAACGGATGGTTCTGTTTGCATTTCTTGCAGCTATATTTACTTCTATCGGTATCAGTGTTAGAATAAAAAACTTGAGATTTGGAGGTATTGTTGTCTCTGCCGGACGGCTTCCTCAAGTTTGTAAAAGTTTCCAGCGTTTCAATTCGTTCAGACAGAAATTGACTAAGTTGTTGCCAAGTAGGCAACAACTTAGTCAAGTAAGTAACCTTGTAACCTTGTGGTTACTCAAGGAGTCTTCCCATGCACGCGAAGTTTCTTCTGGGAGCTTTGAAGTACAAATGTGCATGAGGAATGGGTCATTACTTCCTACTTCAACTTGAAAGGATCTAATAATCGACAAACCATCGTTGACTGTGTTTTGAAGTTGCCTTAAAAACTTTAAAGTTTCAGTCTGAGGGGCCTGGATGGCATAAATCTTTTTAATTCGATTGTTGATTAAAATTCGCTTATTTTCATATCGATTTTTCAAAGCCTGCCAAGCTAATTCGAAATTAGAATCCCCCAACTCATAATCTTTTATGAGCTGGTAGGCCTCCCCCCTCGTTTTGCCAAGCAAATAATATAATTTATGAGCTGGGGCTACAGAAGGCCCATTTCCAACCACTGCCATAAACATATCCCTAAACGCTGGCCATTTATTGAAACCTCCTTCAAATGTTTGAATTTCGACCGCTGGTAATTTGAGCGACGACTGACGAACAGCTGTTCCTTTTGGTTCTGGGGCCTTAGCCTTTACCATTTCCATTAATTTTGCCTTCAAATTTTGGTACTGCTCACAGGATTCTTCGTATTTCAAACAAACTTCATCCTGGAAATCTTCTTCTTCCTTCACCTTTTCATCGCATATGATGAATTCTTCAAAGGTTTCTACCATCATCTGAAATCTTCTCTCCAATTTAGACTGTTTAACTTCTAAAAGTGAAATCGTCAAATTTTCGGGCGCAATTTTCTCAAAAGCAGAGCAGAAAACAGCAAATCGCTGAATGTCGTATTTACATTTTCTTTTAGAGATAATTTTTCCAAATTGTAGATCGAAAACCTCAAAATATTTTATACTTCACCGAATTTTATCAAGCAGAACTAACTGACCTCGTAGACCAAATTTCAAAAAATTCGTTTTTTTCACTTTTTTCTTAATTTTTCATAGAAACTAAATCAATCGCACTAAATATAAATTAATCATTGTACATACTCAATAAATTTCTTTTGATGAACCTTGATGATTTTTTGCCTTGAAAAATAAATCGTCTGGGAGACACTTCTTCCTTCTTTGAATAGCTAGCAACGCCAGGTAGTTTTTTTCTTCGATGGAACGGGATACACACCGAATACTTTTCTGCAAGCAGCCCTCTTGACTGCTGTTTATGTCGTAGTTGTTGCGGTAGAACAATTTTAGACACTTCAAACAATTTTGCCGGAGTTGTTACGATAGAACAACTGTTGAAGGCAATCAGTGGACAGGTTTTCCACCGGTCAATCCAATCCTAGCTCTTCTAGGATTTTATCGAAGGACCAAAATGTAGGCTAGACTTCCTCTTAGCCTATGTATTTTTCCAATAATAAAAAGGGACTTTGATTTTTTCTTGTAAAAAATAAAGTTTTATTGAAGCTTCTTGCTTCTTTGAAATTCAAAAACAAACTTAAAAACTAGATAACCAGTAGGTTTATCATGAGCATAAAAAACTCAATTATGTATATTAGTAAATATTTACAAACAAAAATAAAAATGACTCCAAGTTGTTTTTGTTACAAATATATACAAAAAAAGTAAATAAAATTAGAGTATACTCTCTACACTGTACAAAAAAAAGTAAAAATTATAATGAAAAAAAAAATTAAGAAAAACAAGAGTGCTATATTCGGCTGTGCGAATCTTATATACCCTTCACCAAATTATACTTCAAAATTTTAAATATTTTTAGGTAAACAAAATTTTTTTTTTTTTCCAGTTGTTTTTTGAATTTTTTGGAAAAAAAAATTTTTCGATTGTTATTTAAATTTTTTTTTTTTTAAATTTAAAATTTTTTTTTTTTAATTTTTAAAATTTTTTTTTTCAATTTAAAAAAAAAAAAATTTTTTAAATTTTAAATTTTTTTTTTTCGATTTTTAAATTTTTAAAAAAAAAAAATCGGGTTCAAAATTTTTTTTCCCGATTTTGACCCATTGTAGGTCCAACTTACTATGGTCTTATATACGTCGTTGCAAGTGTGTTTGAAATATCTATCATTAGATATCCATATTGTCTATATTAATGTCTTAGTAATCCAGATATAGGTAAAAAAATAGGTCAATAATCGAGGTTGTCTTGGTTTTTGAAGATTTGGATCCCGAAGATATCTGGGGTCTTCAGAAAACTGATTTCAACAGACAGACAGACGGACAGACAGACAGACAGACAGACAGACAGACAGACAGACAGACAGACAGACAGACAGACGGACATGGCTTAATCGACTCCGCTATAAGGATCCAGAATATATATACTTTATATTTATGAAAAATGTAGAAATTACAAACGGAATGACAAACTTATATATACCCTTCTCACGAAGGTGAAGGGTATAAAAATAAAGTTGAAGTCGCTTCAACAATAGTTTTTAATTTTAAGATGTTGAAAATAATTTATTTTTTATTGTCTTGAAAAAAAAAAATTTAAGGCGTCAATAGAAATGAATCGCTCACATTTTTTTCAATTTATCATTTTTATGCAGGTTAAATCAAATGGTTCTTTCGAGCAGTAAAAGTTTAGGTCTAGAATCGAGTAAGACATCCGGCACAATTTTTAAAGAAAGACTATTTACACAGTTTCCGTTGTGATTGTAGAAAACAAGATTTACTTGTCTGAAATTATAGAGGGCGACAACACCCCATATTGTTTGGTTTATGAAAAAATAATAACATAATCCCAAAAAAAAATACAATAGACAAAATTTGGAAAATGATAAAACATTTCTGGATTTATAGACGGTGACGAATCCTCATATCACAACATACTTATAATAAATTTTTTCTAAATATTTTAAACAAATATGTATAAATACTGAGTTTTAAAACAGTAACTATTCAGTAGAAGTCAAACATTCAATCGCAAATAAAAATAAATATTACCTCCACAATGACGAACAGAGATATTGTAGCCGCCTTCAACAAATTGAAGAGCAAACAATACTGCTCCATAAAGGATATTGAAACTGGTAAACCGTATAAGGTTCTTCGGATGTTTCGTCAAACCAACAAATATGGAAATGTTGTGATAGCGGAGTTAGGGGAGTGGATGTTATATCTTCCAAAAAGATATAACGCTTTGGAGAATGGGACCTCTGAGGAGCAATTTTTGTTGAGCAAAAAGACGGATATAATAACTGGGAACTATATCATCGAATTAGAAGAGATTGCTGAATATGGAAATTCGATAGAAGTAGATGATGATGATCTGATGTTTATCCCCAACGCACAACCCTACTTTGGCTGGGAAAGAAGTAAAAAGGCGAAACATTAATTTTCTATTAGAATATAGTATTTTATAAAATAATAATTATTATAATAATAGAAATAATAAAAAATATATAAAACAAAAAATATTATTTTTTTTAATTTATTTCTTTATATGAAGATAGAACAAATTTTAAAATTTACTATTCTTATTAGCATAGCTGTTTTGAAATGATGTCTCGCATAACTATTATACAATTTTTAAAGGATTTTGATGGATGTATTTTTTTAGAGCATATGGAATTAATCAAACATTTTCTAAAGTTAATAGATGAACGTGAAAAAAATGATGATATGCTACATTATAAATGCGGATTTATAAGTTGCTTACAAGAAGATGCTGAAGTGATTCCTGAACGATATGAAATAAACTTTGAAAAGCAAAAGAAGAAAATGGTTGAAGACTTAATAAAAAAATATTATTTATTATCAAAATACTTTGATACTAGGGTATTCATTCGACTAATGATCGTTCGATTAATCGAATAATTTCTTACGAATAATTATTCGAAGAATTTAAAAATGGCCATTTTCGAATATCGAATAATTCGAACAATTTTATTTGGAATATATATATTTAAATCAGTGGTGCCCGAACACATACCATCAAAGCTTTGGTTGTGTTGGTAAAACAGCGGAGAATTTGATTTGATTTTGTTCTGTGAGATGAAATCAAAGCAACAAACACATGATCATTATAAGAAAACGCACAAGTAAGCTTATAGTGTATGTGTATCAAAGTAACGTCAGCAGAATTTTCTTGCCCTATTACGCGTGCTAGGGAATTGTGATTTCGGGCACCACTGATTTAAATTTATTAAATTGCTTAAAATTTTTCATAATTTCAAATTTAAATAAGTAAAAATGACTCACAAAAATTGTATTGTTTCTGAAATTCGACAAATGACTAAAGACAAAGGGACTTTCGATCACTGTAGATGAAGGTTCCGAAATATATAAATATTACTGCAAGAAGTTACAATTCTAAAAACAAATCTTTAAAAATGTTTAACTTAGGACTTGAACCAATGAAAATAAAAGGTACGGAATAAAATATTAGTTATTTAGCTGGCGAAATATTAGAAGAATCGCAATTAATAATCAAAATATTAAATTAGATTAAAGTGGAGTTGAATGTGATGGAGAATGTGAATTTGAAACGGTCGTCGAAAATGATATTAAGGATGACATTTATAATGATTACATTGAAATAGATCTTAAAATATATGTATATAAGTGATGTTATTAACCGCGTACGTAAGTGTTGCAAAATATTTAATAAATCGAATGATAAACACATATATTGCAAACTAACGTTTTGTTTCAAGAGTTCGTCATATACATGATTTTGAACATCTTTGTCTAACATGGTAATAAACTTTTTGCGTATTTGTAAATGCGTCAATCATGCACTGCCTGACTTCAAATTAGCCATGTTCACTGACAATGATATCAAATTTTTGACAGATTCCCTTTATTGTGTAATTCCCCAAGACCACTTTATTAAGCAAAGATTCGGCAACGTTGATAGAGCTTGATGTACAATACAATTTGTTATAAATAATTTAGAAATAGTGAATAATTAATTTACTAAAGAATTAGTTACTCAATTTAAACCTCGAATTAATGTACGACATAAAAAAGTTCTTAATATATATTTATATTGTATTTGAATTCAGGATCATGTCCAACTAGCTCAAATTTTTTAAACGGAAACTAAAGGCTTTGCTAGTCAATTGTTTTGTAGATTGTTCGGGAGTTAATTTGATCAGAATATTTCTGATGAAAATTTAATGATGGACTTTGTTTTCGAATGTTTTTTAACATTGTCAATACTTGAATTGTTAACTTTAACGTTATTTTTTGTTTTTATTTAACAATAAAATATTAAAAAACCAACATCAAAACTTCATTCTTTACTTTTTTAATAAAATTTAAATTATTCGAATAATTCGATTAATTTTAAACGTCTGATCGAATTATTCGAACAAGTTAATATCTCTTATTCGAATTATTCCTTTTATTCGAACAAGAAAAAATTCGAATAATTCGAATACCCTATTTGATAACATATGAAAATTAAATAAAAAGAATTGAAATTCTAAACACAAGTGTCCACAATTAAATGTATTATATTGTTGTTTTCGCTTATGATTGTATTTGATGTTTTTACCCAAATATTTTATGATTTCCAACGGTGGTTGTAAATTTCCAAAATTATCAAAATATTCCAAATCATTATTGTTTTTATAATATGCTACCCAATGAGTGCCACTACCAGTTGAAGAATCCAAATTAACTATTCCACACTCTGCTTGTTTAGATCGTTTTGGAAGCATATCTCGCATAAAAACGCCTCTAAAATTAGGAATATTTCGATTAGCAAACTTCATGATATCTGCATCTGTAAGTGGTCTGTTGGGTAGCATATTTAATAGTTTTTTGAATTTTTACAAATTATACCATAACCTCTCTTGTATGGTTTAAGATATAGTCCTTTTCCCATGGCAATAGATTCCATTGCTTTATTGTGACGTGTAGATTCATCTAATTTTTTCTTAGCATTTTTAGCAGAGGTAACAGCTTTTGCAATTGATGTAGCTCCCGAAGTTATACTGCCTAATGCTCCAAGTGCATTTAAAATTGGAATAAGTGGTAAGAATCCACCAGTTTTGGGAAGTTTTATAATCCGTGGAACAATGACATTATGTTTATTTCCTTTAAATGATTTATTAATAACTTTGTGAGAAACATGGACTTTTCTAGTGATGCAAATACAAAACTACGTCATAGTAGTTTATTACCGAACAGCATTAGGGCTCTAATTGTTGGTCCATCTAATACTATGTTCACATTTGCAGAGTTAATCATCTCAAACGTGATTAAGCTCTAATCACTTCAAAATCGAGATGATTATCCATACATTTAAATTATTTGTTAATCACTTCAAATTGACATGGTTAAATCTTAATCACTTCATTAATCACGTAGGATCAACTGAACATACCTCAAACTGATGATGATGTACCATCGGCCACCTTTTAGTGTAGTACCGATAAATAAATTTTGACAGAAGTTTTCTTTTTTTCCTTAAAAAAACTTAAATAATTCATCAATGTTCACAACTTAATCATTTTAGTGTCAACTTAATCATCTCAAATGTAATGTGAACGGCTTTGATTAACTTAATCAAAATTTAGCTTAAACGCGTTTAAAAGCCCAAGTGTGAACATAGCATAATTGTGGGAAGACTAATGTTATGCTTAGTCTCATTGAAAGTCCGAATGGTCTAAATTTGAGAACATATATTTATATTCAAAATCGATCTATCAACCAAAATATCAGTACTTGGAAAAACTCATGGCACCTATAACAGGGATGGGATATTTTACATTTAGTGATAATGAGAGTGTTATACCGCCTGATGAAGCCAAAAATAGTTCACTAATGATATTCGATGATCTTGCTTGCGAGAAACAAAATAATATACGATCATATTTCTGTATGGGTCGCCACAGAAATGTTGATTCTTTTTATTTATGTCAAACATATACAAGAATTCCTAAACATTTGATTCGAGACAACGCAAATATGATAATTATGTTCAAACAGGATGAATTAAATATGCGTCATGTTTATAATGATCACGTTGGAACAGATATGCCATTTGAAAAATTTTATGATATGTGTCGTGAATGTTGGCAAGACAAATTTGGCTTTTTAGTTATTAGCAAAGATAATGAGATGAATGGTGGGAGATATAGAAAACTTTTTGATAACTTTATTCAATTATAAAAGCTGTTCATGAGCTGTTCAAAGCCGTTCATGAGCTGTTCAAAGCTGTTCCTGAGCTGTTGAAAGCTGTTCATGAGCTGTTGAAAGCTGTTCCTTAGCTGTTCCTTAGCTATTGAAAGCTGTTCCTTAGCTGTTGAAAGCTGTTCATGAGATGTTGAAAGCTGTTCATGAGCTGAATAAAAAGAATGTGCAAAACAGTTTCATCATTATTACTATTATTAACTTGCATGCAATGGTATTGATCTGATCTCCTAGAGCTATATTAAGATGAATGAACAACTACTTAAAGAATTAATAAAGACTCGATCTGTTTTAAAACAAAAATATCGAAGTTTAAAAGTTGGTGAAACTGAAAACGATGAGAGATTAGAAAAAACATTTAAGCCAATTACTGAACCATTAAAAGAACTTGTGAAAAATAACAACACTTAATATGATAAACCTAAGGCAGAAAATATTTACACTCAAAACAATTCCTTCAATTTCAATAATATGTTGTCTAAAGTAGAAACGAGTACCCCTAAGAAAGACATACAACTTAAAGATGATGAAAGCAGTAACGATACAAAAAGTCTAGATTCGACATTTAATTCAGCTAATAATTCATCTAATGTTATTGACTTATCATTATAGCAGAAAAATAAATTGCTTGATACAACATATGGTCCACATAAAAACTCACATAATGTTTGGAAGTTTGGTAATAGCGATATAGCAATAAATAAGGAAAAAATTATCATTGGAAATCAAAATAGGGCCATTACACCAGGCTTGATTGAATTATTGTTTCATAAAGAACCAACAATTTATGAACCACATGAGTTGGATATTTATAAAAATATTTTGATTAAAACCAATATAGTTTCAAAAATCAAATTCAATCAAACAATATAATTTCAAAAATCAAATTAAGGGCACTATAAGCAAAAAGTACAACACTTTTATAAACAAATTTCAATAACACCAAAAAGATCATTAAGATCACAAACGCATAAAGGAAACGGAATGATTATGAAAGTCAATAATGAAAAACCCAACTATATATACTGGAACGATCCTAATGAATTAGTAGATCGACTTAGACTATTGGTTGCATCGGAAGGCGCGGGACACAATAATCATCGCAATGAAATTAATTCAATTTTAGAGGAATTGCAAGAAGCAAATATTATTGTGTAGAAAGCAATAAACTTAAATAATAAAAATAGTGGAAGGATAACAAAATATGCCTGTTGATAAGTTTGGTCATCACTCAAAAAGTCAAAACGATTTTATAAAAAATGAAAAAATAAAAGAAAAATTCGTCAAGTTGTTGGACTTGTGTTGGATAAAAATAAAAACAAAAGGATCACAAATGTTTCGTTTCCTACACAAGAAAAAGACGCTGTTAATAAACATTACTTGGGAACAGAAATCAGACAATTGCAACAAGATTTAACAACATTGACTAAACAAGAATATAAAAAACTTAATGGAAAACTTAATAATATTGATAATTCAATACAAAATATGATATCTCATAGAGAGATATCTTTAAAATTACATTTTAGTGAACAGATCGAAACGCTGGTAGAGAACGTACAAAGACTGGAAAATTTTGTTTTTACGTCAATAATTACAAAAAGTGAACCGCCAAGCAGTACAATTCCAATAAAAAAGAAATATAAAATAAAATATTAATATAATTCAAGAATGGATGAAAAACGAGAGTTGGTTATTGAGCTTCATTCCCAAGCAGGGACAAATTTTAAACGACGGAGAGAAATGATAAATGGCATTGATGATTTATGGCAGGCAGATTTAGTTGAAATGGGAAATTACTCTACATATAATAAAGGATTTAAGTATTTATTAACAGTCATCGATACCTTTTCAAAATTTGATTGGATTCGACCACTAAAATCTAAAACAGCTATAGATGTTACAAATGCTATGAATGACATATTTAATTTAGTAGACCAAAAAATTTGCAAACAGATGATGGAAAAGAATTTTTCAACCACTTATTCAAAAATCTAATTACAAATTATAAAATTAATCACTATTCTACTTACTGCATTATGAAAGCCTCAATTGTAGAACGATTTAACAGAACTCTGAAAGGAATAATGTTGAAAGAATTCAGTTACAATGGCTCATATCATTGGGTTGATTTGTATGAAAAACTAATTAGTGATTATAATAAAAAAAATCATCGAGTTATCAAAATGGCTCCTATTGACGTAAAACCTTCTAATGAAAAATTATTATTAAATACCGTTTATAACCATATAAAAATATTTAAGAAAAACAAGTTTAATATTGGTGACAATGTACGCATTAGCAAATATAAACATTGTTTTGAAAAAGGGTATACTCCAAATTGGACAACAGAAATATTATTATAATAATATGGAATACAAACTCTTTTTATAATCGACTAATGTTATTCTATCTAATGCCATTTTTTTCACACCCTTGGATTTTTTAATTTCTCCATTATCTTCATTTCTAATTGAATACATTTTCGCCCTTAAACCTACAAATTCTCTCATAATTACTCCACAGTTTACATCCTTCATCATTCCCAAAACTTTTTTATTTACAATTGGTAAATTAAATTTATTTTGAGGGCTATAATCTGAAGTATCAAAACGTTGAAGTACATCATTTGAGATGTCCTTATAGAAATCTTCTGTTCTAATGGTGTATATAAATGAATCTGTATCCATGTAATTTTAATGAAGTCTACTATTAAATTTGGGTTTCATATAGCCATAGTGAAATTCGTACATTTTCCATTTTGAAAGTTCTAGTACACTAAAACCTAAGTACATTGGCTTATTACATTTAATGTTCACTCGTTTAAGTTGTACGGCAAACATATCATCTCCAAACCTAGACAGACTATGAAAATTCAATTGAGCAATATGAGCTCTTGCTTCTTTATGATTTCTTCTGTCCGATTCCCACTGTGTTACAATATAAACACTCTTTCTTTTTTCTACATTCTCCATGGTCTTGCCATAAACTGCATTATTTAGTAACTTAAAGAAATGTTTTTCGAATGCATTTGTCGCTTTAGTCCTATGAAAAGTATTTAAGTCGATGTATGACTTTAACCATGGAGCCTGTTTAAATTTTATAATTCTATGGATTTTTTCAAAATCATATCATTTGCTATACATTGTTTCAACAAATCTGCTATCAACTTTTCATTTTACATGGGAGGAACTACCTTATTTTGAGTAGGATAATCTAAATCAACTTCCAAGATATAACCCTCACTGGACTCATCTTCAAGACAATTTACATTAAGCGAAATTATTTCTTCATTACTTAACCAAACAAAATCTGAATATGGTAGGTATTGCGACATTGCCCATCCATACAAGTTATTTGCATCCAAGTACATAAGGTATTGTGAGGGTTTTGTTGTATCATAATCAGCCATATATTTGTTATTGGCCACAGAATGTCTTAACGAGCATTGGACAAGCCCTCCTCTAACACTAGTTTTTATCATATTATACATATCAACATCAGTTATTAGTTCCAAACGTATTTGTGTTGATTTTAACATAGCGTCCCACGACAACCCTGGTGCTGTATAATAATGGCAGGGATCCAAACCATAAATATTTTTACAAATCTTTCTAAAATTTTCAAAAATATCTGCTAAAATAAGAGTCCAGTAGTTTTGATTTACCTGCCTTTCATTTAAGAGCACAAAACTTGTGTTTTGTATATTTATTTACCAAACTCCATATAAATTCGTTAATTTAAGTGCATTGTTCATACCTGCGCATTTAAGATAAGTGCATAATACTTTTGGAAGCTATAACTGGTTTTCATGAAAAAAATTTTATTTAGCTGCCTAATACAAAATTAAATCAAAACAAAGTAATAGGGGGGTCAGACGGCATGTATTGCTTGTGTATTGGGACATGTATTCGATACATATGGAATTCCATGTGTATGTCAAAATTCACGTTATACATACGATTCATAATTTCCACGTTCAAACGTACATATGTAATTGCATGTGACATAACCTCTATTAGTTTATATGTTTGTTGTTTTTAACAATATATTTATTTAAAACATTTTTAAATCACAATAAATATATTTAATGCAATGAAATTTATTTCGTTATGATTTTTCTCTACTCTTTTTTGTTTTGTTGTTTTTATTTTGCACTCACACAGTGTTGTATTTCAAAATACAACACTGTTATACACACGAAAATAGAACATGCTCTAATTGCCAAAAATGTCACGAGTAATACACATGTATTTTACATACACAAAGTTTCATATGGATCACACGGTATGTATATGTTTACATATGGATAAATGTCCCAATATATGGCACAAAACACAAACAATACATGCCGTCTGACCCCCCTTTAAGGAATATACGATTTTGAAAAAATGAGAAGTTTGCAACTTCTTAATAATTTGAAACGAAGCTAAAATAACAAATTTTTCGTTATGTTTAGACGGAAAAATCACGAAGCTTCATGTAAATTATTTGCCGTTAACTGCTTTTTTGGGGAGTAAACTTAAATGCACTTACCAGC
Organism: Calliphora vicina; assembly: GCF_958450345.1. Classification (NCBI taxonomy): domain Eukaryota; kingdom Metazoa; phylum Arthropoda; class Insecta; order Diptera; family Calliphoridae; genus Calliphora; species Calliphora vicina. The sequence continues at coordinate 83,165,907 of NC_088781.1, read as the reverse complement.
ATCAATGAACACGTAAGTGCATTAAGGTTAACTGCATTTTTATCTTACCTGCACAAAATATCGTGCAAAGTTGGTTGTGCAGGTAAGTCAAAATTACTGTATCACTTTTAACATACAATTCTGTATATTCTAACAGTGTTTTGCAATTAAAAGTTTCCCATACTTTTTTAGCATGTTGGTAATCTTCTACTCTGCACTCTTTATTTGTTAAAAATTTTTTAAATTCTTCCCGTTCAGGGAGATTTCTTTCGGAAAGTTTTGAAAAAGAATCAATATAAGAATATGGGAATATTCCCTTTCTTCTTATTAAGTCGAACTCAGCTTCATTTGGAAAATATTTCTTAATGATTTTATAATCATCAGCCGCTAAGTTTGAAGATAATGCGTCTAAACTGGATGCCATAAACCTAAATGCGTCTACAAACCTTAACTGAAAATTATTATTTTCAACTGGAACATTTTTGGTAATGGAAATATAAGTTTCCTTATTTATGGGAATTATTTCTATTGTACCCTCAACTTTACCTAATTCCCTTATAAATAAGTGGCTATCATACGATGATAAATTATGAAAGAAGACTGGAATAATTTTTTTAATTTTAAAATTAATACAGTACGGGCTCGATTTGTGCAACTACCTATTATTGCAACTGACCGATTAGCGCAACAGCCTATTTTTTAACATTAGAGTCTTTATAACTGCAACTTTTTTCAAAAAAACAGACGCGATAAGTGCAACTTTATTTTTTTTTCTTATGTAATATTATTCACAAGTTATTCTATTCCCTTCTCTATTTATTCTGGTTGTTTTTTTAATCAGAAGCGTAATTCAAAACTACTTGCCAAATCATAGGCACCTAAAAAATACTTTCACGACGACACTGCTCTCATAAAGAATTTTGGCTGTTTATTCACAGTTATTTTTTATTAAAATATTTTTTTATTTATTCGAGTACATATTATATTTATTTTTACTTTGTTTTGTTTAATAAATGATTTTTTGTTAATTAAATTGCATGTTTTTGTTAAAAAAAGAATAAAAAATAATAGCGTATATAGTGGTTGCTTATTGCAACATTTCGAATATCGCAACAACCTCGATTTCCTTTCGGTTGCGCAAATCGAGCCCGTACTGTATTACAATGGTTGTGAAGGGCAGATCGATAGCGACCAGTTAAATGGCAATGGTCACGAACTCTGACATCGTCCAACGGTTTTCCACAAAGGTTACAGTCAACACAAATTCTAAATTCCTCTTTATTTAAGTAATTTTTGAAAATTTCTTTTGTGTCTTTCAACAATTCCCTGACAAATACTTGGGGGCTATCTAATCCACTATAAGTGAATGACTTTGAATATCTATCATTATAACTACACTTAATATAATAACTAAATGAACAGGGGATGTGTTTCTGTTCATTTAGTGACTTAGAGCTAATCATACTATTAATTTTTTGTAATAGACATTCGAAGTCTGCGTAGACAACGAATGGCACTTCTAAATTATTAATGCTATTTTTGAATTGGATATACTTATCTTCGTACGCATTGTAGTAACCATTTCGGAGCATCCATCTTTATGTCTTGTTGACATTTCTGGATCTTTGGAGTAAGTAAGACACGTCATGCAAAAGTGAATGCTGTTTTTGCTATTGCTTAACGATGATCTCAAAAATCTGAAAGAACAAAATATAAAATTTTAAATATAAATAAATAATTCAAAAAATGTATTAAATATTTTAACGTACCGTGATAAATCTTTAATGAGAACATAATGCCTCTTACTGCAATCCTCGTTCTCCAACAGCATTAGGCTGATGTGAATTGTCCTATATTTCTCGCATACTCTGTATGGTCCAATTATTTGGTTCCCTTTCACATCAAATCCAAATACATTTATACTAATGTAAGGATTTTGTGATTCAAAGATATATCTTTTACATCAATTAGAAATTTGATGTTTGAGAAATTAATTTCTATTTCATTAATTTTTATAACATGTCTCTCAATATTATCAATATTGTATGAGGAACACATAGTAGCTTTTTGGAGGTTGCTTGGATTTCTCAATGCTGCTAATATGCACCATTTAAAGCAATATATAACATTTTTTATATTGAGGCAAGCATTTAATTTGCTCAATTTATATGGCATATTTATGTAACTCGATCCTCGAACTATATTGTGCTTGTTGATGTTCAAGTTGGATATTTGGAGTAGAGCCCATCCACTATCCCGTTCTTGAAACTCTGACATTTTAGTTTTAATGTCATCTGCCTTTTCCAAATAAATATCTCGTAAGCTATGAGAACGGTTTACAGACATCATTTTAGTCACATGCGACATAATCTCAAGTTTCTCTGTATCCACTGATTTTTTTATGTAAAGGCATTGAAGCTCAAAATTACATTTAAAATTAATTTGTTTCGCCAAGGACTCTTCCAATATTTCCATTACTTCCTCTTCTGCAGCTTCAAAAAATTCTTCCACAAATAGGTTCTCTAACTTCAGGTTTGAGTATATATAGACTTTGATTCGTTCCATGAAGTCGCTGGATCTTATTTTGATGTTTTTAGTGAAATCTCTCACTACACCCAAACTTTCCTTGTGGTGCCTTGAACGAAGATGATGCCCCCAATCCAATCTTCCAACATCAATTTGACAGCTGGAACAATTAATTTTATTTTGATGCATTTTTTTTGTGGTTTTCCAAGCCCTTGTGAGTTTTAAAACCTCTATCACAAATTTCACAATTTAAACTTGTTATCCCGACATGAATTTTTTAAATCCATTTTATTTGTGAACTCATCTCCACAATGTTTACAGTAAAAGATGTTGCAACTCTTCTTCATGCTTTTTTGGTGTACGAGCTTATGTTTGTGCAGTTTACTTAATGTAGTAAATATATTGCAACAAACTTCGCATATAAATCCAGCTCCGATTTCCTTATTAACCTCCATCGTGCCTTTAGCGAATTTTGATGTTGATGGCATAGTGTCCAAATAAGAATCCATATTTATTTACTTTGAAATAAAATTGTTTTTTATTGCTTGAATACTAAATTCAAACTAAAATTATTTACAAAAGTAGAACCATTGAAACCTTTACTTTGCTCAATCTCAATGAAACATTTAGACATAGCTATTATATTTAAAAGATAGCATAAAATATTTTTCTTACAAAAAAAAATAAGAAGTCTTAAAATGAAGCGGTGTGTTGTCGCCGTCTATAATTCCAGACAAGTATATCTTATTTTCTACAATCACAACGGAAACTGTGTAAACAGTCTTTCTTTAAAAATTGTGCCGGATGTCTTACTCGATTCTAGACCTAAAATTTTACTGCTCGAAAGAAACATTTGATTCAACCTGCATAAAAATGAGAAATTGAAAAAAATGTGAGCGATTCATTTCTATTGACGCCTTAAATTTTTCTTTTTCTTTTCAAGACAATGAAAAATAAATTTTCAACATCTTAAAATTAAAAACTATTGTTATCATTTTTCTAACTTTTATAATTATTCTACCAGCCTAAAAATGACGAAAAAGTTTGAAAACTATAAATTTCACATTGTGTTATAATTTTTCTACATATTTTTCTTAAATCTATTATCTCTAAGCCAAATTTTTAAAAACAAATTTACAAAAAAAGGACGGATGTAGTTTGCCTGATAAAAACCGACAAAATATTGCATTATTTTTAGAAATCAGAATATATTTAAAATTTTTCTTAAAGTATATTTTTAAAAACAACAAACATTTTTCAAAACAATGAAAAATAATTTTTTAACATTTAAAAAAAAAAATTTTGAAAAAAAAATATGCTCGATTCATTTCTATTCATACCCTAAAATGTTTGTCAAAACAATGAAAAATAATAATTTAATATAATTTAACATTTAAAAAATTTTTCTATAGGCATGAAAATAACAGCAAAAAGGAATCACCGTGGAAAAAAAATGTGGGCGATAAGAATTTTTTAAAACAATGGAAAATTTTGTAACAATCAAATCCCCTTTCGTTTTCATCGCAAATTTTGAGTCCCTATTCATTTTCATCGTATTTTTTTGGAAAAAATATCAAACCCCCATTCAAACCCCCTTTCATTATTTTCATGCCTATAGAAAAATTTTTTAAATTTTAAATTATATTAAATTATTATTTTTCATTGTTTTGACAAACATTTGAGGGTATGAATAGAAATGAATATATATATATATATATATATATATATATATATACATTATATATATACATTATTTAAGGAAATGTGCCCAAAATATATATACATTAGTATTTTATGTACCGCATTGTTTGAGGACATTTATGTACTTTGTAAACAGCGCTTAAAATTATTATATGCCTTACGCATAGTTTGGGCCCAGTTTTTCTGGGCCCAAAACAAAAACTGCAAACAAATGGCGCCAAAAAAATACGAATGTCAAAGGCGCCGATGTGTAAATAATTTAGCGGCGTTAAAACCTTAATTTTTTATAGAAGTGTGGCGTCCCTAAAATGAAAAATTTATTTTTTAAATTAAGGCATTTAAACCGCATATATAAAGAAATGCAAAAAAATTTCCTCAGTAACATGTCCCCAAAAAAAAATCTGCGCAAGGCAAATAAAATTTTGAGGACATGTCCCCATATATATATGGGACATTTCACGTCAAGTGAACAACTTTTGAAATCGATGTCTTCCGATGAAATTTGCACCAATGTTAGTTCTATTGGATAGTAATTCGGACACCATTTTTCAACAAGATCGGTCAAGAACTCTCTGAGTTATAAGTAGGAGGTCAAAATTTTGGCCAAACAGGTGTTTTTTTTATCCATATAACTTATTACCTATTGTTCTTAGCAAAATGTGTCCCAAATAGTTTAGATAGCTATTTATGCAATCTTTCGAAAAAAAAATTAAAAAAATTTAATAAAATATTTTTGATTTTTTTTTTTAAATCAAAAATATTTTTGACTTTTTTTTTCAAAATGGGCCCTTTTTATTTTTTTTTTTTTATTTTTTTTAAGAAAGCTTAGGTCTTTTCCTAAGCGACCTATATGGTCGCTTATTGGGATGCGAGTGGGATATCTATCAAAAAAATATTTTGTAACTCAAGATTTAAAATTTTTGAATTTTTTTGCAAAATCAAAAACTTTGTTGACTTTTTTTAAAAAAATGGACCCATTTTTTAATTTTTTTTTTTGCTCAGAAGAAAGCTTATGTGTTTTCCTTTAACACCCTTTTTGTCGCTTAGTGGGATGCGAGTGGGATATCTATAAAAAAATGTTTTGTAACTCAAGACATACAATTTTTTACTTTTTTTTGAAAAATCAAAAACCTTTTTGACTTTTTTTTTTCCAAAATGGACTCTTTTTTTATTAATTTTTTTTTCTCAAAAGAAAGCTTAGGTCTTTTCCTTTAAAACCTTTTTGGTCGCTTAGTGGGATGCGAGTGGGGGGATATCTATCAAAATAAATGTTTTGTAACTCAAGACAAATGTTTTTAAATTGATTTTTTTCATATTTGTGTGTAAGTGTTTCTAAAACCTTAAAAATAAAAACCACAACAACTGACCGATAATAGCCACTGGAGGGGTGCAATATGAGGCCGACCGCTATTAATTTTCCACCCCCAAAATTTGTCTGAGTTTTGTATCTTGCGGCTTTTTTAGTCAATCCTAGAGGTAGTTTTCAGCGCACGTGATTTTCATTGTTAAAATATCAGGTGCCCCAGAAACAAATTTTTGGAATCAAGTGGAAATATTTTATGGCCCTTCTCCGAAGTACCAGTTTATTTATTATTTTATGACATTTGACTTTAAGAAGTGGGTGGAGAGGTAGAAGTTGACAGGTAGGTTATTTATATGGTGGTTTATTTTTATTATACGGAAATCAGTTTTTTAGAAACAGCGTTAAAGTTAAGACGTGTGTTATTTACATAAATACTTACAAAATTCAAAATGTCTACGACTTCTAAAAAGGCTAAGGTTGAAAATGAAATTTATTCGTCTTTTTGTTTTAATCCTTTTAACAAAATGAAGCACAGATCATCAGATATGCGAAATATTTCCGACGGCTTATTCAAAAAATTCCCTACGCTGTCAAAACGATTGAAAATTTGTGGATCATGCAGGAAAGAGCTCGGAAAGTTGAACGAATTACCGAATTTGAATAGTAATGAGCCTTGCGTTGAAGTTATTCCAGATGAAGACAAAAGTAATTCCGAGAATGAAGACAGAACTGTTGATGATGATGGTTATTCTAACTTTTCAAATTCAACGAATGAGTGTCGAAACCAATACCATAAGGATGCAGTAGAAGTTCTTGAACAAATAAAAGAGAAATACAAAACGTCACAGAGTGAAGCTGAAAGAATTCAACTTCTCACGCTTGCTCCAAGAACATGGAGTTCTTGGAGCAAGCGTTCGTCTCAACGAAAAGCAAGAATTGCTAAACAATTGGTTGCTGGGCATGGGATTCTCACACTCCCAAACAAAAAGAAGGGAAAAACTTTGGAGTGCGATACTAAATCTCTAATAACTCAGTTTTATCAGCGAGATGATATGAGTCGCCTGATGCCAGGGATGAAAGACTGGATGTCTGTACGAATCGATGGCAAGAAAGTTCAAATGCAGAAGAGAATGGTTCTCTGTAACCTGAATGAATTATTCGCAACATTTCAATCTGAATACGAGAATGTCAAAATTGGATTCACAAAATTTACACAACTGAGGCCAAAACATTGCGTTTTGGCAGGAAGCAGCGGAACTCACACAGTATGTGTTTGTATTTACCATGAAAATGTTAAATTGATGTTGAAGGAAATCAACTTAAATTACTTAAAAGATGATTCATCAGAAGATTTACACCATTAACGCGATTGCCTTAAATTGACTATGTGCCCTAATGCTACAACTTCTTGCCACTTAGGTGAATGTTCGAATTGCCCGGAAACCACATCCATCAAAGAAAATTTAATCAACTCTTTTGATCGAGAATGTATTGAGGAGTTAAAATTTGAATCTTGGCTTCAGACTGAAAGATGCACACTGAAAACCATAATTTTAAATGTGGATGATTTTGTGGAAGAACTGTGTAGAGGATTGCTAAATTTGAGAACCCATGACTTTTTAGTCAAAGAGCAGTGGTCATTCTTCAAGGACTTGAAAACACATTTAAAGTCTGGTGAATTCATTATTTCATTTGATTTCGCAGAGAACTATAAATATGTTCTTCAGGATTCCATACAAGCATTCCACTTCAATAACGACCAAGCAACTATATTCACAGTAGTTATTTACTACATGAAAGAAGAAAACCTGGAACACAAAAGTATGGCAATCATATCCGACGATTTAAAACATGACACCGTTGCAGTTTATGAGTACCAGAAGATAATTCTAAATTATCTAAAATCAAAATTTACAGTAGAAAAGGTATACTACGTTTCGGACGGAGCTCGTCAACATTTTAAAAACAAAAGTAGCTTCGCAAATCTTACAGCTCATGAAAAAGATTTTGGAATGCCAGCTGAGTGGCATTTTCATCGTACTGCTCATGGTAAAGGAGCATGTGATGGTATTGGAGCAAACCTCAAAAGAAATGCAGCGAAGTATAGCCTCCAGTGCTCTCATCAAGATCGCATCTTAGATGCGACTGCTTTATTCCATTGGGCAAAGAATTATTGTAAAGAAACTAAAATAGTTTTTAGTAGCAAAGAGGATCATGAGGAAACATTGAAAACACTAAAGAGCAGATTCGATGCTGCGGTAACAATCGATGGCACTGCTCAATACCATGCTTTCATACCGCTTGTCGATGGAAGACTCAAATTAAAAAAGTTTTCTGCATCTACTCAATGCGATTTCTTTCCAAAGCCAAAAAAGAAGCCAGCAGCGAAATCAGTAGCTGAATCTAATAACGCCAAGAAAGGATTGACAAAAAAAAGCAGCTAATAAAGGTGACAAATAAGGAGGATAAAAGTATGGATATTTGAAAATTTAAAAACTTCATAAATTAAGTGTAAAAATAGTTATTATATAAATTGATCTATTGTGATTAAGATTAAATTTTACTAAATTATTCATCTTTTTATTATTATTATTATTATTATTATTATTATTATTATTATTATTATTATTATTATTATTATTATTATTATTATTATTATTATTATTATTATTATTATTATTATTATTATTATTATTATTATTATTATTATTATTATTATTATTATTATTATTATTATTATTATTATTATTATTATTATTATTATTATTATTATTATTATTATTATTATTATTATTATTATTATTATTATTATTATTATTATTATTATTATTATTATTATTATTATTATTATTATTATTATTATTATTATTATTATTATTATTATTATTATTATTATTATTATTATTATTATTATTATTATTATTATTATTATTATTATTATTATTATTATTATTATTATTATTATTATTATTATTATTATTATTATTATTATTATTATTATTATTATTATTATTATTATTATTATTATTATTATTATTATTATTATTATTATTATTATTATTATTATTATTATTATTATTATTATTATTATTATTATTATTATTATTATTATTATTATTATTATTATTATTATTATTATTATTATTATTATTATTATTATTATTATTATTATTATTATTATTATTATTATTATTATTATTATTATTATTATTATTATTATTATTATTATTATTATTATTATTATTATTATTATTATTATTATTATTATTATTATTATTATTATTATTATTATTATTATTATTATTGTTATTATTATTATTATTATTATTATTATTATTATTATTATTATTATTATTATTATTATTATTATTATTATTATTATTATTATTATTATTATTATTATTATTATTATTATTATTATTATTATTATTATTATTATTATTATTATTATTATTATTATTATTATTATTATTATTATTATTATTATTATTATTATTATTATTATTATTATTATTATTATTATTATTATTATTATTATTATTATTATTATTATTATTATTATTATTATTATTATTATTATTATTATTATTATTATTATTATTATTATTATTATTATATATTAAATTAATTATTATTACAAATAAATAACAAAATTAAATTATTCAACATTTCCATAGAAAAAAAGTGATTTTTATTCCTGAGGTTAACATATTATGGGTATTACAGTATCGAGGCTATGAAATTTTAGTTGGGTATGTTACATACCATCGGAAAGGCTAATGTGTCTAGTTTCTCTGCTTAAGTTTAATTTTTAAGGTTTACACACAAATATGAAAAAAATTAAAATAGTGCAAATTTAAAAACCTTTGTCTTGAGTTACAAAACATTTATTTTGATAGATATCACACTCGCATCCCACTACGCGACCAAAAAGGTTTTAAAGGAAAAGACCTAAGCTTTCTTTTGAGAAAAAAAAATTAATAAAAAAGAGTCCATTTTGGAAAAAAAAGTCAAAAAGGTTTTTGATTTTTCAAAAAAAAGTAAAAAATTGTATGTCTTGAGTTACAAAACATTTTTTTTATAGATATCCCACTCGCATCCCACTAAGCGACAAAAAGGGTGTTAAAGGAAAACACATAAGCTTTCTTCTGAGCAAAAAAAAAAATTAAAAAATGGGTCCATTTTTTTAAAAAAAGTCAACAAAGTTTTTGATTTTGCAAAAAAATTCAAAAATTTTAAATCTTGAGTTACAAAATATTTTTTTTGATAGATATCCCACTCGCATCCCACTAAGCGACCATATAGGTCGCTTAGGAAAAGACCCAAGCTTTCTTAAAAAAAATAAATAAAAAGGGCCCATTTTGAAAAAAAAGTCAAAAATATTTTTGATTTAAAAAAAAAATCAAAAATATTTTATTAAATTTTTTTAATTTTTTTTCGAAAGATTGCATAAATAGCTATCTAAACTATTTGGGACACATTTTGCTAAGAACAATAGGTAATAAGCAGGGCAACCAAAAATATGCAATATCATATTTTTTGCTGTGCGTCGTATAAACATATGAGTTAGTATTTATCCGTTTCAGACAATTTTAAGAATTTTGGCATCGATTTGTTAGCGCATATTTTTGCATATTTTGCCCTTTACTGCATATTTTGGCATATTTTGCGTTTTATAGCATATTTTTGCATATTTAACTCATAACTGCATATTTTTGTTGGATATTTTCTTTTATTTTTCAATATTTTATTTTCCTTATATAATTTTATTGTTTGTATTGTAATTTTTCATTTCTATATTTTACTATTTTGTTAAGGTCCAATGATAATTGGCCTAAGTTACTTAAATAAAAAATAGAGTACCCATAATCGCTTATATTCACAGAGTTTTCGTTGATTTAAGGGAGCTTAGTTTTCATATATTTCAATTAAATTAAAAATATATACACAAATATTAAAATTTAACAAATAGTAAAAATACGTAAAAAATTAAAAGAAAATTCCAAAATTGTATGTTATTATGGGCAACTTCTTAAAAAATTGTTGGATACATTTAAAAGAAGGAATTTTAGTCAGCTTGAGACAGTTTGGGCATTAATAGTTTACCACTAATGTAAAAAAAACAAGTATTCAACAGACGTTGAGAATATTAAGATCTATCGAAAATCTCGCGTTCAAAACCCGTTGATATATTTACACAACTTGTAAAAAAAATTATTAAGAAATCGTTAAAAAAGAATATACGTGGATATCGATAAACGATGCAATGGATGAGAAAGGAAGAAACATAGGAAATGTCACGGTATTTTGAGTCCCAGTGATAAAACTTGAACAAAAAGTTTTTTTAATTGCCGCAGTGTTAAATAGAATTAATCATTCCACTATTGTAAGGCTCTTTTATAATTCTATTTAAATTTTAGAAGCCGAATTCAGATGTTAATCTAGATACATGATGAATGCTCCAAAATCCTTTGCAATTTTTTACCAAAAAATTACACGCTATTCACAGAGTTTTTGAAACATTATTCAAATGATAAAAAAGCTTTTAAAGCTTCATATAGAATAGAAGCATTTGGAGAAACTTATTGGGTACATCCTCAGTAGGGATCCTATAAACATTGGGAATGGATTGAGAATGTAAAATATTATGCCACTAATTACTAAAAAAAAAGTTTGAAGTATTAAGCAGTTTAAAAGATGAGACAAATCAATTGATTATGATTGTCTAAGAAACTCGGAAATCTAAAACAAAGATTTAGTTAAAAAATTTTAGAACTTAAGTAAACACAAAGTAATTTATTTCTAAATATAATAAAATGAATTCAATATAACTATTTTCATGTAGTGCCAAATTCCCTAAAATCGATATTTAATCCTATAATAATTTTAATTTATGAGCTCAATATTTTATTTACTTCATATATATTTTTTTAATGAAATTTTGAAATCAAACAATAACCAACTATTTTTAAGTGCATATTTTTTATATTTTAAGAGCATGTTTTTCGTTTTTAAGTGCATATTTTATGCGCATAAAACTCTTTTTTTAGAGCATATTTTTGGTTGCCCTGGTAATAAGTTATATGGATAAAAAAAAACACCTGTTTGGCCAAAATGTCAAATTTTGACCTCCTATAACTCAGAGAGTTCTTGACCGATCTTGTTGAAAAATGGTGTCCGAATTACTATCCAATAGAACTAACATTGGTGCAAATTTCATCGCGATCGGAAGACATCGATTTCAAAAGTTGGTTCACTTGACGTGAAATGCCCCATATATATATTATATATACATATATATTAGAGTGACAACCAGTTGTATGGAAAAAATTTTTGTTAAAATTTTGAAGAGTGCAGGGTGGAATATTGTGACACTAGGCCAGTGTTGCCAATTCATGGTGAACAAAAAGGGCTAAATACTTAGAAAAAAAGGCTAAAAAAGGGCTAAAATTTGTAATTAAAAAAATACATATATTTGACACAAAAAACAACTTAGAATGTTACATTTGGCTATGCCGAATAGACAAACCAAAATGTATGAATATAACACACGTTCAAATGCAAGAAAATAAGAATATTTATTCCTGTATGTTGATCCTTAACTTTAAAATAGCGTAATATGGGGCCACAGGTATATCATATGCCGATGTTTTTAAAGCCTCGTATTTATCACCTGGCCTGCAAAATGATCCTAGGCAAATTTTTTTATATGAAAGACAAATTATGTATAAAGTAATCCAGAAAAAAAAATATTCTAAAAATTATAACACGTCGCCGGACAGAATTGATTTTCATTGGCAAAAACATAAATTTTGCCATTAGTTAGTAAACATATCAAAACTAAGGTTGCCAAAATATGTAAACATAAATATTTAATTTTGGACAAAAGTTAATTTTCTATATTTGATCAGATAAAAATGATCATAGCTAAATTATTATCGATAATGAACTGAATTTTTCTTTCTAAATTGGTTGGATTGTAGTCTTTGAAAACGGCATGTGTTATAAAATATTTATTAAAGTACTATATTTACGTCAATACATCGCCAAGATAAAGTTAAAAGTATTCTCTTTAACGCTATATATGATTTTATAAACGCCCGGACCCGCGCTTAAAACATTAACATATTTGTTAACAATTTTTTTTCAAATAACCTCCATTTTCTCTATATTAGTTATGGCATTTTTTTAATGTATGGAAGGTCTTAAATTGTTTACTGGTTCAACATTTTTAGTTAATTTTTGTCATAATATCCCTACCAATTTTTTTTAACTGATTTTACTAATTTTCAACAGCAAAAATTTCGGATCATTAAAGTAAATATATAATTTTCATTAGAGTAAATATATATGGCTAAATGAAAATAAAAAAAGGCTAAAAAAATGGCTAAGGGTAAATTAATTTTTTTGTGGCTAAACAAGATTGAAAAGGGCTAAATTTAGCCCAAAAAGGTCTAAATTTTACTATTTATATGGAATAAATAGGTGAAACTCGTTAACTTTCTGCATTGTTTTCTAGAAATATGTAGATTTATTTATATTAATAAAACATTAAAAAAAAATTTTGGAAATTGACCCTGTATCTCCTTTGGGTCAAAATGACAAATTTTTCAGTTTTTGTAAAAATTTTGCTACTAAATAAATACTTTTACAACTGAATGCAAAAGAATCGAAATGTGTACGTAATTATCGTTGTAATGAGATATAATTGACAAAATTTGGTTAAAAAATGGTAAAGTTATTACAAATTCGCCAGACCATTAACATGTCTCAAGCCACTTGAACAAGAAATTTAGGAAAAAAAATTAAAATATTTCGAGAAAAATAAAAATAAAAACTAATTTTTATTTAAAATATATCCGTATTTACTTGTGTATGAGTTTTTCTCTTCGTAGGATACCGTTAACCTATTCGCAGGTATAACCAAAAAAACGGCTGTTTCGAATCTCCATTTTCAAATTTTTAAAAATTATGTTAAACAAATTTCAGAATTTTTCAATCATCACATTGGGATTTATTGAAATCATAATAGGGAATAAAAATATGAAAAAATTATATCAAAACCTCTTACAGTTTTTCCGTACCTGCGATTTAAATTTTTCGATTTTAAAGTACAACTATTTTTTTGTCCATATTTTGGCGAATGAAGCCAATTTTTTTACTGTTATACATTTTAAGTAAAATCTATTCATAATATTATAGTCCTGGTAATTTTAAATATAGTCTGAAAGTTTTACTAAAATCGAATAACGTTAACCTTTAAATCGTGAAGGTCAAAAGTCAAATTTTTCAATATTTGGAATTTCTAATGAAAATATAGCAAAATGTTACATATTTTGGGCCGATTTTAATGAAACTTGAGGAAAATATAACATAAAGTTCAGAATTTAAAATAACAGCACAAAAACCCTTAGCCGCACTTGGGGTCCAAATGACCCGCAACTTTTAAAACCTCGAAAAACACATCCATTTTGACCCCAATTGCTCTTAAAGGTTAAAATCCATTTTTGCACTGTTGTTGTAAATGTTAGACCCCAATGTATAGTTTCCTCAAGTTTCATTAAAATCGGCCCAAAATATATAACATTTCGCTATTCCAAATATTGAAAAATTTGACTTTTGACCTTCGCGATTTAAAGGTTAACGTTTTCCGATTTTAGTAAAACTTTCAGACCATATTTAAAATTACAAGGACATTAAGGAAATTGGGCTCATTCGCCTAAATATGGGCAAAAAAATTAGTTTTTCTTGAAAATCGCAAAATTTAAATCGCAGGTACGGAAAAACTGTAAGAGGTATTGACATAATTTTTTCATATTTTTCAAAAAATATCAAAATATTCTGAAATTTCTTTAACAAAATTTTTAAAAATTTGAAAAAGGAGATTCGAAACGGCCGTTAAAAAAAATATTTTATTTTGCCATATCTGCGAATAGGTTAACGATATCCTACGAAGACAAAAACTCACACACAAGTAAATACGGATATATTTTAAATAAAAATTAGCTTTTATTTTAATTTTCTCGAAATATGTTAATTTTGTTCCTAAATTTTTTGTTCAAGTGGCTTGAAACACGTTAATGGTCTGGCGAATTTGTAATAACTTTAACATTTTTTAACCAAATTTTGCCATTTATATCTCATTACAACGATAATTACGTACATATTTCGATTATTTTGCATTCAATTGCAAAAGTATTTATTTAGTAGCAAACTTTTTCAAAAACTGAAAAATATGAATTTTACTCTAATTTTGGCGATAATACAGTTTTTGGGTCATTTTGACCCAAAGGAGATACAGGGTTAATTTTCAAAAAAAAAAATTTAATGTTATATTTATTAATATAAATATATCTACATATCTATAGAAAACAATGCAGAAAGTTAACGAGTTTCACCTATTTATTCCATATAAATAGTATAATTTTGCATATATCTCAACTTATTTATATTAATGAATATTACATTAAATTTTTTTTTTTGGAAATTAATCTTGTATCTCCTTTGGGTCAAAATGACCCAAAAACTGTATTATCGCCAAAATTAAAGAAAAATGAAAATTTTTCAGTTTTTGAAAACATTTTGCTACTAAATAAATACTTTTGCAATTGAATGCAAAAGAATCGAAATATGTACGTAATTATCGTTGTAATCTATATATGTATATAAAAGAGTAACGTTACTGACTGACTGATTCTTCATCGCACAGCCCAAACGGCTGAAGCTAGAATCACGAAATTTTAACTGTGGGTTCCTCCCTACCCAAAACGATTCGATAAGAAGGGATTTTTGGAAATTCGAAAGTTTAGGGGGTAAAAAGGGTAAAATTCGGTAATCTTATATCTTCAAAACTAATAAAGATACAAAAAAACTTAAAATTGCATGTTACTCCATTTAAAAAATAAGCTGACAGGTGTTTCGTACTTTTTCGAAATTCGGAACATTTAGGGGAGAAAACTGGTAAAAACTGTATTTTGGTACTTTTTTTGCTCCCTATGTATCTTTTAAACCAATAAACATAGAAACAAATTTTAAATCGTATTCTTTAATTAACAAAAAATAAAAAATATAATAAATATATTCGGAAATTCGAACCCTTAAGGGATAAAAATTGTGTTTATTTTTGGTACTTTTTCATAAAATATGTTTTTCTATAATCTGACATAGACATACGAATATTTTATTATGATCTCCCACCACGATACAGAAATTTATTTGAATAAAATTGTACCACCTCAATGGGGATACAAAAGGTACCAAAAAGGGGATAAAATCGGGAAAATACATTTTATTTGAAATTATTAAGCCAATTTTGATCATTTTTAACATTGTTTCCTGGATTCATACAAAAATTAACTAACAGGGTGTTATTTGGAACTCGAGCTCCTAGGTTATATTGGGCCAAATCCGCGTAAACAGTTTGGTACTTTTTTCAAAACATATTTTTTCATGGGCACATTTACACAAATTTTAATATTTTGAGACATGTCTGTAGCATAAACAATTTTGGCAAAATGGAATATTTTTAAAGTTCGAACTTGAGGGGTGTTCGAGGAAGAATAGGAAATTGGTACTTTTCTCATAATGGTATTTTTTTTAATATTTTAAATTATTTCACTTATCGACATTAAAGTTAGCTGATATGTATCTGAGTGAAGTTTGTGTTAGGAATAGGGTACAATATTTAGGTACCAAAATGTGAGAACTGAACTATAGGTACTTTTTTATTCATATAATGGTACTTTTTTTAATTTTCTATAACAATGGACTTAGAAACATGTAATTAAGCATACACGGTCCTAAGTCAGTGAGAATTATAGGGGGAGATTTTTGGTACTTCGAATGGTACTTTTTGTAATTTCTTCACCAATGAACCTAGAAACATGAAATAAAGCTTACATAGGCCAGAGTCGGTGGGCATCTACAAGTGACTGCTTTTTGGTACTTTTTCTATATTATAATGGTACTTTTTGAATTTTCTATAATAATGGACCTAGAAATATGTAATTAAGCGTATATGGTCCTATGTGAGTGAAAATTCAAGCGGATACTTTATGGTACTTTTTCTATATTATAATGGTACTTTTTTTAATTTTGTATAACAACGGACTTAGAAACATGAAATTAAGCATACACGGTCCTAAGTCAGTGAGAATTCTAGGGGGAGACTTTTTGGTTCTTTTTCTCTATTCGATTGGTACTTTATGTAATTTCTTCACCAATGAATCTAGAAACATGAAATAAAGCTTATATGGACCGGAGTGAATGGGAATCCACAAGTGCCTGATTTTTGGTACTTTTTATATATTGTAGCGGTACTTTTTGAATTTTCTATAATAATGGACATAAAAATATGAAATTAATCGTATATGTTCTAAAGTGAGTGAGAATTCTAGGGGGAGACTTTTTGGTACTTTTTCTTTATTCTAATGGTACTTTTTTGAATTTTCTATAACAATGAACTTAGAAACATATATGTTCTAAAGCAAGTGAGAATTCTATTGATAGACTTTTTGGTACTTTTTCTTTATTCGAATGGTACTTTTTGTAATTTCTTCAACAATTAACCTAAAACCATGAAATTAAGCTTATATGGGAGTGAGTGGGAAACCACAAGTGGGGGCTTTTTGGTACTTTTTATATATTCTAATGGTACTTTTTGAATTTTCTGTAATAATGGACATAGAAATATGAAATTAGTCGTCTATGGTCCCTAGTGTGTGAAAATTCAAGGCCATACTTCTTGGTACTTTTTCTTTGTTCTCATATGTACTTTTGTGAATTTTCTATAATAATGGACCTAGCGTTTCCAAAAAACCGAAGAATTTCAAAACCGCGGTTTCGTTTTTTTTTGGGTTTTGTGATAATTTTTAAATATTAACTGTTATAGAAACAAAATTAGTTGATTTAAAATTCAAACTTGACGGGTTATGGTTTAGTGAATGCGAATTCAAAAGTGATAATCAATGGTACTATTTGTTTATTACAATGGTACTTTTTGAATATTTTATAATAATAAACCTAAAAATTTAAAATTAGGCACACATGATTCTGAATGAATTTGAATTCACAAAAGGTGAGTTTAGTGGTAACTTTCTTTTGCATTTTCTATAATAATGGACACAGAAATATGAAATTAGACATTTACAATTAGATTCACAAAGGGAGACTTAATAGTACTATTTCATTCTTCTAATTGGGGTGGCGAAGCGCACCGGGTCAGCTAGTGAGATATAAATGACAAAATTTGGTTAAAAAATGTTAAAGTTATTACAAATTCGCCAGACCATTAACGTGTTTCAGGCCACTTGAATATAAAATTTAGGAAACAAATTAACATATTTCGAGAAAAATTAAAATAAAAGCAAATTTTTATTTAAAATATATCCGTATTTACTTGTGAGTAGTGTAAATATAGCGTTTCTGGCGTGATTTAGAGGAATTTTTTTTCCTCTAAACTGCCAGAGAAGAGGAATATTGAAAATTTGATGAGGAATATTGAAGAGCATTTTCTGAAATTAAGGCAGCGACAATTTGATGACGAGGAATTGTTGGCAGAGAAAAAGGCAGCGAAAATTTGATGACGAGGAATTTTTGGCAGAGAAAAAGGCAGCGACAATTTGTTAATTTTTGTTTTCTTGCTTCAGGTAATTTGAGTAATGTAGAAAAATGCTTTGTGTGTTGTATTGTGTGGAATTGATTTTGTTTTTTTATTTCATTAGTTTTGTTGTACTATTGTTTAGAGCATTGCACAGTGGTTTAGAAACTTTTTTTTTTGGAAATAATTCGGTATCTCGGGAACTATTGGAGATATTATTACAAAATTTCACATGGTTAGAGCTGAGGTGTTTTTGAGTTGAATTACATTTGTTCAGCTTCCTAGGGGTAATACGGGCCAGTTTGTGCCCCCTCAAAGTTGGTCACCTCGGGTCTCAAATTTTTTAAAAAAAATCCCCAAAAATTCATTCATGATCCGAATGAGCTGAAATTTAAAATATAAATAGTCCTTGAGAAGATCTACAAAAAATACGCTTACATGTGTAGGTTATCTCCTTCAGTTGAAGAGATATTTAGGTTTATTTATTTTTTTTTAATTTTGCTCGATTTTTTTTTGTTTTTTAGATATGGCGGCCCTACGGAGGGTCGAACTATCAGCTATATTGGCAATAAAATTCTAAATAAAATAAAAAAACTTGGTAACGGTTATCTCGTCCGTGTAAAAAGTTACACGCATCCAAAGTTGGAACATGTAAAATGGGCCTAATTTTTTACGATTTTTCCTAAAGAAGTCCCTATATTTTTTCTTTTGTAGAAACAAATTTTCTTTGGGACTATATACAATTTTTATATGTTCCGGAAAGAAAACTTAATGCAATAGCATGTAAAGTAAAATTGGGCTCACTTAAGCGGGCACAGTATCCCCCAGACCTATCCAAACTTGGACAATTTTAAAAAAAATATTTAGGTTTCAGTAAAAAATTCTAAAAAGGCAAAGCACCGATCCTCGAAAAAGTTCCGTATTTGTATAACCCTATATGTTGTTTAAATACTTAGAAAGTTGTTTTACTATCACATGGTAAATAGCGTCACAGTAGGCACTTTTCTAAAAACTCAGTTTTTGGAACACATTTTCCCCGTTTTAGGAATTTCGGTATTTGAAAATAAAAAATGTCAAAAATTATAATGTCAATAATTTAAGGACATTTGGATCTAAATTAGTTCCCAATTTTGTTATGATATCTTTAACCGTTAAAATTTTACATTAAATCAAATTTTATATTTTTCTTCATGGAAAATCACCATATTATAATTTTTTTAGTTTTTAAGGTAAATGACGTTCAAAAAATTAATTAAATTCTTTAATTTTATTAAAATATGAATCTACAAGCCCTAAGGTTTTTACCAATATCAAATACTTATATAAAAAGCATATATCTACTACTTAGAAGCTCCACAAACCTTGCCGCCTTTGACAAATTTGTACATTTTTTCATATAATGCGTACAAAATGTTATTAACATATCAAATGTAAATTTTGAATTCAAACACATACTGACTTAACAGAAATTTTAGTGTAACAGATTTTTGCACACATTATATGAAAAAACGTACAAATTTGTCAAAGCGGGCAAGGTTTGTGGAACTTCTGAGGAGTAAATAAAGGCTTTTTATATAAGTATTTGATACTGTTGAAAACATTATGACCTGAGGATTGATATTTTAGTAAAATTAAATAATTTTATAAAATTTTGGGACTTCATTTACCTTGAAAACTAAAAAAACTTTCATATGGTGATTTTCCACGAATAAAAATATAAAATTTGATTTTATGTAAAATTTTAACGGTTAAAGATATCATAACAAAATTGGGAATTAATTTAGATCCAAATGTCCTTAAATTAATGACATTATAATTTTCACATTTTTTATTTTCAAATACCGAAATTCCTAAAACGGGGAAAATGTGTTCCAAAAACTGAGTTTTTTTAGAAAAGTGCCTACTGTGACGCTATTTACCGTGTGATAGTAAAACAACTTTCTAAGTATTTAAACAACATATAGGGTTATACAAATACGGAACTTTTTCGAGGATCGGTGCTTTGCCTTTTTAGAATTTTTTACTGAAACCTAAATATTTTTTTTAAAATTGTCCAAGTTTGGATAGGTCTGGGGGATACTGTGTCTGCTTAAGTGAGCCCAATTTTACTTTACATGCTTTTGCATTAAGTTTTCTTTCCGGAACATATAAAAATTGTATATAGTCCCAAAAAAAATTTGTTTCTACAAAAGAAAAAATATAGGGACTTTTTTAGAAAAATTGTAAAAAATTAGGCCCATTTTACATGTTCCAACTTTGGATGCGTGTAACTTTTTACACGGACGAGATAACTGTTACCAAGTTGTTTTTATTTTATTTAGAATTTTATTGCCAATATAGCTGATATTTTGAAAAAAAAATTCGACCCTCCGTAGGGCCGCCATATCTAAAAAACAAAAAAAATCGAGCAAAATTAAAAAAAAAAATAAATAAACCTAAATATCTCTTCAACTGAAGGAGATAACCTACACATGTAAGCATATTTTTTGTAGATCTTCTCAAGGACTATTTATATTTTAAATTTCAGCTCATTCGGATCATAAATTAATTTTTGGGGATTTTTTTAAAAATTTTGAGACCCGAGGTGACCAACTTTGAGGGGGCACAAACTGGCCCGTATTACCCCTAGGAAGCTGAACAAATGTAATTCAACTCAAAAACACCTCAGCTCTAACCATGTGAAATTTTGTAATAATATCTCCAATAGTTCCCGAGATACCGAATTATTTCCAAAAAAAAAAGTTTCTAAACCACTGTGCAATGCTCTAAACAATAGTACAACAAAACTAATGAAATAAAAAAACAAAATCAATTCCACACAATACAACACACAAAGCATTTTTCTACATTACTCAAATTACCTGAAGCAAGAAAACAAAAATTAACAAATTGTCGCTGCTTTTTCTCTGCCAAAAATTCCTCGTCATCAAATTTTCGCTGCCTTTTTCTCTGCCAACAATTCCTCGTCATCAAATTGTCGCTGCCTTAATTTCAGAAAATGCTCTTCAATATTCCTCATCAAATTTTCAATATTCCTCTTCTCTGGCAGTTTAGAGGGAAAAAAATCCTCTAAATCACGCCAGAAACGCTATATCTTGTGTACGAGTTTTTGTCGTTAACCTATTCGCAGGTATGGCCAAAAAAAGATATTTTTTTTAACGGCCGTTTCGAATCTCCATTTTCAAATTTTTAAAAATGTTGTTAAAGAAATTTCAGAATTTTTTGATCATCACATTGGGATTTATTGAGATCAAAATAAGGAATAAAAATATGTCAATACCTCTTACAGTTTTTCCGTACCTGCGATTTTCAAGAAAAACTAATTTTTTGCCCATATTTAGGCGAAAGAGCCCAATTTCCTTACGGTTATAAATTTTAAGTAAAACTTATTCATAATATTATAATCCTGGTAATTTTAATTATGGTCTGAAAGTTTTACTAAAATCGGAAAACGATAATCTTAAAATCGTGAAGGTCAAATTTTTCAATATGTGGAATTTCTAATGAAAAGATAGCGAAATGTTATATATTTTTGGGCCGATTTTAATGAAACTTGCCGTTAAAAAAAATAATTTTTTTGGCCATACCTGTGAATAGGTTAACGGTATCCTACGAAGACAAAGACACATACACAAGTAAATACGGATATTTCTATATATATAAATGCGAATGTGTGTCTGTATGTATGTATGTTTATTATTATTAGTTTGGGATCTATAGACGGCTAAACGGCTGAACCGATTTGCTTGAAATTTTTACAGTATATTTATGTATGTCTGGAAGGAGCTATAGGCTTTTTGTTTTGAAATTTTAAGTGGGCGTGGTACCTCCCATACAAAGTTAATTTTAAAAATCAAATATTTAGGAAACTATAATAGCTATAGTCCTCAAATTTTGCATGAGCAATTCCACTGTTTGTTTAAATATTTGCGGCAAAAATGAAAGTAGTAGCCACAGAGGGCGTGGCACCTCCCATATGATGATAATTAAAAAAAATTATATATGGGAAACAATAAGATATATGGTACGGTTATTCTACCATCAATATTAATATTTAGGACAATAATGGGCGGACTATCAATAGTGGGCGTGACACATCGCATACAAACTAAATACTAAAAATCATATCTATGTGTATAATTTTGATATATAAAGCAATGAAACTTTATATGAATTACATATTTAGGCCAAAAATGGGCAAACTAGCAAAAGTGGGCGTGGCACCTTCCATAGATATAATGACAAATTATATATAGGGAAAGCTATAGCAGCTATCAATATTAATTTTTAATACAGAAGTGCGCGGACTACCAACAATATTAAGTAAACATTAAAATTTGTATACATTTGAAATCCTTATATATGTATATATAAAAGTCAATGTGTGTTTGTTTGTATGATTGTTAGCGTATTTGTAATGGCACTCGACTTACAATAAGACAATTAATGAACAATCTAATCGGAGCGACCGAATTATAACTTCGGAAATGCCATTTGATTTTATTCGATTGCAGCTTCCTATTTGCAATGACAATTGATAAAGCTCAAGGTCAGTCTTTGCAAATTTACGGACTAAATCTAGAAAATCCATGTTTTTCACATGAATAGAAACTAATTTCAGATAGACTAACCCCCATTTTCTCAATATCTGGTTATCGTTTTTCGTAACGATAAACCTCCAATTAACATTTTTTTTATGAGAACTGCCAGTTTATCGTCACGATAAAAAATAACCAGAGATTGAGAAAATGGAGGTATATATATATTAAATCTTTACGATACGGGTAGCGAAGCACACGGGTTTTAGCTAGTTTTAAATAAAAATTAGCTTATATTTTAATTTTTCTCAAAATATGTTAATTTTTTTTCCTAAATTTTTTGTTCAAGTGGCCTGAAACACGTTAATGGTCTGGCGAATTTGTAATAACTTTAACATTTTTTAACCAAATTTTATCATTTATATCTCATTACAATGATAATTACGTACACATTTCGATTATTTTGCATTCAATTGCAAAATTATTTATTTAGTAGCAAAAATTTGCATTTTTCTCTAATTTTGGCGATAATTAACCCAGGAGATACTGGGTTAATTTCCAAAAAAAAAATTTTAATGTTATATTCATTAATATAAATATATCTACATATTTATAGAAAACAATGCAGAAATTTAACGAGTTTCACCTATTTATTCCATATAAATAGTAAAATTTTGCATATATCTGAACTTTGACCTCGATGCACGTCCAGAAATCGTTGCCCGATTTGGCTCAAATTTTCAGTTCTTAACTTTTAGGCCTAGTGCCACAATATTCCACCGGCACTCTTCAAAATTTGAACAAAAAATTTTTTCCATACAACTGATTGTCACTCTAATATATACAAATATATATTATAGAAAAAACAAATTAGTTCCTTCTTATACTATATTATTAATAATAAAAACAATAAAAAATATTTAATTAAAAAGGAGATTGTACTTTATTTATTCTTGTCAGATATTTGATATAAAAATTCAAGACATAAGTGTCCACAATTATATGAATCATAATTCTGATGACGATTGTAGCTATATTTAATATTTTTCCCTTAATATTCGACTAATTCCAATGGAGGTTGTAAATTTCCAAAGCTGTCGAAATATTCCCTTTGTTGTTTATTTTTATAATATGCCACCCAATGTGTTCCAGTTCCGGTTATAGAATTTAAATTAACTATTCCACATTCTGATTTTCTTAAACGTTTTGTATAAGAACTTATCGAAATTATTAAAAGTATTCAAAATCTAAAAAAATCCAAAAAGGACTCCAATGGTATAATGGAGAATTTTATATGCTTAGAAAGAACTACAAAAGGAACTGAGATAGAGAGAGTTTTTTCCAAATCAGGTTTTATTAAAACTAAAGAAAATTATTTATTTTTTGGTTGAATTGTTATGTTTTGTTTATTTTTAATGTTTTTGCTCTTTTTATTAATAAAAAACTTAAATAAGTACACAAAATTCCTGGTTTTATTTTCAGGTTAAACTTAAAATAAAATTATTCGGTTAATCGAATAATTTAAACCGATTAAATCTAAAGCCCGATTAATTATTGGCTCGATTAACCGATTAACCCAGAAACCCGATTAATTGAATAACCTACTAAAAAAGGAAGAATGTATAAGTAGAAAAAACTATGTGAAAACAAAAACAACACTCCTATGCAGTGTTGCCAATTCAAGGCTAAAAAAGGGCTAACATTTTTAATTAAAAAAATACATACATTTGACACAATAAACAACTTAGAATGTTACATTTGGCTATGCCGAATAGACAAACAAAATTGTATGAATATAACACACGTTCAAATGCAAGAAAATACGAATATTTATTCCTGTATGTTGATCCTTAACTTTAAAATAACGTAATATGGGGCCACACGTATATCTTATGCCGATGTTTTTAAAGCCTCGTATTTATCACCTGGCCTGCAAAAATTTGCCTAGGAGCAAATTTTTTATATGAAAGACAAATTATGTATAAAGTAATCCTTTGTGATAACTTCGATGGAGAATATTTTGATAAGTGAATATATGGCAAATATGCCTCTCATGTAATGCAGAAAATAAAACATTCTAAAAATTATACACGTCGCCGGACAGAATTGATTTTCATTGGCAAAAACATAAATTTTGCCATTAGTAAACATTCCAAAACTAAGGTAGCCAAAATATGTAAACATAAATATTTAATTTAAATTTGGAAAAAAGTTAATTTTCTATATTTGATCCGATAAAAATGATCATAGCTAAATTATTATCGATAATGAATTGAATTTTTCTTTCTAAATTGGTTGGATTGTAGTATTTGAAAACGGTATACTACATGGCATGTGTTATAAAATATTTGTTAAAGTACTATATTTACGTCAATGCATAGCTCAGATGAAGTTAAAAGTATTCTCTTTAACCCTATATATAATTTTATAAACGCCCGGACCCGCGCATAAAACATTAACATATTTATTAACAAGTTTTATTCAAATAACGTCCATTTTATTAGTTATGGCATTTTTTTAATGTATGGAAGGTCCAACAATTTGTAGTGCTTAAATTGTTTACTAGTTCAACATTTTTAGTTAATTTTTGTCATAATATCCCTGCCAATTTTTTTGAAATGATTTTACTAATTTTCAACAGCAAAAATTTCTGATCATTAGAGTAAATATACAATTTTCATTAGAGTTAATATATATGGCTAAATGAAAATAAAAAAGGCTAAAAAAATGGCTAAATTAATTTTTTTGTGCCTAAACAAGATTGAAAAGGGCTAAATTTAGACCAAAAAGGACTAAATTGGCAACACTGCTCCTATGTGTGATTACTTCGAGTAATTTTCTGTGTTTGTGTAATTTGAAACTTTGAAAAATATTCATAAATGTTTTTTTAATATAAATTTCATGTTCATATTAAGTTTTATAAATGAAGAAAGTTTATAAAACTCACAAATAATTTTTAAAAAATAAAACTTAAAATGTAAGATTATTTTTTGAGTAATAAATAAAACTTAAAATATAATTATTAAAGTTAAGTTTTTTTCAAATAAATCTTAAGAAATAAAAATCGTCACGTTTTCTGATAGTACATCCGCTGAGAATGAATTTGATATACTCAAATCTATGATGATCTTGTTTCATGTATATGATTTTTTCCTTTGAAATTTCAATAATAATCATTATTTTCTGTCCCATGTAATCATTAAAACAATTTTATAATAATAAAAAATATTGTATATAAAACAAAAAGTAGTCTTTTTTAATTTATTTCTTTACATAAAGACACGAAAAATTTTTAAAATTTACTGTGTTCATTGTGTTTACTTAATATGATCTTATATTTGATGAACTTTTATTTAAATAGGACATCGGTCAACTTTGGAGATGACTCTAAAAGTAAGAATTATTAAATTTCAAAAATCATATACATACTTATGTAAATAAATGATAAAATCGCATGATGAAAGCATTGTGCTAAAAATGATTATAAATATCCATCTTGATGTTCTGTATAATATTGTTACGTTTTAACCTTTTCAAAAACGCTGGTTTATTTCCTTTAAATAAACCGGATACTTTTGATTGCAAATAAAAGCCGTTTAGTAGTTTGAAAATTGTAACAACTCTTTATTTATTTAAAATGTACAACAACAGAATTAAATAGTCACTCAATGTTTTTTTTATACACGTTTATAAATTCTCAGAAATACAGACACTTTATAATGTATACGAATTCACTTGAAAAATACAGCACACTTTAAGGCACTCAGTTGATGTTTATTCAAATAGCGTCTCTGATAAACTGACTGACGACTGCAACCATAGAGAATAGACATAGACCGGAAACTCTCCTGTCAAAGACCAAACTTAGTTGTCAAAAACCTAAGTGTTGAGAATGTATTAGTAAAAAAAACATTTGAAAACAAAAACAAAAAAAGCGTCGTATGTGTGATTATTTTGAGTAAAATTTTTGTTTGAGTTTTTTTCTAGTTTCCGCTCTATGTTTCTCTATGACTGCAACCTCTGCCACTATTTATAACACTGCCATCTGCACTCTAGATTGCTCTTTAACTGTCGAAGTTCGAATATTCTAGATCATACGCCATCTGTGGTGTACTTTCTACAATGTTCTTTAACTGAATATTCGAATTCAAACAGCGTTGCCAACTTACGATCAATGGTCAACTGAAAGCTTTTATCTAATAATGCCCACAGATATGTTACAGTTTGCTATTACAGCAATGTTATTTGAAAGCATTATGCTACTTTTAAATCAGCCCTTAAAATCGTTATATTTGAATTCAAGTACAATTTCGTAACACTGCCCCCCGCTTAAGCCTGTTCGTCCCGAATAGGCATAGATTCACTTCTCCCATAGGCGGCTAGTCGTTCTAAATGTACGACCTTCATTTTAGATCTCGGACTCTTTTCTTTCTGTATTCTGTACACCACATCGTTTAATTTCTTAATCACCTTGTATGGTCCATCCCAATGGGTTTGTAGTTTGGGAGACAGTCCTTTCTTGCGTTGTGGGTTATACAGCAGTACAAGTTGGCCTTCATTAAATCCCTCAGAATTCGCTGCTCGATCGTATCTGGCTTTCATTTTGTCGCTGGTCATTTTTATTCGTCTGCGTACGGATTCGTGAAGTTCGTTAAGGTCATCTTGCTCTTGGGAAGTGTTTTCATTATTTGATGAGGGCTTAATACCGAATTCTAAATCACCAGGCAACTTGAGTTCTGTCCCGAAGACAATTTTTGCAGGTGTTCGAGAGGTCGAGTCATGAACAGCTGACCTGTATGCCAATAGAAATTTTGGTATGTGTTCATCCCAGTCCTTCTGGTGTGCACTGACCACTTTTCTTAAATATTCCTCCAGGGTGCGATTGTATCTTTCGACCATACCATCAGATTGAGGGTGCAGTGGCGTTGTTCTGGTTTTTATTATTCCGTATAAATCGCACATTTCCTTGAATACGGCGGATTCAAAATTTCTACCCTGATCCGAGTGCAACTCCAGTGGAACACCATAGCGACACAGCCAGTTGTTCACAAATACGCTTATAACTATTTTAGCTTCCTGATTGGGTATTGCATATACCTCTGGCCATTTATGAAATAATCCATAACCACTAGAACGTAACGGTGGTGATGCTGGAAGCATCACTGACAGGGAAAGGGCCTGCTACATCCATCGCAATCCGCTCGAATGGCGCACCTGAGTTATACTGCTGAAGTTGTCCACGACTTCTTCTTACTGGGCCCTTCGCTGCTATGCATTGTGGACAATTGGCTACCCAATCGGCTACTGCTTCCTGACAACCCACCCAATAAAAACGTTGTTTTAGCTTCTCTAAGGTTTTTGTCACACCCAGATGACCACCACTGGTACCGTCATGAAACTCTTTCATTACTTCGTTTATTTTAGAGGATGGAACAACAATTAGATTTGTCACTGTTTTACCGTCAGCACTTTCCCATATGCGGTATAAGCAGCCATTTAACAATTGTAGACTATTCCATAGGGCCCAATATGATTTCATCAGTGGACTTTCGGCCGATATTTCATTGCGGGCTGGCCTTCTGCCTTCTTCTTTTGCCGATATTATTTTTGACAGTATGGGGTCATTTCTCTGCGATACAGACCAATCTGTGCTGGACTCTATATGCATTAGTCGAACGTCAATGACACATTCCTTTCTCTCGGCTTTTGCGCAATGCTTGCATTCCACGTAGCAAGGCCGTCTTGAGAGCGCGTCCGCATTGCCGTGTTTCAAACCCTTCCGGTGCTCGATGCTAAAGTCATAGCTCTAAAGCCGCTCAATCCAACGAGCCAGTTGCCCTTCAGGTTGTTTAAATTGCAACAACCACCTGAGGGCAGAATGATCGGTTCTCAGTTGGAAGTGCTGACCATACAAATACTTGTGGAAATGCTTCACACACTCTAATACTGCCAGGAGTTCACGTCGCGTTACGCAGTAATTTCTCTCAGGCTTGGAAAGTATTCGGCTGTAGTAGCCTATGACCTTTTCCGTCCCGTTGATCACCTGCGAAAGCACACCGCCTATTCCGTATCCACTCGCATCGCTGTCTAGCACAAACTTCGCCTCTGGGATGGGATATGCCAAAATTGGTGCTGTACACAACAATTCCTTTAACTGAAGGAATGCCTGTTCTTGAAATTCATTCCACAGGAACGCTCGCGACTTCTGCGTTAGCTCATGTAGGCTTGCGGCAACACTGGCAAAATTCGGTACAAATCGTCGGTAGTACGTGCAAAGGCCTAGAAAACTGCGCAATTCGTGAAGATTTCTCGGACGAGGCCAGTCCTTTACGGCTCGTATTTTATCCTCATCTGTTGATATGCCGTCTGCTGTTACGCGATGCCCTAAATACTTAACTTCTTTCTGGAACAATGCACATTTCTTTACGCTAAGTTTTAGTCCAGCCGCAGCTATTCGTTTAAGGACTTCTTCAAGGTTTTTCAAGTGTTCATAGAAAGACTTTCCCATGACAATTATGTCATCGAGGTACACCAAGCATGTCTTCCAGTGAAGTCCTTTCAACACATGTTCCATTAAACGCTCGAATGTGGCTGGAGCATTGCAGAGTCCAAAGGGCATCACATTAGATTGCCATAATCCATCACTAGCACTAAACGCAGTTTTCTCTTTGTCTTTTTCTGCAATCTCTACCTGCCAATAACCACTTTGTAAGTCCAATGTGGAGAACCATTTTGTACCAGCTAATGTGTCCAGGGTGTCGTCAATTCTTGGTAGCGGGTAGCTGTCTTTCTTGGTAATGTCGTTCAGATTTCTATAATCGACGCAAAATCTAGTGCTGCCGTTTTTCTTTTTAACTAACACAACAGGCGAGCTCCAAGGACTTGAAGATGGTTCGATTACTCCATTTCGTTAACCAGCTCCTTCACCTCACTTCGTTTTGCTAGAGGAATACTTCTGGGCGCCTGCTTTATGGGCCTCGCTTCGCCAGTATTTATTTGATGCTTTACAATTGCCGTTCTACCTTGGCTTTGACTTTTTAAGGCGAAGACCGAGGTATGTTTCTTCAGAAGCTGTTTGGCCTTATTTCTATCGGACGGCGCTAATCCTCCTACCCATTTCCCCACATATTCCGCTAGTAGCTCGTGTTCCTTGGTGGATTTATTGGCATGTTCCGGGTTTTTCTCGCAATTGATTACTGCCTCTGCTGAAGTGCATCGACCTATTTCGGAATTTGGCTTAACGACTTTTTCAGAGCTGGACAGGTTAAGCACTCTTACAGGAACTATTTTGTTGTTGCAGGGTTTAACGAGGGCTTTTCTACCACCCACAAACTGTTGTCCTCACAATCTCCCTCCATACAGGCCCATACTAGTCTCTGATGCTCGACGGTAACTAGCATTCTTACTTGAGTCCTATTTTCATATCCGACGTCAAGGGGTATTTCCACATTTCGCTAAATCATAACTTTTTGTCCCATATCCAAAGTAATTGTTTTGCATATTTGCGGCTTAAGGTGTGGTCACACACAGCTAATATTTGACGTTTATCGTCAAATATTTCATTGCCTGAATCTGACCACAAATAAAATTTAGAGCAAACAACAAAACAGATGATTTTAGTCAAACAAAATTATTTGTCGGCAAACAAAATATTTTCTTAATGTGAACAAAGTGTGACCACTAGCTACATAAATACCTAAAAAATATATAATTTGATCTTGCAAATATTTTTAAGGTTAAAGCACTTATTTCGAATTGTAAAGTAATAATTTTATTAGAAATTTATTGAATTTTGTTATCATATATTGAATTTAATTTTTCACTTTTTGTTTGACCAAACTGCTGCGAAAAAGAATCAGTAAATATATTTGTCGTGTGGTCACACTATATCAAACACTTTCATGAAATAATTGTTTGATCAAATAGAAAAAAACATAAAATTATTTGCTCAGCATGGCGGAAAAATAAGAGGAGATTATTTAAATATTTTTCGTACTAAATTAAAGACACAAATTCACTATTTTTTTTTAAACATAAATACATATTCAATATTTCTTGAATATTTGTTATTTAAATTATTTTCACTAAATAATTGCATCAATAAATGAAGTCTTCTTCTTCACATAAAAGTCATTCAGCCTAGGATGACATACTAGGACAAAAACAAATTGAAGACATGAAGTATATGTAGCGGTTTTTGCATTCTTATGCGATTTATATTTTTTACGTTTAACATAGCCTGATGTTTGATTATTTTTTATTTATACATGGAGTTTGTCTATTTACAAAATTTACAAATGGAATATTAATTGAAATTTTGTACAGATTGAATTTAAAATCAAAGAAAATAGTTTATACATAAATAAATAGTATGATTTGATTGTAATTAAATAATAATTCTTAAACAGTATTATCTGTTTAATTTTTCTTACTGCAGAAGAAGAAGAAAATTTTTAGATAATGGAATTAATTGAAAAATTATGTAAAAAAGATAAACATTTCCGTAAAATAGTTCAATTCACGTTAATTCTTTAACATACAGAATTTTATAATTTTATTTTCAAAACTTCTATCACATTTTCATTTCCAAACCACTTCCAATTTGCACAAAGTAAAAAAACATTTTTTTTATTAATTTTTGAAATTTTATTGTGTTGGTGTAGAATTTAAACTATTAAACAGAGTTTAAATTTTCTGTATTGAAAATCGTATAAAATTCAAACGAGTTATAATTTAAAACATTTCTATGAAGCTTGTTACTTACACAAATATAGAGTAAGGTACTGCTGTCAAAGAGTCGGACTACTTGAGTATACTTTGATTTCAACATTTTAAAAATATATTTTTTTCTTTTTAACAATTCAATATTTTATTATTGTTAATTTTATCATAGTAATATTCGTTTTGTTTGAAAAAAGTTATTTTAAGTTCAAAATCCAAACAAATACAATAAAATTCCAAAATTGTTTATTATATTAGGGATATTTTGTATCCTTTAAGTTCAATTATACCTACAAATTTGAATACGTTTATAGTAATATAATTTAATAAATAAACATTTAATCTTTTCGCGATTTGTTTTCATTATTTAGCGATTTTTAATTTAAGATATAGCAACACTACTTTTGCGATAACACATGATGCAACAGCTGTTATTTGACGCTGTTTGATCTTGCAAATTAATTGCGAGATAAAATAAAAAATTTCCCAAAATGCAGGAAAATATTTGCTGTTTAGTGGACACATATTGGTCACATTACAAGAATGTTTTCTTATTGGCAAATAAATTTGTTTGACCAAATTCAGCTGATTTCTTGTTTGCCGTGCAAAAATATTTTCTGTTCAAACTAGAAACATAAAATATTTGACGTTTAAATAAAAGTACGGAAATTTCACAATTCTTTCAAATGTAAAGCAAAATCTGGTAATATTTTACATTATAGAAATGTCTTTTTTATTGATGAAAGAAATTTAAGTTTTTTGCAGCTTTATTTAATAATTATTTAGACAAAATATTTCCATAAATGTGAGCAGAAGACAAATATATTTTCCTCTTCGTGTGTTTGATAGTATTTCGGTGTAGTTTGATTAAACAAATATGGCAAATAAATGTGTACAGTGTGGCCACAAAATCAACCCATGAATTATTTGATGTAGTTTTGATCAAACACATGAAACATCTTGTGTCAAATAATTTGCGTAGTCTGACCCTACCTTTAGACATTAATTTTGCTGTTTCTTGTGCCAACGCGAATGAAACGGTTTCCGCAAATGTTGACTTCCGTGTGGCATAAACCGCATGTTTTACATCAGGGTCACGAAGCCCATTCACAAATGCCATAATCTTGAAATGGTCCAATAACGGATAGTTTTCGTCTGGATATGTAAGCTGCATCAAACGTTCGATTTCTGCCGCAAAGTCTTGTACCGTCTCATTAGGTTTTTGTACTCTACCACGCAATTCCATTCGGTATATTTCCTTCATGTGTTCTCCACCATACTTACGTTGTAGAGCATCCATTATATCATCATAGCTATTTATGTTACTTACTGGTACGCTTTCAAGAACTATTGCTGCGTTCCCTTTCAAGGCCAAAATCAATTCTATAGCTCTTTCTTCATTACTTCATACATTTCTCTTGGCAACTGTATCAAACTGGAACTTGAAAACATTAAATGATGTGCTGCCATCAAAACTAGGAGCCTTTATTCTACTCGATGTTTCTGAAATAATTCGCACCGGTCCGTCTTGGCATTGAAGATTATTAATTTTCATTTCCAGATCGAGAAATTTATTATCAACATCTTGGGATTGTTTTTCTAGGCCGCGCTCTAATTCGGACACCTTTTTTTTAACGACATCCACTCTGCTGTTAATAACCTCAGACATTTCCTGAATATTTTCATCTGTAGCTCTAGAGGATTCTTGAAGTTTCGCTTCCATTTCAGCTAAGTGTTTGATAGTTTCTTTGACTTCAGCTTTAACCTCAGCACGAAGTTTCTCATTGTCGGCAAGAAGTTTCTCGTTGTTTACTGTAGAAGTTTCTAAGATGGTTCTATAATTTTCGTTCAATTTCGCTTCCAGGTTCTCGTTGTTTACTTTAGAAGTTTCTTGAACTTCAGCAAATTTCTCATTTGTTTCTTTGAATTTTTCCATCATAGCAGCAAACATAGTGCTTAAATCCATGCAGCTTGTTGTTGAACGTGTAGAAACTTCCATTTCTTCCTTATACTCGAATTCGTAAGCACCGATGTCAATATCACGCCGTTTGAATTCGTCTATCAGCCTCTTCTGCAATTCTGCCTTATTACCTGCTGTTGGTAGCTCCAACTTACTCAATTCTTTCTTGAGTTGTTCAACTTTTAGTTCCTCAAACTTCATGCTTATTAATTTGCAATCCCACTTCTGACACCAATTGGTACTTTTAACCTTTTCAAAAACGCTGGTTTATTTCCATTAAATAATTTTTTTTATACACGTTTATAAATTCGCAGAAATACAGACACTTTCTAATGTATACGAATTCACTTGAAAAATACAGCACACTTTAAGGCACTCAGTTGATTTTTATTCAAATAGCGTCTCTGATAAACTGACGACTGCAACCTCTGCCACTATTTATAACACTGTCATCTGCACTCTAGATTGCTCTTTAACTGTCAAAGTTCGAATATTCTAGATTATACGCCATCTGTGGTGTACTTTCTACAATGTTCTTTAACTGAATATTTGAATTCAAACAGCGTAGCCAACTTACGATCAATGGTCAACTGAAAGCTTTTATCTAATAATGCCCACAGATATGTTACAGTTTGCTATTACAGCAATGTTATTTGAAAGCATTATGCTACTTTTAAATCAGCCCTTAAAATCGTTATATTTGAATTCAAGTACAATTTCGTAACAATATATTAAAATTCTGCCTTAATATCTTGTTGAGAACATCAAGACAAGTATATGGGGCATTTCATGTCAAGTGATCCAACTTTTGAAATCGATGTCTTCCGATCGGGATGAAATATGCACCAAGGTTAGTTCTATTGGATAGTAACTCAGACACAATTTTTCAACAAGATCGGTCGAGAACTCTCTGAGTTATAGGGGGTAAAATTTTGACAATTTGGTCAAACAGGGGTTTTTTCTTATCCATGTAACTTATTACCTATTGTTCTTAGCAAAATGTGTCCCAAATAGTATAGATAGCTATTTCTTCGATCTTTCGAAAAAAAATATTTAAAAAAAAAAATAAAAAATTTTTAATATTTTTTTTCCGAAATCAAAAACTTTTTTGACTTTTTTTTAAAATGGGTCATTTTTTTTTTTCTTAAAATAAAGTTTAGATATTTTCCTTGAACACCTACTTGGTCGCTTAGTGGGATGCGAGTGGGATATCTATCAAAATAAATATTTTGTAACTCAAAACATAAAATTTTTGACTTTTTTTGCAAAATCAAAAACTTTGTTGACTTTTTTTTTTCAAAATGGACCCTTTTTTAATCTTTTTTTTTAGGTCAAACAAAAGCTTAGATATTATCCTTGAAGACCCTTTTGGTCGCTTAGTGGGATGCGAGTGGGATATCTATCAAAATAAATATTTTTTAACTCAAGACTTACAATTTTTGACTTTTTTTTTTGCAAATACGATTTTTTTTCCAAATGGGCCCTTTTTTTAAATTTTTTTTTGTAGTCAAAAGAAAGCTTAGGTCCATTCCTTTAAGATATTTTTAGTCCCTTAGTGGGATGCGAGTGGGATATCTATCAAAATAAATATTTTGTAACGCAAGACATACAATTTTTTAATTTTTTTTTGCAAAATCAAAATTTTTTTCCAATATGAGCCCTTTTTTAATTTTTTTTTTGCTCAAAAGAAAGCCTAGGTCCATTCCTTTAAGATATTTTTAGTCCCTTAGTGGGATGCGAGTGGGATATCTATCAAAATAAATATTTTGTAACAATTTTTTAATTTTTTTTTGCAAAATCGAAATTTTTTTCCAATATGGGACTTTTTTTTAAAAATTTTTTTTGCTGTTTTGAGTTACAAAATATTTATTTTGATAGATATCCCACTCGCATCCCACTAAGCGACCAAGTAGGTGTTCAAGGAAAATATCTAAACTTTATTTTAAGAAAAAAAAAAAAAAAGGACCCATTTTAAAAAAAAGTCAAAAAAGTTTTTGATTTCGGAAAAAAAATATTAAAAATTTTTTATTTTTTTTTTTAAATATTTTTTTTCGAAAGATCGAAGAAATAGCTATCTATACTATTTGGGACACATTTTGCTAAGAACAATAGGTAATAAGTTACATGGATAAGAAAAAACCCCTGTTTGACCAAATTGTCAAAATTTTACCCCCTATAACTCAGAGAGTTCTCGACCGATGTTGTTGAAAAATTGTGTCTGAGTTACTATCCAATAGAGCTAACCTTGGTGCAAATTTCATCCCGATCGGAAGACATCGATTTCAAAAGTTGGTTCACTTGACATGAAATGCCCCATATATATCAATTCGCGGTTGAACCCTTATTTGGTTCTACAATACAATGAAAACAAATGTTTTGTAACTCAAGAGTTCTTGATCGATCTTGTTGAACAATTTTTTGAACAATAAAATAAAACTTATGAAATAATCATTATTTTTTGAATAATAAATAAAACTCAGAAAATAATTTTTATTTTTGAACAAAAAATAAAACTCAACATAAATTTATATGAAACTAAAATACATACACACATATATGCAAATATAAACAAAACATATTTTGTTTGTCCAAAGACTGAATCCCCTTTTATTGTCACAGAGTTTGTGTGGTCGGCTATTGCTAGTTTTATGATTATTAGTATATCAATACATTGTATAATAAAAAAACACTTGAAGATTTTTAAAATGTTTGTATAATTTGAAACTGCAATCAATTTGAAAAATATTTAGTAATGTTTTTTCTAGTTTTTAATATAAACACAATCATTTTTATTTAGGTAGCATTTAAAATATGTTCACTTAAAAATTATGTTTTTAGAGTTTGCTGTTGTGGCAAACTACATCTAATTTTATGTTTCTTTTTATTACAGCACATTATATAATTTTTTTATTTCGATTTTTTAATTGTTTGTAAATGTAAACATAGGAGACATAGAATTCGTTTGTGTTTTTAAAGTATAGTTACGTCTAATTTAGTAGTATAACAAAGAATTTACAAAGATTTTGAATAAAATACAATAATATAAAAAAAATTAAATGAAATATTATGTTTAACATAAAATATAAATCTGAAAGCGAAAGAATAGAAAAACTTTGAAATATTTGCTCTGGCATTACTGGCATTGAAAAAATTATACATTTTCCACTTTGAAAGTTCTAAAATACAAAATCCAAGATAAATGGGTTTATTTTAAAAAGAATGAGTTTTATTTAATTCTATTGCAATCATATTTTCCTCAAAAACAGTTGAATTTTGGATTTGAATTCTGGTTTAGAAATTAGTGCACGAGCTCCTAATTTTCTTTTATTAGTATTTTCCCAAGAGTTTGGAATTTTTATGATCTTCCGTTTGTCAACGTTTTCCACTTTTTTCCACATATAGCATTATTCGAATGTATTTTTAGCATTGGTTCTACATATGTAAGGTATTTAAAGATATATACTTTTTTAACCAGTCGGACTGTTTAAATTTTAGTATTCTATGATTTTTTTTTAATTTCAAACCATGTTTAAGACACTATTGTAAATTTGTATAGTAAATAAACTATTTATTTGTATCAGTTAAATCAGAAACTAATTTTGATTCATTGGCATTCGGAGGGATTTTATTTTCACAACAAAATGGTAGATAGTTGTGATTATCATGAATCTCTATAGGATATCGAGCCCTAACCGCAAAAATAACGTAAGCGACATTTTTTCAAAATTGACTTTTTAATGAAAATCGATAGAAAATTGTCGTGCACATCAACACCCCAAATAATGAAAATTAAGTGTTTATATATACAGAGATAACGCAATTTCAATTATATCGTAAGCGACACTCACCTTTTAGCTTTACCGCAAAAATAACGTAAGCGACATAAAAGCAATAAGGGACAGTAAATGAAAGTAAGAGTAACCGAAGAACTAGAGAGAAAATCAAAAGAAATTGAAATACAAAAAGATAGATGTACTAATTGTGATCAAGGAAAAAATTTAGACAGCAGTCACATCCAAACAGAAGAATTTAAGAATTTTTTTGTAGGAACAAAAACAAAGGACGGAAAATATTTTGTTTTTATGTGCTAGTTTCGATCTTCAAAATGTTTTGAATATGCCTCATAGGAAAACAAGTAAGAAAGTTGGTTGGTCAAGCATGACCATAAAATACCCTACACCAAGAAAAAGAGCAAAATCATTTTTCTTTTAAAATTTCAATAATTTATATTTTCGAGTGATTTTCGAAGTGGACCTTATATGGGAGCTATGACCAATTATGGACCGATCACCATGAAATTAGCTCGTGAGATTTATGTTTACATGAAATTTATTTATGTTGAATCTTATGTGTATACCAAAATTTTTAAGAGATTTATGCACGTTAAAGTGATTTATTGAAGCGGGTCTTATATGGGAGCTATAACTAATTATGGGCCGATCACAATAAAATTTGGTGACATAAATTCCGTGTATATAAAACTTATTTGGAGCAAAATTTGTGGATATATCCATATAAATTAAACATTTATGACCGATAAAGTCCAATTTCGGGAGGACTTTTGTATGGAGGGCTAGGTGAAATAATGGATCGATTTCAGCCAGTTTCAATAGGCTCCGTCCTTAGGACGAAAAAATTATATGTACCAAATTTTATCGAAATATCTTCAAAATTGTACTCTGCGCACAAGCTTTACATGGACAGCCAGCCAGACGGACAACATTTAATCGACTCAGATGCCTGGAAGTAAGTAAGTATTAAAACTACTTACTTACTTCCAGGTCTTACCATGATGCCTGTTGATTCTATTCACAGCACAATAGAATCATTTACTCGAAACCGAACTGTATGGGCTCCTAGTGAGTGGCCTACAGTTATTCGAAGTGCAAGAACAAAACCTGGAAAATGTTTTCTGATCTGCTTGTTTCAAAGAAAATAAAATTAAGCCCGATGCGGTCTGCAATTTTTGATACAACCGTGATTACAATTAACTACGGCTATTTAGAAATAGCGAGGAAAAGACTATTAACATTGATTTAAATACTTCTCCGCTATATAACACAGAATTAAAAATTTCGTTACATAAATTCAATGATCTAAAAGCTCTTTGCAATAAAAATAGTATTCCTTAAAGTTTTCATAACGTATATATTGGCCTAAAACATTCCCAAAATATTAAAGACTCCTTAAACGAAACATATGAAGAAGATGTGCCTTTATTTCCTAAGTACCTACTATATTATGTTAAATCTTTACTATGATTTATAAAAAATGTTTAATTTACTGCATACTTTAAGAAATTATATTTTTTCGAAACTTAAGACAATATTTTATCTTTGTAAAGCATTTATCGTATGCACCACAATTTAGTCTCAGCTGGCTGTAATAGAGACGATAAAAATAACGTAAGCTCCAAAACAAATTTGTTGCTCACAAAATTAACTTAAAAATTCATTTATCGCATGTATGATACCAATAATAGACAGGGTTGTCAGATTTTTTTTACCTCCATCGCCAAAAGTCGCCAAAATATTTTTTTTGGAATTTTACATACATATTTGGTTGGTAAAATTAACATGTTTAGAACGGCCAATGCTAAGCCTTTAACAATTCCAGCTGCATCGCATCTAAGTTTAATTGATATATGCTAATTTTGAACATTACAATTCATATTCCCCTGCAGATACTTTTGGATTTAAATAAAGTTAATGAATTTTGAACTACCGAAAATTTCAAAATGTCTGAGTTTGAGTATTAAATGAAATAAATACACAAAAACATTCATTCACTCCCAGATTTCAGTTTGCTTTTAACAATTCCAGCTGCATCGCAATAATTGTAAACTTGTTGCCAAAAATCTAACAAATTTGTTGAAATTTCACCTTTAAAGATCTAAGTTTAATTGATATATGCTAATTTTGACCATTACAATTCATATTCCTCTGCAGATAATTTTGGATTTAAATAAAGTTAATGAATGAATTTTGAACTACCGAAAATTTCCACATTTTAATATTGAAAATTCATTATATACTTTAAAAAGAGTTATATTTTCTGGTAACTGTTTAAGCATTTCTTTTAAAAGTTTTTTAAGTACAAAAAACCATTTTCTTTTAAAATTTCTACATCATATTCCTCCATTTTTATATTTTGTAATTCCGTTCCAAATTTTGTGCTAAAATCGATAGATTCCAATGGCAGAAAAGAATGCGGCGAACCAATAGCCAATTTTAATGAGCATATTAAGTTATTAAGACGGCTTAAATATTTTAGAAGAAAAAATTAATATTGTTCAAACTATTTGATCGTGTATGCTACCTGCATCCATATGATCAGATAATACGTGATTAATTTTAATTATTAATCTTGAAATTATTTCAAGAAAAACAAATAATTTGTTAAAAATCGCCTAATAAATCGCCAACTAGTCTGTAAATCGCCATGTCGCCAATTGGAAATTTTGGTCGCCAAAGGCAATGAAAAATCGCCACATCTGACAGCCCTGATAATAGACTACATTTTAATGTTCAAAGAAATCCTTCGCACAACTCCTATAAAATTTGATTTTTGGCGCTTACGTTATTTTCGCGGTTAGGGCTCGATATATCAAATCAACTTCTAGAATATTAACCAATAGTTGAGCCATCAGGAATTAAATTTATGGAGAAATTATCTATATCACTAAGCCACTCAAAATTACTTTCAGGCAAATACTGTGACATAGCCCATCCATACAAATTGTTTGCATCTAGATGCAATATTTGGATGGAAGATTTCGATTGTAATCTAACATATATTTATTATTTGCTACAGAATGTCTTTAGATCATTGAGTTATCATGTCAATATCCATCTATTTTGGTTATTTTAGCATGGCATCCCATGAAAACCTAGATGCTATATAATAGTGACAGGGATCTAGTTTATAAATATTTTTGCATATCAATCTAAAATTTTCAAAAACGCCTGTTAACAGTTGTTACGATTTTATAAGATTATATAAAAATGTTAAATATTTGTTATGCATATAAATTGTTGAAATTTTTCTATTTTTAAAAACAAAATATTTGTTATGATATTTACTTTGCCGTATGAAGATAATTATATTCTCTAATATGGATTATTTCTCCTGATATCGCATGCTACAAGTTTGTTTTGCTCTCTCACTCAATGAGTGTAAACGTATATACATGCGTATGTATGTTTGTAACATGAGTAATTTACACTCATTAAAATTGATATTACCATATATGGTAATAAATCTTGATTTGCATATCAATGGTTTTTTTTGTCTTTTTCTCTATAATGGTCAAACAAGTATAATTATTTAACTATCCCTTACACTCCTTCTTTACTTTCAATTTAATGCGCAAATTTTAATCCTAATACGCATTTTTAACTTGATTGACACTTTAAGAAGCCTCATTATCAAAGTGATATTAGTGGTATAAAGTCATAAAAATTCTGAACGCATCTCTAAAAGTTTAAAAGTTAGTATATTTAATTGTGAATTAATAATTTGTGACAATTATTCAGAAAGCATATATAAAACTTTAAAATTACTTAAAATACAATAAAACGTAGAAGTTTCGACATCAAGAAAAGTGCTCAATAGTTCTGGAAAGAATTCAAAAGATTTATACTATATCAGGTAAGAATCAAATTAGTGAATGCTAGACATGTGGTTATCATTAAATACTTCGTTTCTTTAGAGAAATCTTTTCCAAATTGGCTGTGGAATTTTCCGCACCCCAAATACTTAAAATTTTTGTGAAGACAGCGAGAAAAGACGCGAGGAATAGTTCCACGTGGATAAGATTTTCCACACCTGCATAGGATTTTCTTTAGACGCGTTATTCAGACCAGTGTTCATCATAGGATAGTCAAAACCAAATCCAACATGTGACCTGAATTGTTACATAAGTGTCTATTATTGCATAATCTAGCTAAAATCTAAAATGACCAACAACAAAATTAACTATATATTTAAAACTAACTAAACCTACCTATAAACTACATATAAAATTTGCTATATTAAAATACTAAAAATTTGCCTATACTAAACTAAATTTTTACTATTCTATCACTAAATTGAAATGTTTTTTTTTTAACAAAATCCGAATCAAATAAATAATGTTTTTATATTCATAAAATTTCATAATTAAAATTTCAAACAAATTAATTAGAATGTAAAATATATAAATTAATCTATTATTAAAATTTGTAAAAATGTAATCAAATCCTTAATTATAAACTTATTTTTTTTATGCAAAATTTAAACTTAATCTAATCTATTACTATATTATTATACTATTATCTATATCTAATACTTATTTCTAAAAATATATAACAAACCCTAAACCTATACAGAATTAAGTTAATTTAATATTATCTACTAAAATCAAAATGTGAAATTAAAAGTATTAATAATAAAATTTAAAAGAAAACATAAACTTAGAAATTAATAACAAAACTAAACTGAAATGAATTAAAATATAACTTTATTTACTACTTTTAATTTTCTTATTAATAATACAATGTAAATTATTAACTAAAAATTATTTTATACCAACATATTTTTATGAGTTTAAAGCTATCTTTTCTAATTTATAATTAATTATTTTATACCAATATATTTCTACGAGTGTAAAGTTATCTTTTCTAAATTCATATTTACATGCATAAGTAATTACAAATATTAAAAGGTTCTTTTTTTATATAAGCAACAACAACATCACCATCATCATGTATTGATTGCTGGGCCCTTCAGTCGAGACATCGAGAGATGAGTCAACAATAATAGTCATTTGTTGTGAGTAAATCATAAACCACCTTATTTTTGTAATTATTGTTTTACTCTTATTCATATTATAATTACTCTTATTATTATTTTTGTCCGATCAGTCAGTCCGATTCCATAGCGTTTCATACATAAATAATTGTACAAATATGTATGTTTGTCAATTTTAATTTTTTTCCTACACTATTTTTCATTCATTATATTTTGTTTTATTTATGAATGAATAATCATCTCTTTTTTTTTTGTAAGATTTTTGTTTTGTTTATATTATGATTTTCTTATTTTATTTTACTTTTTATCCAATA
Source organism: Calliphora vicina (assembly GCF_958450345.1). NCBI lineage: Eukaryota > Metazoa > Arthropoda > Insecta > Diptera > Calliphoridae > Calliphora > Calliphora vicina. Next base: position 83,123,477 of record NC_088781.1, on the reverse strand, counting down.
AATATTTTCTATGATTGTTATTGTAAATTCAAATAATTAAATTTTAATTTCTTAAGTGCAAGGGAAGGATAGCCAAGGGTAAATGTTTCTTTTATGAATAAGTAATCATGTCTATTTTAGGGACAGAATTAAAATTCCGAGTACGTAATCTGTCAAGGCGTTTGACTCTTTATTAGTCAAGTAGGGTGGGAGAAATGTACTCCAATTGGCACAACATCTAGCTAACCCTTTTGTTTGTAAATTTCGTTTAAACGTTTTTAAATTTTTGTACATTTAATAAATATATTCTATGGTAATTTTTTGGCAAGGAGTATATTATATGTTATGCGTTAGGGAAACCGGGTTGAGAACCGAATATACCAATTGCTGAGCTAGCTGTAGATCTTGTTTTGCCCCTTAACTTTGTATTCCAACAAATAGTATATTTTTCTTATTGAAGCTGAATTTTGTTATTCTTTTGCTCATATACGACGCGTAACATATATGGCGCCCAACGGAAAGCTGTCCATCGATAACAATAGCATTCGCAACGATGTTGCAAGTCCATCTTAAAAGCGTATGACGCCTAACAAATATGGCGGCCAACGCAAATGCCAGTTAAAGGTCAGCGTATATAATTTTGAACTTTAAATATTACAAACTTAATAATATATTTTTCAAGATATATAATAAATTATTTCTGAAGTTTAAACAAATTTAATTTTTTAAAAAAAAATGCATGTTTTTGATTTGCATTTAATTTACACCCAATTACGTAATTTTCATATAAGTCTTAGACTCCTTTCGAATATCATCCAATTCTGGATCTAATTGCGATATGATTAATATATGTGATTAAAGTTTTAACCTAATTATACTACAATTCTAATATAAGTCTTAGTATCTTTCGAATATTTAAGTTCTAGATCTAATTGCGATATTAAGATTGTACGTATTTGCTTTCAGAATTTAGTTATATTAACAATATCTTGTGATGTTTTCGACAGTCCTTAAGTTGAAATAAAAATTTCGATTTTTGTTGCGTCAAAGTAGAACAAGATATTATTATAAATGTTGTTCAGGCAAACTTTTGACACTCCTTTAAAAGGTCTTAATTTATCGGTTTAACAGTCAATAACTTTATCTGAACATAGTTAACTTAATTAGGAAGCAGATCCAATTTAGCCTAATGCTGAATACGCAGCACTTTCTGATTAATGACATGATTGATTAATTTGAAGAGAAATATTACATTGAGGTTTATTCTTCCCTTGAAATTGCATATAAAATATCTTAAAAGTAAAAGAAAATATTATTTAAAATTAACAAATTTAACAAATATAATTATTTTTAAAATATCTAACAAGTATTAGTAGTTAACATTTACTTTTATATACATTATATATTTTTTTTATTTATTTTGATTGCCACATGAAATTTATATTTTCGGTCTGATAGACAAAAACATTTTTTTTAATATAAACTTGTTTTCAATAATTAAAAGCTTATAATTTTGTTTATTATTGAATCGTGATGAATACTAGGTACTCAGCTAGAGGTAATAAGAATAGTTCATTTAGTAGAGGTCGAGGCACTTCTGCATCGCGGAATAATATTTCGATTGAGTTACAAGACAATACTAAAAGTCCAAAACCTAAAGTTGTGCATAGTCCTGCTAATAAAAATACTGTTCAATCACAGGCAAAAACTCCAAACAGTTCAAATACGATTTCAGCTGGTAGAACAACAGGTCAACAACCTGTACAAAGAACAGAAAGTTCTAATAGTTTACCCTCCTCTACATTCTTTCAGGACATTCAATTGGTAGATAACCAGTACTCTTTATCACAGCCACAGATTTTCGTTTCTCTTGAAGAGACTTCTGCTTTGAATCCAAATATAAATCCTAACATGAATCCGAATATGAATCCCAATATGAATCCCAACACAAATCCCAATATCAATCCCCATTATGACAATTTATCAACAACTAGCAATAACGCTCCTTTGGTACTTAATACCGATATTCCTGGTCCTTCCACTTCTACGTCCTTTGATTCACTCATGGCTCTTATGCAGCAAACACTGAAGAGTACACAGGAAGAGTTTAGAAAAGAATTATCGACAATTAGGCAAAGTATAGCACAAATCAGTGTAGATCCACCATTAAATTCAAATTTCTCTACTTCAAACACCAGTTTCAAATAATAATCGTATGTCTGATAATTCAAATAGATCATATATGAATAGTGATGTAAACGTGAAATTAGAGAAATGGAAAATAGCTTATGATGGGTCAGGATCAGTATCTGATTTTATTTTCAAAATAAAAACGCTTTGCACAAGATCAAGATGTTCCGATGAACACCTACTAGCTAATTTCCATGTACTTTTAGAAGGTCGTGCTGAACAATGGTACTGGCTTTTTATGAAGCAGAACCGAAATATGACATATCAGCAATTACGACACGCTCTAACAAAAGAGTTCGGACATCTAGAGTCTGACCATGAGATATTACTTAAAATTTCATTGCGAAAACAGCAATACAAAGAAAATTATGACGATTTTCACTCGTCTATTGTTTCTATGAATATAAGACTACAAAATCCTCTTCCTGACATAACCTTGATAGACATTATAAAACGAAATATAAATCCGAATTTAAGGTTTTTGCTTTTCAGCACTGATGCTCGGGATTTGAATGAATTTAGGGACCAAGCTCGCAAGGCCGAAAAAGTCATTCGAGAGACGAAATTTTCCAACCCTAATACGATACAGTCTCGAAATATTAGTGAGCTTGATGTGCCAGTTCTCGATAATGAAATGTTTCCGTATTAGGTAAAAATTGTTTATCTTTTTTGGAGAAAAACAAAATTTCATACAACAAAATTAATTCCTCAATACGTACTGCAAACGGTGCTAAGCAAAATGTAATAGGATTTTGTGTTTTGCCCATAACATTTAAAAGTGTGACTAAAGATATTCAATTTTATTTGGTACCATCCTTAACCCAAGAGGCATACTTCGGTATAAACTTTTGGCAAGATTTTGCTTTAGCCCCTGAAATAATACCACCTTCATCTCTTAGCATATCTGAATTGACAAATGATTCAAATACGAATCAAAACTTTCATAAGCTTTCCCCAGAAAAAAAATTGATTCTTGAAAAAACTATCCTCGAATTCCCATCATTTGAGAAACTTGGGCTTGGTTGTACCAACTTGTTGGAACACCACATTGATACGGGGGATGCCGTCCCGATAAAATGTAGGCACTACCCTTTGTCGCCGCCTCGTCAAGAAGAGGCATATAGTGAAATTGAACGTTTGTTAAAAATGGGAGTTATAGAGGAGTCAAATTCTCCATGGTGCTCTCCTGCTGTTCTTGTACGTAAACCAGGAAAAGTCCGATTTTGTATTGACTCAAGAAAGCTCAACGCGGTGACCAAAAAAGATAGTTATCCCCTGCCCAATATTAACGGACTCCTGAGCCGTCTAAAAGATACTTACTTTATTAGTGGGATAGATTTAAAGGATGCATTTTTGCAAATCCGATTAACTGAGTCATCCAAGGAGAAAACGGCGTTCGTTATACCGGGAAAACCATTATACCAATATAAATACATGCCATTTGGCTTATGTAATGGTCCGCAAACAATGAGCCGGTTAATGGACAGTCATAATGTAGTCATGATTTTCAATCTCACATAAAACTTTTATCCGAAGTTGCGTCTTGCCTTAAAATGGCGAAATTAACAATAAATGTTAGCAAAAGTAAATTTTGCCAAACTGAAATCCGATACTTGGGATATATAGTGGGTAATGGGCAGGGCAACCAAAAATATGCAATATCATATTTTTTGCTGTGCATCGTATAAACATATGAGTTAGTTATTTATCCGTTTCAGACAATTATAAGAATTTTGGCATCGATTTGTTAGTGCATATTTTTGCATATTTTGCTCTTTACTGCATATTTTTGCATATATTGCGTTTTATAGCATATTTTTGCATATTTAACTCATAACTGCATATTTTTGTGGCATATTTTCTTTATTTCCATTATTTTGTTTTCTAAATATAATTTTATTGCTTGTATTGTAATTTTTCATTTCTATATTTTAAAATTTTGTTAAGGTCCAATGATAATTTGCCTAAGCTACTTAAAGAAAAAATTAGAGTACCCATAATCGCCTTATCTTCATTAAATTTTCATTGACTTAAGGGATCTTATAGGGCCCATACACAACACCATCATTATTGAGTAATTAAGTGATTGTGCAATTAAGCTTGAATCACACATTACTCCAGCATGCTGGTACAAAATTAATTTTTTTACCAAAAATTATTTGGAAAAGTTTGTAATGAATAATAATAAACAAAAACGAAAAATGATAAAAAAAACGTGTTTGCATGATGAAATGGCTAGAAAACAAAGGAGAACTACGACACACTAAACTTTTAAAAGAAGATGGTTCATTTTTCTTCTCTGGAACATTCCTGATCTTCCAAAAATGGAGTTTATCGTAATACCACAACGAAGACTCCAAAACATCATCTGTTCCTGCAGTATTCGAAAAACGTTGATTTTTATACCATTCTTGCTCTTGGCCCACCTCTTTCAATAGTTCTACCATTTTATTGTAGCATTGGTTTTTTAATTCATAGGCAAGGCATTGTTTTATAAACTTCGAAAAATTCTCCCCAAAATATTTTTTCTTTGGCATTCTTATTTAATTTTTTTTATTTTTTATATTCAATCAAAAAAATATCAAACTATTTTTGATAAAGCACCAGCAGCTGGTATAATCACACCACAAGCTCATACACGATCAATCAGCTGGCACAATAATGATGGTGTTGTGTATGGGCCCTATTAGTTTCAATATATTTGAATTAAATTAAAAATATTCACACACAAATATCAAAATTTAACAAATAGTAAAAAATACATAAAAAATTAAAAGAAAAGAAAATGGGAAACTTCTTAACAAAATGTTGGATACATTTAAAAAAAAACTTAAGGTGGCTTGAGACAGTTATGGTTGGGCATTAACAGTTTACCACTAATGCAAAATTAAACAACTTTTCAGCAAATGTTCAGAATATTAAGATCCATCGAAAATATCACGTTCAAAGAACGTTGATAGATTTACACAAATTGTAACAATGATATTAGGAAATCATTAAAAAACAATCAATTGAAAGGAAAAAACAGGTTTTTTATTTTTCCGCAGTTTGAAGGAAACAAATCATTTCACTATTGTAAGGCTTTTTGATAATTCTGTTTAAATTTTGGAAATCAAATTTAGATGTTAATCTTCATATATGATGAATGCTCCAAAATCCAATGCAATTTTTTACCAAACAATTACAAACGCTCTCTATAGTGATTTCGAAACATAATTCAAATTATAATAAAGTAGATTTTAAAGAAATTCTTGATATCCTCTCCCTACAATATTATGCAACTAATTACTAAACCAACTTTTATTTACTTCTTATGTTATTTTTAATAAAACAATAACCAACTATTTTTAAGTGCATATTTTTTATATTTTAAGAGCATATTTTTCGTTTTTAAGTGCATATTTTATGCGCATAAAACACTTTTTTTAGAGCATATTTTTGGTTGCCCTGGTAATGGGTGTCTTAAGGTTGACCCAGAAAAGGTAGATTCTATCAAAAACTTTCCCTTACCAAAAAGTCTCAAGCAGGTGAGAAGATTCGTTGGCATGGCCAATTGGTATCGTAACTTCATTAATAATTTCGCTGATATCGCAGGTCCCTTAACAGATTGTTTAAAGAAAACAAATAAATCATTTGCTTTGACTGAGGCTGCGGTTAAATCATTCTAACAGTTAAAGTTGGTCCTTTCTACAGCACCCGTTTTCGCTCAACCTAATTTTGAGAAGGAATTTATAGTTCAATGCGATGCTTCGAAGATTGGTGTAGGTGGAGTTCTTTTCCAATATGACGAGGAAGGTAGGGAACATCCCATTGCGTATGTTTCGCAAAAATTAAACAAATCGCAAAAGAACTATACAGTAACCGAACTCGAGTGCATGGCTGCTGTAGTATGTGTTAACAAGTTTAGGCCATACATTGAAGGTTTGCCATTTCGTATTATTACGGACCATTCATCCTTAAAATGGCTTATGTCCCAAAAGGACCTTAGTGGTAGATTGGCCCGTTGGAGCCTTAAGTTACAGCGGTTTGATTTTCAAATAGAGCACCGCAAAGGGTCACTGAATATAGTGCCGGACTGCTTGTCTAGAATGGACGTGGATCAGTTAACTTTAGAAAATAATAACTTAGAAATCGATTTGTCTTCTCCTGAATTTAATAGTAAAGAGTATGAGGAAACAAAAAGTACTATTTTAAATAACAAAGAATCCCTTCCCGATCTTCGGTTATCAGGAAATATAATTTTGAAGCGTGTGAATTTCAGGCAAGGTGTAAATGATGAAGAAGATAGTCTATGGCGTATTTGGGTACCTAAATCCTTAACAAAAACTGTTATAGAATCCGCTCACAACTCTGACACTTCTTGTCATGGTGGCCTAACTAAAACTTTATTTAGAATACGTTTAAAATATTTTTGGCCTACAATGGTCAACGACACAAAAACTTATTTGAAGTCCTGTGAAATATGCAAAGGTATCAAATCACATAACCAAATATCGAGACCTGTAATGGGAGATCAATATATTACCAATCGACCTTTCGAAAGGCTCTATTGCGATTTTCTAGGTCCATATCCTTTCACAAAGACTAATAATTCTGTCATATTTATATGCTTAGACCACATGACAAAGTTTGTTTTCCTTAAGCCACTCAGAGCAGCAACTTCAGCTAGTATTATATTATATTTGCAAACCGAAATATTTCCGACATTTGGTGTACCAAGGTACATACATAGTGATAACGGCAAGCAATTTATTTCGAAAGAAATGAAAGAATTCTTTCAAACGTATGACATTGCCCATATCACAACGGGTTTTTATGCCCCACACTCAAATGCCTCGGAAAGAGCAAACCGTAAGATTGTTACCAAAATCCGATTTTTTTTGCTGGATCATAAAGATCATAAAGAGTGGGACAGATTCATTCCCCAAATTTTATCAATCCTAAGGAGTGATTTTCACAGCTCAATTAAATGTTCACCCTATTTTGCGACATTTGGACAAAATATGATCCAACATGGATCTTCGTATAAAATTCTACATAAACTCGGTTGCCTATCCGGCGAAGATCTAATTATTTCAGCCCATGTAGACAAATTGTCAAAAATTAGGGAAAAACTGAGAGACAATTTGAATTTAGCCCATGCTAAGTCTGCAAAAACATATAATCTCAGAAGTAAAATCATTCAATTTCAAAAAGGACAAATTGTATTTCGTAAGAACCATGTCTTAAGTAACATGTCAAAGAATATTAACAGAAAGTTTTTGAGTAAATTTGTAAAAGGTAAAATAAGAAAAAAAATTGGAAATAATCTTTATGAGATAGAAGATATGAACGGAAAGTATGTAGGAAAGTTTCATGCATCAGACCTTAAATCATAACAATTGCCCGGCTTTCGTGGGTCGTGCCACACTTGGATTGCGCAAAAGAATAACGAATAATGACTTTCCCAATATACAGGAATATAACTAAAATCGGTCTCCTGTTCGTTCTAAATTTTTCAAAAATTTAAGATCGAAGCAGTTTTGTTACGATTTTATAAGATTACTAGCATGCAACCCGCTACTTCGTTAGCGAAAAAATGTGGAAATAACAAAACAACTACGTAAATTATTTTAAAATGTTTATTATAGAAATTTTAATTATTGCGTAAAGTAAATACACCTTACAATTGTTTGTAGTCCATGATATTTTGAAGTATTAAAGCATCTCAAAACTGCTTGCGTAATTGAAAATTCATAATAATAATTGCAAATATTAATAGTAGATAGATAAAGATATACTAATTTAATAATGTGTGTGAAGTTAAATTTCCAAATTTATAACCCTAGACACAAACCAGTTGAGTTAACAGAGTTATGTTTAAAAGTTTACATGACACCGTTAAACATTGTAAATCAAGGAAAGTGTATTCAAAATGGAATAATAACCACACGGTTGAACCTAATGTACCACTAATGATTGAAACGGGAACTAATCTCCCGTTTTTTCCAAAAACTAAGTCAAATCATAAATGTCAAACATAGTTTTATACTTTTGCGGAATTTTTAAAATTTAATTATTATGGATGGACGAATCTAAATTCATGGAAAACGGGAGAAGATGGGCAGATGGAACTTGCTGGAATTTATAGCCAAGGTGTTTTTCTATCATAACCCATGGTCATAACCCTTAACAGTGCGAGTTTTGATAGAGAAATTAAAATTTTTCGGAAATTTAAATTTCTTGGGAGGATGATCTAAATTTCTTGGAAATGGGAGAAGATGGGCGGAGGAATCTTGCTGGAATATTTAGGTAGGGTGTTGGTCTATCATGGTCCGTGGTCATAACCTTTAACAGTGCGAGTTCTGCTAGAGAAATTTAAATTTTTCGAAAATTTAAATTTTTTTGAGGATGATTCTAAATTCTTTTATAACGGGAGAAGATGGGCAGAAGGAACTTGCTTGAATTTATAGCCAAGGTGTTTTTCTATCATAACCCATGGTCATAACCCTTAACAGTGCAAGTTTTGGGAGGAAGAATTTAAATTTTTTGGAAATGGTAGAAGATGGGCGGATGAATCTTGCTGGAATATTTAGGTAGGGTGTTGGTTTATCATGGTCCGTGGCATAACCGTTAACAGTGCGAGTTCTGATAAAGAAATTTAAATGTTTCGAAAATTTAAATTTTTTGGAGGATGAATCTAAAATCCTGTATAACGGGAGAAGATGGGAAAATTAAATTTTTCGAAAATTAAAATGTTTTTGGAGGATGAATCTAAATTTGTTGGAAATGGGAGAAGATAGGTGGAATGAACTTGCTGGTATTTATAGATAAACTGTCCCACTATGATAATCTGTGGTCATAATATTTAACAGAGCGAGTTTTGATAATAATTTTTTAATTTTGACCAAAATCAAAATTTAATATACTTGGGAGGCTGAATCCGAATTCTAGGAAAACGGGAAAAGATGGGCGGATGGAACATGATGGAATTTATAGATAGGCTGTTAGTCTACCATCGTCCATGGTCATAACCTTTAAGAGTGCGAGTTCAGAGAAATTAAATTTTTACGAAAATTTAATTTGGAGAATGAATCTAAATTTCTTGGAAATGGGAGAAGATTGGCAGATGAATCTTGTGGGATTCTGCATTTATTCTATAATTCAAAAATATATTTGAAAAAGCACAAAATATTTTTCTGATCTTCTTAGGAAAATTAATTTCAACTAACAGTCGTACATACACTCAGATGGACAAATAAGTGTTCACCAATTACCAATAAATATTCTTACTTTAATCATATATGTATATTTACAACTGTCTCAATTTACATCCATTGTTTAAGCCAAAATAAAAATTACAGCCAGAAGATAGATAATAAATAGTAGTAGTAATTGGTTTTTAAGTCTCATAGAAACTCACATTCTAACTTTTAGAATTTTCTATGTTTATGAAAATCAAAAATACTATTAAATAACTGTTAGTTCAAACGTCATTTCGGAAATGCTAAATCGCTTTTCAAGGTATCTCGTCTTCGATTCGTATGGTACCCAATTTGCCTTTTTTTTGACAAATCCTGCTGCTTGCAAACGTTTTGCTTCTTGAGTATCTCCCTATGATATTGCAAGCTCATGTTGAGTTTGACAACAACATTCACGGATTAATGCCTCCAAATCTTGGTCTTCAAATTGTTTGGTTGTCCTGGGCCTTCCGTTTCAAAATCATCACTTCTGAACATGCACCATCTCTTGCACGTTGAAACCGATGGAACACGTTCACCATAAGCTTTGGTGATCTATGTGTACTTCTGCGGCACGTTTTTCAAATGAAAGAAGTAAAGCAAAACTTTCCACATATGACGCTTTGTTGGCACAAAATTCGACAAAAAAAACTTTGTTGTTTACACATAATGTTCAATAACTAAGCGAGGATGAATGACAGATATATACCCTTTAGAGTGATATAAAAGTTATTAAAAATTAAAAAAGGGGTTCAAAAGATACGCCACCTATAGCAAATCCCACATTTTTGAGTCATATACCCAATAGTTGAAATCAAATTTCAGTAAAAATATTTTTTTAAACACACTTTCAACATATTTGGGGTATTCAAACGGTCTGATTGTCCTAATATATTATGATAGTTTAAACAAATTGTTGTTGTGCTTCAAAAAAGTGTTATTTTATGACAAAACAATGAACATTTTTTTTTCATCATTTATTTATTGTATCTTCATTATTTAATGAACTAACAATAAGTGGTTCAAATCTTATATCTAATATTATTATTTAATTAGTCCAGCCAGTGCCGGACGAAAAAATTTTGTGTTCATGGTTGTTTTGGTTAAATTGTCATTCTTCCTTCTAGATTAGGTCTGCTGTGTCCCTCCTTCTTAATCGAGTGTGGCCACGGTTATCTAATATGTTGCGGGCCAGCGGGTTTGGGTGAACTTCAAGTTTTTTTAAATATTTTTGTACGTTTTTCGAGATTTCAGTTTTTACAATGGGCACGTTTAGATCTTTGTGTATATTCGCGTTTTTGATATACCAGGGGGCAACTGTGATCATTCTTAGAAACTTGTTTTGGCGTCTTTGGATCTTTTCTACATTTGACGCTGAGGCCGTGCCCCATAACTGTATGCCATAACACCATATCGGTTTTATGATCATGTTATAAAGTAGAAGTTTACAATCTAAACTAAGCGTGGAGTTTCTGCCAATAAGCCAATTAATTTGAATTGATTTCAATTTCATTTGAGTCAACTTTGCATCTATATGACTTTTCCATGTAAGGCGACGATCGAGATGTATTCCGAGGTATTTCACTTCCGATTGTTGAATTATTGTTTGGTTATTGATATGAATAGGGGGGCATGATTCTCTACGCAATGTAAATGTAATGTGTGTACATTTTTGCTCGTTGACTTTAATTTTCCATTGTTTTAACCATTTTTCTAATTCAAATATGTGGTTTTGTAAGTGACGAGACGCTTCTTGAGGGTTTTCATGAATGCTTAGAATAGCAGTATCATCAGCAAATGTTGATGTATGAGTGCGATTGTTAGTTGGCATATCAGACGAATACATCAAATATAAAAAAGGTCCCAGGATACTGCCTTGGGGGACTCCAGCTTCAATGGGTTGTGCAGTACTTAAAAAGTTTCCCTCTTTAACCTTAAATGTTCGACCAGTTAAATAGCTTTCCAACAGCTTATGTGTGTTTGCCGGTAAATTTTGACTCAATTTGTATATTAATCCAGCATGCCATACCTTATCAAACGCTTGAGAGATGTCGATGAAGAGTGCAGAACAGTATTTCTTTTCTTCAAACGCTTTTCTCACCATATTTACAAGTCTATGGGTTTGTTCGATAGTACTGTGTTTTCTTCTAAATCCAAATTGATGATTCGGAATACAATTGTTTTCAGTTAACATCGGGTACAACTTGTTCATAAGTATCTTCTCAAATAGCTTTGATATATTAGACAATAGGCTGATGGGTCTGTATGATTCTACTTTTGTGTGACCGGCTTGGCTATCATGGTAACCAGTGAAACCTTCCATTCTGGAGGATAATATTCAAGTCGTAATATAGCATTAAAAATAAAAAGAATTATTTTTATTGCTATCCGGGGTAGCTCCATAAGCATCTTGTTGCTGATCTTATCCATACCAGGCGCTTTCTTGGGATTTAAATCAGCAATAGCATTTTCGATCTCTCGAATCTCAAAACGTAGGGGTACGGCTGCTCCAAAATAGGGTGCAACAGGTGGCAACTCAATTGCTTCGTTTGATGTGTTCGGTGTAAATACTTTTTTTAAATGATTAACAAACAGATTCCCTTTTTCAGTATCATTTCTTGCCCAACCACCACTTGAATTTCGCAAGGGGGACTTACTTATAACGGGTCGTTTAAGATTTTTTGTTGCTCGCCATAATGAGTAATCCGATTGCGGGGTTGCGTCCAGGCTTTCTAAATATTTATTCAATGATTCCATTTTTCGAAATTCCAAGAGCTTTTTAAGTCTTTTTATACAATCTTTAAGCTTCGATTTTAGTTGGGGGGATCTGTGCAATTGCCACTCTCTTCGAAATCTTCTTTTTTCATTTAAGAGCCGTTCGACATCTGCAGAATTAATTCTATTATATCTGAATTTTCGGGGTGTTTGGGTAGCATGTTGAGCAGCCATTCTGAGATTTTTATCGAAATTGATAAGAGAGTGATCGATGTTTTCTGGTGTTCTTAGCGGTATGTTTTCCGAGCAATGTGTACTGAGGTATTTTTTTATATTTGAGCCAATTTATTCTTGTGCCTGCCATCGCTAAATTACCAGTCGGGGATACAATTTCTAGGGGGCTCAATAAAGTAATAATAGTGGGTGAGTGATCTGAAGATAGTTCCAGCGAGGATTCAATTTGAATCATTTCTCTAGGGATATTTTTCATCACGCTAAAATCAATAACATCCGGTATTTTTCGTGGGTCAGTAGGCCAGTAAGTAGGTTGGCCGCTCGAAAGCACATGCAAACCCATTTTAGAAATTGAGTCGAACAAAACACGACCTTTAGGGGTAATCAGTCGTGATCCCCAGAATGTGTGCTTAGCATTATAATCGCCAGCAGCCAGGAAACGGGGGCCTAGTGATTTAAAAAATCTATTATATTGACTTTCTGTAATTGAGAATCTTGGGGGTGAGTATATCGATGAAATCACTAAGTTTCGATGAAAATCTTCAAGACAGATTGTAGTAGCTTGAAGATAATCTTCGCAAAAATCACACATTAAGTAGTGTTTTATTCGAGCTTTTATTAAAATTGCCGAGCCTCCGCATGCTCTACCTCTGGGATCTTTGGTGTCATATATTACATATCCATTTATTCGAAAGGAACTTCTGGACGTCAAATGAGTTTCAGAAACCAGCATTACATCAATTTGTTGGTTTCTTAAAAAATATTCGAGTTCATTTTTGTGTTGGCGTATGCCGTTTGCATTCCAAAAACATATTCTTAGGCAGTTCATGGTCTGTTAAGCACAGCCTGCAATAACATTGATTGCATCTTAAGCATTTCTTGCATCATGTTACTCATTGAGTTTGTAAGGTTATTTACCGATTGCACAAGAGTTTCTATTGTAGATTCTAGTCGGGTAAAATTGAAAATTGGCGTTTGCTCTCTTACCTCTGGGTTCATATTTTCGTTTTGGGGTTGACGGACTTGCGGCTGAGTTTGGTTGTTTCTAGGTACATTTGCATATGTTACTTTGTTGTCATATGTCTGTTGCAACGGGGGGTAGTTCAAATTGATGTTATTTAATGGCTGAGCGGGGAAAATCTTTGGTTTCTGGCTTTGTGATTTTTTAACAATTGAGTAGACAGGACAACCCCTGTAGTTTGCTGTGTGGTTACCTCCGCAATTGCTGCATTTTTTTATTTTAGGATCATCTTTAGATTTGTTACATTGGGATGTGTTATGCAACTCCCCGCAAATGACACATACTGGTGGCAATTTGCAATATGCCTTGGTGTGTCCATATTCTTGGCAATTCATACATTGAACGGGGCCAAATCGTTTGTGTGGTTCTTCTACCGTAATTTTACGATGCAATAAGTACTTCAAGTTATATATGGGATGTGTTTCATTTTTTTTCAGGTTTATGTCACCGGGTTCAAGTTCAACACGGAAGAGTGGTTGGGGTATTTTTTCGCGATTTCTAATATTTATCACATTTTTTGTCTTATAGCCTTTATCTTCTAAGCTTTGCTTTATTTCGAGTGGTTCAACATTACAGTCAATACCCTTTATTACAACTTGTAGACCCTTGCTTCCTTTCAGCTGATAAGTGTAAAAACTTTTCTTTTGAGTTTCAAAATATGTTACAACCTTTCTATAATCGTTTTCACTATTGACCTGTATTTTAGTTTCATGAATCGTGCCTTTCTTGATTGGGATTACGTAAAAAGAGTTCTCTCCTATTAATGAGATCAGGTTCTGAACCAGTGGATTCGAATTATTTTCTCTCAAGTAAATGGGGGGTGGTTTTGTAGAATGGATTTTATTTACTGGTTCATTAGTTTCACATTCCAGAATAGAAAAACGATTTTCATTGTTTAGTCTATGAGGTTCACAAAACAATGAACATAGTTCAAAAAGTCTTATTAGTTTAGAACATTATTGTTTGAAACACAACAAAAATTGTTTAAACTATCATAATATATTAGGACATTATGACAATAAGGACATTATGACAATATGACCTAATAGCATACCATTTTTTAAAATTTTAAAAATTGTGGTGTGAATGTAGTATGTACATATACATTTTATTTACACGATAAAAACGTAATAAAACTTAATGAAGATTAATATATATATATGGAATATGAAATTAAAAAAACTTACATTTCTAAGTAACGTAGAATTTTTTCTTTTAATTGAATTTATAAAATTTGAGCACTTATTATTACACAACTATTTTTTTTCAAATGAGTTGACGGTTATATGTAAATAGTGTTGTCTATTCATCGAAATAAAAATATTTAAATAAATGTTTGTGTAAACGATTTTATTTAAGCGAAAATTTATTTGTTATTATCTAAAAAAATGTTTTTTTTTATAAAGCGTGCAATTTGTATGAAGAATACTGGTAATAAGGTTTTAAACTTGAATTTTTTTCATACAAAATTTGTTCAACGTTTGGAAGCGTAAGCAATTTGTATGAAGAATACTGGGAAAAAAGTTTGAAACTTATTTCCATAGAATTTTATTTTAACGTTTGTCGTTGCGTTTTATAAAATGAGGCCCTAAATTTGTTTTATAATCTTTTGATAAATTGAATATGAATAAGGTTTTAATCATAGAGACACATATTGCGTAAATTCTGTTTTTTAAATTTATAAAAAGTTTCTAATACTACATTTGAGTGAGATATAAGTTGATTTTATAAACTTGATAAATAGAGTATAAATAATGATTTACTCATAGATACACATAGTGCTTTACATTTTAATTTTTTTAGGGTCTAATTTTATAAAACGAAACGACAAACGTTAAAATAAAATTCTATGGAAATAAGTTTTAAACTTTTTTCCCAGTATTCTTCATACAAATTGCTTACGCTTCCAAACGTTTTGTTTTATAAAATGAGGACCTTAATTTACTGAAATTGTTATTAAATTTTGCGAGAACAAAATTCTTATTTTAGCGAATAGGAATAAACACGTGATTTTTTTTTGAGAAATGCTTTAATGAATATATTTTTATGAATATTTTTTGTTTTGTTTCACATTTCAACAAAATAATTTGTTTTGTAGTTTTTTATCAAATAAAACTATAACATTTCAAATAGCATTAAACCAACTATATTTACAACACTGTTATTAATATTTTCCCTCATAAATTCCCATATACATTTCATATAACTGTATGTTGAATAAATTTTAAATTTATTGAATAAGGTGAAAATAATAATTTTTACAAAAAAGGTTAAGGTTTGTGTCTGTACTATTGGAATTTTCAACACCATTAGAATTCAACTAATGGTGAATAGGGTGAAAAACTATATATTTTAAAATAAAATTAGTATTCTAAACATGAAAATAAACATTCTGGTGTAGGCTAAGGGTTTAGACTACTGAACTGTAGCCGAACTACATCGGTTCGAATCTCAGTGGTGGCAAAACAATTTTATTGAAAAAAAAAATAAAACTACTTGAATAGAATAGTAGAAATGAATTTCAAAAAAGTACCAATATAAGTGTACTGAAATTTGGCCCTTTTTACCCATTTGTATTTGACTTCCGAATAGCATGTTGTGGATTCTTTTTTGTGTGGTTGGAAGAATATTTTATCTTTTTTTATTTTTAAATTGAATAAATAATATCAAATCTCCGTTTTTATCCCGTTTTTTGTCCCCCGTGAAGAAATAATTTTCAAAAAAGTACCTAGTAATACGTACTATTTGAAAATAATAGTTCATGGAATTGTTAGTGAGAAAATACATTTTGATAAAAAAGTACCAAAAAAGAAAACAATTTTGAGGCCTTAGGAATTCGAATTTCAAAAAAGTACCAAAAAGATTTCTAGTTTTTATTGATCTGAGCCAGATACATTCAATATAATATTTCTATGTTTATTTATGTAGGAGATATACATGTTAACAGAGGGTTCTACGGGGACTATTTTTAACCCATATGGCCACTTGAATTTTGAATTTCAAAAAAGTACCAAACACCTGTCGGCTCTTTTTTTGATTACAGGCGGACGCATTTAAAATATTATTTCTAAGTTTATTTGTTTTGGAGATATAGAGGTACAGGTTTTACCCGTTTTTGCCCCATTTGTCCCCCTTAACGACCGAATTTCCAAAAATCCCTTCTTAGTGGATCTACATATTGTAAAAGGAACCCATTACCCGAATTTCAAGTTTCTAGCTTTAGCGGTTTGGGCTGTGCGATGATGAATGAATCAGTCAGTCAGTCAGTCAGTCACGTTACTCTTTTATATATATATATATAAAAATGTTAAATATTTGTTATGCATATAAATTGTGGAAATTTTTCTATTTTAAAAAACAAAATATTTGTTATGATATTTACTTTGCCGTATGAAGATAATTATATTCTCTAATATGGATTATTTCTCCTGATATCGCATGCTACAAGTTTGTTTTGCTCTCTCACTCAATGAGTGTAAACGTATATACATGCGTATGTATGTTTGTAACATGAGTAATTTACACTCATTAAAATTGATATTACCATATATGGTAATAAATCTTGATTTGCATATCAATGGTTTTTTTTGTCTTTTTCTCTATAATGGTCAAACAAGTATAATTATTTAACTATCCCTTACACTCCTTCTTTACTTTCAATTTAATGCGCAAATTTTAATCCTAATACGCACTTTTAACTTGATTGACACTTTAAGAAGCCTCATTATCAAAGTGATATTAGTGGTATAAAGTCATACAAATTCTGAACGCATCTCTAAAAGTTTAAAAGTTAATATATTTAATTGTGAATTAATAATTTGTGACAATTATTCAGAAAGCATATATAAAACTTTAAAATTTAAAATTACTTAAAATACAATAAAACGTAGAAGTTTCGACATCAAGAAAAGTGCTCAATAGTTCTGGAAAGAATTCAAAAGATTTATACTATATCAGGTAAGAATCAAATTAGTGAATGCTAGACATGTGGTTATCATTAAATACTTCGTTTCTTTAGAGAAATCTTTTCCAAATTGGCTGTGGAATTTTCCGCACCCCAAATACTTAAAATTTTTGTGAAGACAGCGAGAAAAGACGCGAGGAATAGTTCCACGTGGATAAGATTTTCCACACCTGCATAGGATTTTCTTTAGACGCGTTATTCAGACCAGTGTTCATCATAGGATAGTCAAAACCAAATCCAACATGTGACCTGAATTGTTACATAAGTGTCTATTATTGCATAATCTAGCTAAAATCTAAAATGACCAACAACAAAATTAACTATATGGGGGATTTCATGTCAAGTGAACCAACTTTTGAAATCGATGTCTTCCGATCGGGATGAAATTTGCACCAAGGTTAGCTCTATTGGATAGTAACTCAGACACAATTTTTCAACAACATCGGTCGAGAACTCTCTGAGTTATAGGGGGTAAAATTTTGACAATTTGGTCAAACAGGGGTTTTTTCTTATCCATGTAACTTATTACCTATTGTTCTTAGCAAAATGTGTTCCAAATAGTATAGATAGCTATTTCTTCGATCTTTCGAAAAAAAATATTTAAAAAAAAAAATAAAAAATTTTTAATATTTTTTTTCCGAAATCAAAAACTTTTTTGACATTTTTTTAAAATACGCTATTTTTTTTTATTATTTTTTTTTTCTTAAAATAAAGTTTAGATATTTTCCTTGAACACCTACTTGGTCGCTTAGTGGGATGCGAGTGGGATATCTATCAAAATAAATATTTTGTAACTCAAAACATCAAATTTTTGACTTTTTTTGCAAAATCAAAAACTTTGTTGACTTTTTTTTTTCAAAATGGACCCTTTTTTAATTTTTTTTTTTAGGTCAAACAAAAGCTTAGATATTATCCTTGAAGACCCTTTTGGTCGCTTAGTGGGATGCGAGTGGGATATCTATCAAAATAAATATTTTTTAACTCAAGACTTAAAATTTTTTACTTTTTTTTTTGCAAATACGATTTTTTTTCCAAATGGGCCCTTTTTTTAAAATTTTTTTTGTAGTCAAAAGAAAGCTTAGGTCCATTCCTTTAAGATATTTTTAGTCCCTTAGTGGGATGCGAGTGGGATATCTATCAAAATAAATATTTTGTAACGCAAGACATACAATTTTTTAATTTTTTTTTGCAAAATCAAAATTTTTTTCCAATATGGGCCCTTTTTTAATTTTTTTTTTTTGCTCAAAAGAAAGCCTAGGTCCATTCCTTTAAGATATTTTTAGTCCCTTAGTGGGATGCGAGTGGGATATCTATCAAAATAAATGTTTTAACACAAAAATTGTATGTCTTGAGTTACAAAACATTTATTTTGATATATATCCCACTCGCATCCCACTAAGCGATCAAAACCATCTTAAAGGAATAGGCCTAAGCTTTCTTTATAGCAAAAAAAAAAATTACAAAAAGGGCCCATTTTAAAAAAAAGTCAAAAAAGTTTTTGATTTTGCCAAAAAATCAAAAATTGTATATCTTGAGTTACAAAATATTTATTTTGATAGATATCCCACTCGTATCCCACTAAGGGACCTAAAATATCTTAAAGGAATGGACCTAAGCTTTCTTTTGACTAAAAAAAAATTTTTAAAAAAGGGCCCATTTTGAAAAAAAATTCGAATTTGCAAAAAAAAAGTCAATAATTGAATGTCTTGAGTTACAACATTTTTATTTTAATAGATATCCTACTCACATCTTCCTAAGTGACAAAATAGGTCTTAAAGGAAAAGACCTAAGCTTTCTTTTGAGCAAAAAAAATTTTTAAAAAAAAGTCCCATATTGGAAAAAAATTTCGATTTTGCAAAAAAAAATTAAAAAATTGTATGTCTTGCGTTACAAAATATTTATTTTGATAGATATCCCACTCGCATCCCACTAAGGGACTAAAAATATCTTAAAGGAATGGACCTAGGCTTTCTTTTGAGCAAAAAAAAAAATTAAAAAAGGGCCCATATTGGAAAAAAATTTTGATTTTGCAAAAAAAAATTAAAAAATTGTATGTCTTGCGTTACAAAATATTTATTTTGATAGATATCCTACTCGCATCCCACTAAGGGACTAAAAATATCTTAAAGGAATGGACCTAAGCTTTCTTTTGACTACAAAAAAAAATTTTAAAAAAAGGGCCCATTTGGAAAAAAAATCGTATTTGCAAAAAAAAAAGTCAAAAATTGTAAGTCTTGAGTTAAAAAATATTTATTTTGATAGATATCCCACTCGCATCCCACTAAGCGACCAAAAGGGTCTTCAAGGATAATATCTAAGCTTTTGTTTGACCTAAAAAAAAAGATTAAAAAAGGGTCCATTTTGAAAAAAAAAAGTCAACAAAGTTTTTGATTTTGCAAAAAAAGTCAAAAATTTGATGTTTTGAGTTACAAAATATTTATTTTGATAGATATCCCACTCGCATCCCACTAAGCGACCAAGTAGGTGTTCAAGGAAAATATCTAAACTTTATTTTAAGAAAAAAAAAAAAATAAAAAAAAATAGCGTATTTTAAAAAAAAGTCAAAAAAGTTTTTGATTTCGGAAAAAAAATATTAAAAATTTTTTATTTTTTTTTTTAAATATTTTTTTTCGAAAGATCGAAGAAATAGCTATCTATACTATTTGGAACACATTTTGCTAAGAACAATAGGTAATAAGTTACATGGATAAGAAAAAACCCCTGTTTGACCAAATTGTCAAAATTTTACCCCCTATAACTCAGAGAGTTCTCGACCGATGTTGTTGAAAAATTGTGTCTGAGTTACTATCCAATAGAGCTAACCTTGGTGCAAATTTCATCCCGATCGGAAGACATCGATTTCAAAAGTTGGTTCACTTGACATGAAATCCCCCATATATTTAAAACTAACTAAACCTACCTATAAACTACATATAAAATTTGCTATATTAAAATACTAAAAATTTGCCTATACTAAACTAAATTTTTACTATTCTATCACTAAATTGAAATGTTTTTTTTTAACAAAATCCGAATCAAATAAATAATATTTTTATATTCATAAAATTTCATTATTAAAATTTCAAACAAATTAATTAGAATGTAAAATATATAAATTAATCTATTATTAAAATTTGTAAAAATGTAATCAAATCCTTAATTATAAACTTATTTTTTTTATGCAAAATTTAAACTTAATCTAATCTATTACTATATTATTATACTATTATCTATATCTAATACTTATTTCTAAAAATATATAACAAACCCTAAACCTATACAGAATTAAGTTAATTTAATATTATCTACTAAAATCAAAATGTGAAATTAAAAGTATTAATAATAAAATTTAAAAGAAAACATAAACTTAGAAATTAATAACAAAACTAAACTGAAATGAATTAAAATATAACTTTATTTACTACTTTTAATTTTCTTATTAATAATACAATGTAAATTATTAACTAAAAATTATTTTATACCAACATATTTTTATGAGTTTAAAGCTATCTTTTCTAATTTATAATTAATTATTTTATACCAATATATTTCTACGAGTGTAAAGTTATCTTTTCTAAATTCATATTTACATGCATAAGTAATTACAAATATTAAAAGGTTCTTTTTTTATATAAGCAACAACAACATCACCATCATCATGTATTGATTGCTGGGCCCTTCAGTCGAGACATCGAGAGATGAGTCAACAATAATAGTCATTTGTTGTGAGTAAATCATAAACCACCTTATTTTTGTAATTATTGTTTTACTCTTATTCATATTATAATTACTCTTATTATTATTTTTGTCCGATCAGTCAGTCCGATTCCATAGCGTTTCATACATAAATAATTGTACAAATATGTATGTTTGTCAATTTTAATTTTTTTCCTACACTATTTTTCATTCATTATATTTTGTTTTATTTATGAATGAATAATCATCTCTTTTTTTTTGTAAGATTTTTGTTTTGTTTATATTATGATTTTCTTATTTTATTTTACTTTTTATCCAATAAATATTTTCTATGATTGTTATTGTAAATTCAAATAATTAAATTTTAATTTCTTAAGTGCAAGGGAAGGATAGCCAAGGGTAAATGTTTCTTTTATGAATAAGTAATCATGTCTATTTTAGGGACAGAATTAAAATTCCGAGTACGTAATCTGTCAAGGCGTTTGACTCTTTATTAGTCAAGTAGGGTGGGAGAAATGTACTCCAATTGGCACAACATCTAGCTAACCCTTTTGTTTGTAAATTTCGTTTAAACGTTTTTAAATTTTTGTACATTTAATAAATATATTCTATGGTAATTTTTTGGCAAGGAGTATATTATATGTTATGCGTTAGGGAAACCGGGTTGAGAACCGAATATACCAATTGCTGAGCTAGCTGTAGATCTTGTTTTGCCCCTTAACTTTGTATTCCAACAAATAGTATATTTTTCTTATTGAAGCTGAATTTTGTTATTCTTTTGCTCATATACGACGCGTAACACAGTAGTACATCGGTTTTCCTCTAATGATTTACAATCGAATTATTTCCAAACTTCTTTAACTTGGTTGTAATCATCAATATCTTTTTGGCAAATTACATTATTTAAGCTTATCAGTACTATTTAAATAATTATATGGAAAAACTCCTTTCCTCATTAGTAATGAAAACTGTTTTATATCTGGAAATATTGATTTAACTGTTAGTCCAGAGTCCAGACTTGATGACATAAATCTAAACGAATCTAAAAATCGAATTTCTATATTTTCATTTTCCGCTCTAATAATTTTTGATAGAGATATGTACAACTCTTTATTAAGTGGGATAATATTTATTTTACCATTTTCAATTAAATTAAGTTCCTTTATGAATAAATGACAATCATAAGAAGAAAAGTTATGAAATATAACAGGAAAAAATTTTGGAAATTGATAATTTAAATTACATATGTTGTGTGATGGTCCTCTATATTTTCCACTTAAATGACAATGATCATTTACCTTCACCGAATAAATACCAAAAAAGGTTTGAGAAATGAATAACCTTTTCAACAGAAAAAATTATATTATTAGAAAAATATATTTATCCCAAACCATATCAAAAAATTATTCTCCCATACAGATTCTAAACACAAAATTTATACCCAAAACTCAATTTTTTTTTGAGAGAAAAAAATTTCAAAACACACTCCCATAGAGATAGTAAATATCAAATTTATTATCCCAAACTCAATTTTATATGAGAGAAAAAAATTCTCTGAGTTAGTATCCCCATATTACTACTACTAAAAAGTGATATTGGTTTGGAAAAAGAAATCTGAGAAAACTGTTTACCCGACTTTTTCCCTTTAAGGTTAAGATTTTTGTCTATAATGTTTCTATTTTCAACACCAATAGAATTCAACTAATATAATTCTCCATTGGTGAACAAACAATTTTGAAAATAAAACCATTTTTTAAATATGAAAATAAACGAAGTGATGTAGTCAAAGGGTTTTGATTCCTGCTTTGTAATCGAACAACATGTTTTCGAAACTCAATGGCGGCACAATAATTTTTATTAAAAAATAAATAAAAGTACACAATATAAAATAGGGAAAAAATAATTTGAAAAAAGTACCAAATTAGGTGTACTGAAGTTTTTCCCCTTGTTACACGCTTGTTATCGAATTTCAAATAGTGGGTTAGTTTTTGAAGGATTTTAGGATTGTCTGTTTTATTTTATAAGTTTGTTAATGTTAGATAATAAATGTCCTGTTTTACCTATTTTTGGGCCCTTTTCTGTCCTTCGTGAAGAAATAGTTTTCAAAAAAGTACCTATTACTTATCAGTAATACGTACTATTTGAAAATACTAGTTCATGGAATTTTTATTGAGAAAATACATTTATAAAAAAAGTACCAAAAAAGAATAGAAGTTTTAGGCTTTAGGAATTCTAATTTCAAAAAAGTACCAAAAACATTTCTAGTCTTTATTGATCTAAGCCAGATGCATTTAACATAGTATTTCTATGTTTATTTATGTAGGGGATATACATGTTAACAGAGGGTTTACCCCATATGACAACTTGAATTTCGAATTTCAAAAATATATCAGACACCTGTCGGACGCATTTAAAATTTAATTGCTATGTTTATTTGTTTTGGAGATATAGAGGTACAGGGTTTACCCGTTTTTGCCCCATTTGTCCCCCTTAACGACCGAATTTCCAAAACTCCCTTCTTAGTGGATCTGCATGTTGTAAAAGGAACCCATTTCCCGAATTTCAAGTTTCTAGCTTTAGCCGTTTGGGCTGTGCGATGATGAATGAATCAGTCAGTCAGTCACGTTACTCTTTTATATATATATTAGGTTAATTTTAGACGGGGAACTGTTCGAATAATTTGAAATTGCCGATTTTCAAATAACAAATAAACCGTCGATTAACCGATTAACCGAAATTACTTTTTTTTTGCACTTTACAAATTTTTTTTGTATTTATTTTTCCGTTTCAATTCAAATACAAATTAAAATTAGATATTTTTTGAACATCCAATAAACATGATTTGTGAGTATGTACCAGAGAACGGATTGAATGCTCTATTTTGTGCTTTTGAATGCATTCACAAAAAATGAGCCTTTTGTTGACAATATTTATTATTCATAAAATGGAGTGCAACGAAAAATGATGCATGTATTGCTTGTCTTCTATAAAAGTAAACTGACACTCCCAAAAGCAACGAATACTTAACGAATGGTGTGAATGGTTATAATGCTGATAGAATGAATTTACATACATGTTAAAAGTTTTACTGTTAAACTTGTGTAACTTAACATACTGGTGTTGCACAGTGGAATAGAAAAAAAATAGGGGGAAATAAATCTGTAACTTGTAGACGCTTCGTCCGATTTCAATAAAAGTTTACTTGCACAAAGAGGAAATATTGTCGAGTTTAAGTTTTGAGTTTTGACCTCGTGGGACCACCCAGATTCGCGGCCAGGGGTCCCCAAAGTAGGACACCTCTGGTATGTTACATTATTAAAACGATACTGTTTCTTCGTTTGGGTTCCGATTTCCAAAAAATTACATAAAAAAGTAGCTACTAATTATCTCTTATAACTTAGGAGATATTCGCATTTTAAAATTAAATTTTCAAAATGTTTACCCACCCTACTCCAGTTTTTTGATAATATCGGGACTAAATAAATGTATATGTTAAACAAAAAAACAATTGTTTAAAAATCATGACCGTCTTCAATGTTATACGCATTTTAATTTAAAAAATTTAAAATACTAATTCCGTAAGATTCTGTATGTTCACAAACTACATATGTATGCATACAAATGTCAACGAATACTTAACGTAAATACTTATAAATATATTTAAATATTGATTTAAACAGCCAAAAAAAAAAAACAACTGTTTGTTAATGCAAATATTAACAATCAGAAAAAAAACAAAGCAAAAGTAAAAAAAAACAACATAAATAAATAAAACCCTAAATAAAGAGTGTAGTGTTTGTGTGTTTGTGTATGAGTTTCTCTTACTCTCCAACAAGTGAAAGGAAGCTCAGCAGCAATGGAAATAATGCATACATTGTTGTGAGCTCTCCATACAACAATAATAATACATATGATCCAAAAGATCAATTATTTAAGTGTAAGAACAACAACAAACGAGAGATCTCCACTCTCTAGTGCGAGAAAACAAAACAATTGTGTAGAAGACAACATAAAATAAATTATAGAAAAACAAACAACAAGTCAAATGGTTGCTGAAAATAGTAATGCTACTGTGATCAATGTCACAAATAGTAGTAATGAAAATATTAACTCTATAAAAACCGGTGATGATAAGCAAAATCAATCGAGTTTTACATTAAAAAATACTGGTGCCATACCAAAAAATACTCGAAGTATAGTGAAAAATACGGGAAAATCCTAACAGGAATGGACCAGTCCTAGGACATCAAAATTGGAACCAAATCCAAAACAGGCGAAGAAAAATCCGGTAAGTCAAAATCGTTTTGCAATTCTTGACAATCAAGAAAGTAACGAAAAACCCGCAAAGCCTGTAAAAGACTATAAGCCACCTCCCCTATATTTGCGCGAACCTACTACAAATGTTTTGGTGAACAAATTGTCCCAACTTGTAGGTAAGGAGAATTTCCACGTGGTCTCTCTACGTAAAGGAAATATTCAAAAGACAAAGGTACAAACTTATTCGGAAAAAAATGTCAGAATGATTGTTGATAATTTCGATTCCGAGAAAAGAAACTATTATACATATCAACTGAAAAGTGAAAAAGGTTTGACAGTAGTCATCAAAGGTATAGATAGTTCTGAGCTAGGGATGCCAAACGGGACTGGGTTTTACAAATCCCGGGATTCGGGATTTTAGAAATGTAAATCCCGGGATCCCGGGATTTTTCGGGACCCCGGGATTTTTCGGGATCCCGGGATTTTTCGGGATTTCGGGATTTTTCGGGACTTCGGGATTTTAGTTAAACGTCAAAAACATCAAATTCAACAATAAAAACTATTATTTCATTAATATATTTAAGTAAAAACATAAATCAAAAACTAATGCGTTAAATTAAAATAAAATGGTCCATGATTTCCCCTAGCTCCATACAATTGTCCCCCGGAGTACTGTTTGAGCAGTCATAAATATCTTGATTATGCGGCAATCCTTATAAAATTTTGCACAAAATAAGTTGTAAGTACTCTGAAATTATACTGTAAAGTACTGCGGAAATCGGACTACATTTGCCCCTAGTCCCCTTTAGAAAATAACTTGAACATAAATTTCGTAAAAGTGTAAATTGTGTAAAAGCCTGTTAATGCAAGGGAGACGTGCTGCTCTCCGATTCAAATGAAAAAATCTGGCTGCGTTTGGATTTGAAGCGAGATTAGTATTATAAAAAATATGCTGAATTTAGTATTTTGGGTGCTTCAAAAATCTTCCTAAAATATCAAAAATCTCATAATATTTCGGGATTTGTTAATCCCGAAAAATCCCGGGATTCTTTTTCACAAATCCCGGGATTCGGGAAATCCCGATCCCGAAAAATCCCGGGATTTTCGGGATTGGCATCCCTATTCTGAGCCAACTGATGCACAGTGGTTTAGAAACTTTTTTTTTGGAAATAATTCGGTATCTCGGGAACTATTGGAGATATTATTACAAAATTTCACATGGTTAGAGCTGAGGTGTTTTTGAGTTGAATTACATTTGTTCAGCTTCCTAGGGGTAATACGGGCCAGTTTGTGCCCCCTCAAAGTTGGTCACCTCGGGTCTCAAAATTTTTAAAAAAAATGTAATAATATCTCCAATAGTTCCCGAGATACCGAATTATTTCCAAAAAAAAAAAAGTTTCTAAACCACTGTGTGATATTAAAAAGGCGCTAGAGTCTGAAGGCTTTGAAGTGAAGTCCATTCACAACATAATAAATAAGAATAAAATTCCTCAACCAATTTTTAGAGTTGAAATCACTTTCAACTCTTCTCAATTAAAGAAAAAGGGTGACACTCATCCAATATACGGTTTAAGATATCTTCTTAATCGTAAAATAATTGTAGAAGAACCAATTAAGCGCAAAGGTCCACCTCAGTGCCTTAATTGCCAAGAGTTCGGTCACACCCGAACATTCTGCAAATTACCTTCTGTATGTGTAAGATGTGGAGATATTCATAAAAGTCAAGAATGCCCCCACTCAAAAACAGATAATATAAGGAAATGTAGTAACTGTGGTCAAAATCACACCGCAAACTACCGTGGATGCCCAGTATTCCTACGCATACAGGAATCAACGAAGGCAAGAAGACCTTTACATGCTCAATATACGTCTTCTAACTTTCCAAGCCTTCCTGATGCTTCTAGTGCTCAATATAGAAGTATCATAAAAAACAATAATCAAAACAAATCGTATGCCCATACGACAAATGAGGGCTCAGTTACCCAAATGAAAACAAACACTGATGCTTCTAGTGCTCAATATAGAGGCATCATAAATGATAATTATCAAAACAAATCGTATGCCAATACGACAAATGAGGGTTCAGTTACCCAAATGAAAAGAAGCAATGGAAATAATACCCCATTATTTTCATATGCACATGCATTAAAAGAGGGTGTACCAGTACCCGACACTCAAAGCTCTATTGAGAATCTAATTCAAACCATGAACAGTTTCATGACGAACATGCAAAATATGTTTCAACAATTGATGCAGAATCAAAGCATGCTCATGCAGATCCTGCTAAATAAAAAATGAATTCTCTAAGAATTTGTTTTTGGAATGCTAACGGCCTTAGCCAACATAAGAATGAAGTACAACAATTTCTCCACCTTCAGGAAATTGATGTACTACTCGTTTCTGAAACACACTTTACCATAAGGAACTGTTTCAGAATTAACGGATGCTATACTTATGATACAAAACATCCAAGTGGTAGAGCTTGTGGTGGAACAGCTATATTAGTGAGAAAGGATATTAGGCATTTCCCAATGCCAGAATATAAAACGGATCACATCCAGGCCACATCTATAAATATACCTGATGGTAGAGTTACAATATCTTCAATATATTGCCCTCCTAGGTATATTATTAATCGTGAGCAGTTTCTCGAATATTTTAGGACTCTAGGTCCAAGATTTATAGCAGTGATTACAATGCAAAACATACATTTTGGGGCTCTCGCCTTATTACTCCTAGAGGGAGGCAACTGTTAGAAGCAATATCGTCTAACAGACTAGATGCCATATCTAGTGGCCAACCTACTTATTGGCCTACAGACCTCAATAAGATTCCCGATCTAATTGACTTCGCTGTAATCAGGAATACAAAACGAGAATTTATTTCAGTGATCCCTTCGCTGGACCTCGCCTACAGTTTTAACGTTATTAGCAGTTCCAAGTAAATTGGAAAACTCTTACTCTTGTTTCCCTAACAAGAAAACGAACTGGTTAAAGTATAAAATGTATGTTAGCTCACACTTGCCACAGAACATCTCATTGGAAAATGAGTATGAGATACAATCCGCTGTCGATATATTTACAGACATTTTAACAAACGCCGTTAAAGTGTCCACGCCCCCAGTCACCCTGGGGAATTACAGACATTCAAAATGTCCTAAAAACATTGAGTCTATTATCAAAGAAAAGAAAACACTCAGACGTCAATGGCAACAATCGCGATCTCCGAACGTAAAGGCTAAACTTAATCAGTGCCAAAGAAGACTTCACGTCGCCTTAAAGATTAATAAAGAATCTAACCTGAGAAATTATCTTAGAAACTTAGACCCTACTAAGAACACAGAATATAGTCTCTGGAAAACTGTGAAAAATATGCAATGCCCTATTGTATATGAGTCGCCCATACGCCTTCAGAACGGAGAATGGGCAAAAAATACTTCAGAAAAAATCGAAGCATTTGCCAATCACTTGGAGAATGTATTTACCCCAAATGATACAAATTCATATATTAGAGATAATGTCATAAATAATATGGTGCCAGCCCCACTAAAATTCCAAGAAATATCCAATACTACGTATTGGATATTTCCCATCCTCATAGAAAATATCTGATATAGTTATGATACCGAAACCGGGAAAAGATGTCATCATACCGTCCCATCCCATTAGCCTATTGTCAATATTCTCAAAACTTTTTGAAAAGTTGTTACTTGAGAGACTTATAGTGCACCTTGACGAAAATTGCATTATTCCTGACCAATTTGGTTTCAGAAGGAAACATAGTACTATCGAACAGGTACATCGGATAAATACACTTATTCGGAAAACCTTCGAGAGCAAGCAGTATTGTTCCGCATTATTTATTGAGATATCTCAAGCCTTCGATAAAGTCTGGCACGATGGACTAATACACAAAATTACTACCTGCGAACGTACATAAACTGCTTAAAAATTACATACAAGAAAGATCTTTCCAAATCAGATCAAAGGATGTGATCTCAACACGTCGAAAAATATCCGCTGGTGTACCACAGGGAAGTATTCTAGGGCCGTTCCTATATATTTTATATACTGCAGATATGCCCACGAGCGCACTGATTCACACATCTACATTTGCGGATGATACCGCTTTTTTAAGTACACATGAAAACCCCGTAATAGCTTCTGAACAACTCCAGTCTCACATCGGCGATTTGGAAAAATGGCTGGACAAATGGAAAATTAAGGTCAATGCAACAAAATGTATTCACGTTACATTTACTTTAAGACGAGAAAGTTGCCCTTCCATACAGATAAATAATATCAAAATCCCAGAACAGAGCCATGTGCGATATCTCGGTATCCATCTTGATCGCCGTTTAACATGGTCCCACCATATTGAAGCCAAGGTTACGCAAATAAAATTGAAGTCAGTCCAACTGTACTGGTTAATTGGCCCACGGTCTGCTCTAGACTTGGAATACAAAGTGCTTTTGTACAAAACAAGTATAAAACCGATATGGCTATACGGCATTCAGCTATGGGGAACAGCCTCCTCATCTAACGTTCAAAAATTGCAAAGAAAGCAGTCAGCACTGTTAAGGACAATAACAGGTGCCCCATGGTACATTCGCAATAGTAATATCCATAGGGATCTCAATGTCCCCATAATACGCGAGGAGATCAAACTCTCCAGTCTAAAATACATTTCAAAACTAATGGATCATCCAAACCCCCTCGCCAGGGAGTTGAGTCATAGACGACTGAGGCGATTGGAAACACTGGATCTGGCCAGATAATCATTTAACGAGCACTCATGTTGGACATTGCAGCGGCAATAACAACTTTAGTTTTAGTTTAGGTTAAGATTTGAATACTTATTTGTAAATTTCTAAAAAGAAAGATTCAATAAAGAAAAAAGATACTGAAAAAAAAAATACTTAACGAATGTTGTGAATGTTTTTAGTTTCTTTCATATGGCAATCAGAAAAACAAATGTGTATACGCATAGCTCGGCATTTTTTTGTTATTGTCAATGCTTTCAATCCGTTCTCTGGTATGTACAAGGTCTATTAATAAGGTATGTGCAACTCTACAACAATTCAAAAACAAAAAGAAAAATAGACATTTTGTTTATGTAAAACTATTACTTTTAAAAACTTGTAACGAGAGAGCAAGAGAGTGTTAAAAGTGACAGTTCGTAGATAGAGAACATTATATTTTTTACTGGACATTTTTTGTCCAGTAAAAAATATCAACATAAAAAATATGTTTAAAACATATTGTTGCAAATGTAAACAAAAAAGTTGAAAATTATCACAATTTATAAGTCTTGCAAAGAAAAGAAGTAAAATAACACAAAACAAACGTTTTAAATTGAGTTATAATAAAATAAAACTTATTTTTACAAATTGTTGTTCGCGTACTTTTTTGGATATTTTTTAGATTGAGAGTAAATGTATTTTTACGCTCTAAATTAAAGCTACTGGATCATTTTTACTGGAAAGTACGCGAACACACTTAATATAGGCCCTAATTTTGTAAATCACGTCACCAAAGTGATATTTATATGGAAAGCAAAAACAAAATTTCAAGAATTTTAAAAAATTGTTTTTGTTTTATATACAAAATTTTCAAATTATGAAAGGCAAATCAACGTTTGAATTTTGGTGCGTTTGTTCTGTTAAGAATTTGTATATAAAACAAAAACAAATTTTTAAAATTTTTTAAATTTTGTTTTTGCTTTCCATATAAATATCACTTTGTGAAGTGATTTACAAAATTAGGGCCATAATTTTCTTTTCAATAACATTCATATTACATAGTTTTTTTTTAAATATATGAAATTCATGAATAACACGCAATTTACACGATGATTTTTTTCATGTTTGCCCAGACGTCTGTTTTCATGTTTGTCGATGATTGGTGGTGCGCGGGGTAGAGAAGAATGGGGGGTAAGAAAACAAACATGATTTCGGTTTTTCATGTTTCTTTTTGACATTCCTCGTATTCGTATTCTTCTTATTATGTTTTATAATTTTTCGTTTGTTAAAGTGAAAACATCATTTATATTAAAAGAGACATTTTTTTTTAAAGTTAAATCAAACATTTCTTCAATTATTTCATCACATATTTTGAATTTACTTCTAAAAAACAATTTAAAAAACATTTCTTCAATTATTTCATCACACATTTTGTATTTACTTTTAAAAAACAATTTAAAAAATTATCCAACTTATTTTGCACAATCAAATAAGATGTTTTCGTTTAAAAAAAATATTACGAATAAACAACTAAAGAGAATCAACAATTAAATGTCAAAAACAAGACAAACATAATTTCATGTAAAAAATCACCGTGTAAATGGTCATGATTTTTTGGAAGATTCTCGAAAAAACAGACGTCTGAAAAGTCTTAATGTAAATTGCGCCTAATTAATAAAAATATGAAAAAGAAGGCTAAACTAATAATGGCTTCACAAAAACGTGGAGGATATCTGGAGAATAATGAGGAGGATATCAGTAATGAAATAATAACAAATTGAAAAGACAAGATATGAGACGCAAACAGGCAATAGATATATTCAACTATCTGAATGGCTGTATCAACAGAATGTTTTCTTTGGCAGAAATCTGCGCCAGAAACACAATTGTCACAAAATCCATATTTTTTTGTTTGTGAAATTTCAGTTTTACTTTTATTACTATTTTAAGTTTTTAATTTATTTTTTCAGTTTTCAGTTTGTTTTTATTAGAACTTTTATAGAATTTAAAAAGAATTTCAATACTTTACAAAAGTAAACAAATTTTGACAAGCACAGTATGTAAATACAAAGGGGCAAAAAATTAACACCTGATTAGTTGCACAGACCTTATTAATAGACCTTGAGTATGTATAACAACTGACATATTTAATTTACATGTCTTTGAAACTTTGTTTGTATTTACATGTATAGACGAAACCTTTTTTTGAATTGAGTCTTTTATCATAACTAAACGAAACTATTAAATTAATTAAAATCTAATACAATCCAAGGAATATTCTTTATCATGCTTTTGATTTCTCCAACATATCAGCGAGAGAGTTTTTTTCCAAGAAAAGTTTTATGAAATCTAAAGAAAAAAATTGTTCAAATTATATTCTTTTTATAAAAGATTATTTCAGAAGATCTCTCTAAAACCCTAAAAAACTCACATATCGCTCATTTGTTGCAACAACGTCATAATTCAAAAAAAGTCGTTTCCAAAAAAAATGTCTTTGAATATTTTATGACATTTTACTATTTCTTAAATAAATTTCAACAAATCATGCGATTTCAGAAATATAAATAGTAGATGTTAATATCTTTCTAATCTGTATTTAACCCAAATTTTTACTTATGAAATATACGAGAAAACACGAATTTTAATTTTGATGTTTACAACAAAAAAACACTCTCACACAAAAAATAATAGACTTTTTTGAAAACTATATTAAAGATTATAGAACAGCGCATATTTTGTATTACTCAGTTAATAAAACACGGATTTTTAGTTATGACGTGGTTGCAGCAAATAGGCTATATGTTTACAAAAATGATCTTAAATACTTTATTTGCTGTTTTTTATGTTTTTGTACACAAAATTCGTTGTTGTATTTTCAATTTAAAAAGAAAATAGAAATTATTCGGTCAATCGTATAATTTTAAATTAACCGATTATTAAGCGAATAAATCTAAACCTCGATTAATTATTTGCTCGATTAACCGATTAACCAGATACCTGATTAATTGAATACCCTAATATATATAGATGAAAGTTATTTATGTTGAATTTTATGTCCATACCAACATTTTTGGGAGATTTATGCATATTAAGGTGATTTTCGGAAGCGGGTCTTATATGGGAGTTATGACTAATTATAGACCGATCATAATAAAATTTCGTGAAATGAATTCCTTGTATAAAAAACTTATTTGCAGCGAAATAGATTAAATATTTATGACCGATAAAGTCCAATGTGGGGGCTAGTTGAAATAATGGACCGATTTCAGCCAGTTTCAAAACGTTATGTACCAAATTTTATCGTCAAAATTGCGACCTGTACTTTGCACTCAAGGTTTACGTGGACAGACGGACGGACATCGTTTAATCGACTCAGAAAGTGATTCTAAGTCGATCGGTATACTTTACAAACATCTGCACAAGCGCATTATACCCTCCCACTATGGTTGTGTAGGGTATAAATAGTAGTGTTTTTTTGCATAAATGATCTATGTGCTTTATGAGAAACCTTTTTATTTACATATTTTTGGTAATTATTCGAACTTTTTTTTTATATATATAATTTGAAAGTAAATTTTAAATTAGGCTTAAGTTCATTTTTATTATAATTTATTTGTAATAATTCAAAGAATATCACTGAATACTAAAATTTTAGACAATTGGCAAATTGGAATGCATTTTCTACCCTGCCAAGGGCGTCATCAACAATCTTCATTGTCAAGGTCTGTTTGTAAATATCATCTATTTAACTTACTATTATTAGGAATTAGAATATGGGAAGCCTAATTCATATTTATATTATTTGTAAATTAGACGAAATTTCAAATATTTTTATTATATATGTGTATTCTTATTATTACAAGTTTATCATTTATTAGTGTTGCTGTAGTCAACCTTTGGTTAACAATTCAGCTATGTATGATTTTGTGTTTTTCTTTCTTTTCTCCTTGGTGTTGATTCGTTGAATCAAACTGGAGATTGGAAACTGATTTCAGTCTTTTACTGTGCATGTGTATATTTTATTTATAGATTTTTGGTAATTATTCAAACTTTTTTTTTTATATATATAATTTGAAAGTAAATTTTTAATTAGGCTTAAGTTCATTTTTATTATAATTTATTTGTAAAAATTGAAAGAATATCACTGAATACTTCATATCGTATTAACTGCATATTTTGAAATGTTTGGAACTTTTCTCCTTTTGTATTGAAATCTCTTTTAAGACTTTTGGATGAAATAAAAAATATATTTAAATACGAAATATATTTGGGTTTAATCCGATTTTTTAAAATATTGAAAATAAAAAATCGCGCGATTTTTTATTTTTTACACAATTTTTCGCCAGCGCCGTCTGGTTACAAATCATTACAGTAATTTACAATTCAATATTTCAATTAAACTTGTTTTAAGTTAAACCTTATAGCTCTTATTAAAAAAGTTAAAGTTATTTAAAATTAAAATCTTTAGAAATTTAGAGAAAAATAGAAAAATACTTTTTAACTTACTAACATACAACTCAAATCTTATTATGCTCATTGCAGAGGTATGGCCCTTAATATTCCTGCAAGATCTTCGCATTCGTCCTTAATTATATTAAGAGCCTTTAACTCCTTATACAATTCTTCTTCGTTCTTGTGGTTGTGCTCAACATAATTCTTGGCAAGTAAACAGTTACCAGCTGTTAGCACACTTACTCTTGCCTTGCCAGTTTTATTCCGGTACTCTTATTTACTGGTACTATTGTATACCGACTTTTTGACATTCTGAACCAAAAAAGTCATTCTGAACCCAGTTTCAATTTCAAAATAAATTTTTATTCTTTACAACTTTCATTGCACTGCGAAATTATCACGATCTTAACTTTGCGAAATTATCACTTCAACTTTTTTTTGTGAATGGTAAATGGTTGTTAATATATCGGGACATAATTAACAGATTTTAAGTTTTCTTTATATATTAAAAAATTAAATTATCTCTCAAAATTTATATTGGGGACTTATTTCATAATGATATTTTGGGGTATTATTTCATATGAAATAATCCCCCAATTCAAAAAATGAAATAGTATCCCAAAAAATTAAATAACCCCCCCTAGCTCTCTGTACTAATTTTTGGGGGGTTATTTCATTTTATTTTTGGGGGATTATTTCGTGGGGGGTGATCTCATGCCGCCGATAAGGGATTATTGACATTATAATAAGGGTGTTATCTAGTGGATCGCAGAATTAATTGTTAATATTCATTTCAAAAATTCTTTGTGTTGGAAAAATTAAATTTTTATTACAAGAAACACAAGAAAAAGATAAGCTGAATTTTTAACAAACTATAATCAATTGTAATTTTTCATTTTTCAAAGCAAAAGAATTTGAAAGACATTTTTATATTAATAAATTCTAAAATACATATCGAGCCCTTAGCGCCAAATTATAGTAAGCGACATTTTCAACATTTTTTTTATTGCATAAATTAAAATTTTATGGACCGACTCATGTTTTAGCGTTCTCAGAATATCAAAATTGTTAATAACTTCAAAATTATAGGGGGTAAGATTTTATCGTAAGTCAATGTTTACATTTTACAGTAAACGAATTTTATCGTAAGCGACACACAGTGGTATAGAAAAAAAGAGGACATCATGGGACCACCAGGGGCGCGACCAAAAATACCTACAGATATAGATTCTTTTCATCGAGCGCTACAAAATACCTAGTCGTGGCTATCAATTACCTCTTATAGCTTAGGATATATTCGCATTTGAAAATTAAATTTTCAACAGTTTTACCCAGCCTACTCCAGTTTTTTGATAACAGCGTATCCAAATATTTTACGATTTTCTCCAGTTTTCCTTCATTAGACTAACAACATATGTATGTGTCAAATAGAAAAAGAAGTGTTTATTTTATATATATAAAGAAGTGCCGATTTTTCGCTAATTTTTTGGGAAAAAAATACTTTTTTTCTTTTTAAGTTATCGCAAAAAATTCTAAGAGGATGTATACGGAATTTATACTTTCTGAAAACTAACTTTTCATAAAATATTTTAATTGAAAAAAAATTAAAAAATTTTGTTACCGAGGGGACCAGGTCCATTCAAAAAACACCTATTTTTTTATGTAAAATTAAAATTTAGGACAAAAATTTTCAAATCGCATATTCGATATCAAAATATAGTAACCGATTTTAGATGGCCCAATACTCAGACCCTGGTATGGATATTATAGCCAAAATACTAAAAATTCCCTTTTTGGGATTTTTCAAGAATTTTTTGGCAATTCGTTTTTATTTTTCCATTTTGAATAGAAAATTTTACATAACTGTGAAATTTCATTAAAAACTATTCATAAATAACAATTTTATTTCAATTCGAAAAATTTTTATCTATGCAAAAATTCAATAAAAAACTTTTTTTGTCATATTTTTCAATAAAGTATTCCATGAATTTTTAATTGTCAAAAGTTATAAATATTTTTGAAAAATAGACAAATGGATTGAACGAAATTATATTATATCGCATCATAACATTTTTAATTTTATGTATAAATTTCAAAATAATCGAAAAAACCTTTTCCTGTAAAATTTGTGTTTTGTCGCTTACGATAATTTGGCGCTAAGGGCTCGATATGTATGTACATATATATAACAATTTTTTCTAATTTGATTTGTTTCTTTGTAAGTAATTAATATTCTTAATTACCTCGTTTCAGGAGCATGAAAAAACATGTATTGTTGAAGACGATGACGTTATATTGTGTGACACTCCAGAACTGTGTGATAATCAGCAAATGGAAGATAACAACTTGGAAGACAATAAACAACGTATAGGATTTTTGTTAAATTTTAATTTACAATATAAGTACAATAAAATAAATTGCGAAAATGATAGGAGTTGCGAAAGTAAGACAATGCCATCAGAAATACTGCAAAAAGAAAGTCAATTTATGATAATTGATAAAAAAAAACGCATATCCAGAAGGAATCGTGCCGTACATTCAGTATCGCGTTGTCCAACAATTCCTTTATCTTCTCCTGCTGGCCAGCTCTTATTAAGAACAACTAAAACTATCATTAGTCCCGAGTATCTGATTGAACGGCTGGATCGCATTGAACGATTTTGCCATGCTCCTCTAGTGTTAACCTCACGAGCAAAATTTTTGGAAAAGAAAAATTCAGCATTTTCTTCTCATTGCACTTTTAAAAAACCACAGGAGTACAGTACACATTTATATATTTTCCCACGCCGGCAGTTTTCCCAAAAAAGACGAATGGAGAATATTTTACTTATTAATTCTACTCTGTTAAGAAGATGTCGCCCAATTTCTGTAAGATTAAAGAAAATTTCCGATCTAAATAATAAGCAGTGTGCATCCTCTAGTAATAAATTAAATATAAAACTTACTCGCGACAATTCCCGCAGTTCCAACTGGAAAATATCTTCATGTCCGTCTACAGAGATAATAGTAGATACAATTGATTTATGTACCTCCGACGAAGAAGACAATCAAATTAACTTTTGTGCTTCAAGCCTTTCGTATATTGCTAAGAGTAGTAGTGTCGAATCAGACATTAACTCAAACAACAATAATAATAAATCTAGTATAAATCCATTAGCAATACATTCATCAATAACGGAAATTAGAAAACATATAAATTTTTCTATGGAATCACCTTTATTTAACAATAGTTTAAATACTTCACATAACGGTATTGCAAATTACAACAGTACCTCATGTTTATTGCAAATTGTTTCCAAAAATGAGAGTAAAACAAAGGAGTTGGAAAGAAAAAACAATAGTATTAATAAATCTGTTGCCAATAATGAAGATACTGGAATACAAGTTACAAAGCCCTTTCGACCGTCTGTATATATACTCTCCAATTGCTCCACAACAACGCCTCTAACAACAACAAACCAAAATTTAAATACTAACAACGATGGAGATATTCAAATAAGTAATAAATGTAAATCCATAGCAAATAACACAACATATGCTGCATCGGAAAATTGTCTAATATCTCAACATAATGTAAATATAGTTTCAAATATCGAAGATAACTCGGTAGCAAAAACTGACCTTTCAAGTTCCAATACACTTATTATACAAGATCACGAAAATAGATCATTACCATTGCTATTACACAAGAATCGTATAGTTTCAATAGATTTAACATCTTGAACTATCAACAAATATATTTCTTATTCTCATCATATCCATTTTATTTAAGTTTATTTTTTATTGTCAATATGTATGTATTTATCAAGGCCTTATAAATAACTTAAGTTTTTCACTGTGTAAGTTATATTAGAATATAATTTTCCCCAATCTTTAAAGACTAATTTTTAATAATTAAACTGTGCAACAAAAATAGTCACCTGAATGAGCCCAACGCACAGTGGTATGAGAATAAAAAAAGAAATAAATCTGTAACTTCTAAACCCTTACGCCGATTTGAATGAAATTTCAAATGGATTTGGACCTCATGAGCCCACCAGGAGCGGGACCAGGGGTTCCCAAAGTAGGACACCTCGGGTATGTTCATTTTTTAAAATGATCCTATTTCTTCGTCGAGCACTACATAAAACTTCGTCGTAGCTATCAATTATCTCTTATAGCTTAGGAGATATTCGCATTTGAAAATTTAATTTTCAACATTTTTACCCACCCTACTCAAGTTTTTTTGGTGACCGCAGTTCCAAATATTCCCCGTTTTTATAAATTTTTATTTTATAGGATTAACAATAGATCTATATATCAAATAAAGAAAAAAGTGTTTAAAAATCATGGCTGAGTTCAAAGTTACATGCATTTAAATTTAAAAAATTTGGAAATTACAAACGGAATGACAAACTTATATATACCCTTGCCACTCATGGTGAAGGGTATAAAAAATTAAAAAGCCGATTTTTCGCAATTTTTGTGGGAAAAAAGTATTTTTTATTCTTTTTAAGTTATCTAAAAAATTTCTAAGAGAATGTATAATGAATTTGTACTCTTTGAAAAGCTAACTTTACGCCAAATATTTTATATGAAAAAAATATTTATAATTTTTGATACCGACGGGATCAGGTCCATTCAAAAAATGCCTATTTTTTATGTAAAATTCAACTTTAGGGCAAAAATTCTCAAATCGCATACTCGATATTAAAATATAGTAACCTATTTTAGATGGCTCAATAAGTTCTTAATTATTTTGTAAAGGCTTCCGATAACCCCGCCCCTGGTATGGATATTATAGCCAAAAAAAGAAAAAATCACAATTTTTGGATTTTTCAAGATTTTTTTTGGGAATTGCGGGATACTTGATAACAA
This sequence comes from Calliphora vicina, assembly GCF_958450345.1. Taxonomy (NCBI): domain Eukaryota; kingdom Metazoa; phylum Arthropoda; class Insecta; order Diptera; family Calliphoridae; genus Calliphora; species Calliphora vicina. The sequence continues at coordinate 83,084,151 of NC_088781.1, read as the reverse complement.
ATTTCAAAATTTGTTTTTATTTTTCCATTTTAAATAGAAAAATCTACATAACTGTGAAATTTCATTAAAAAATATTCATAAATAAAAATTTTATTTCAATTTGAAAAATTTGTATTTATGCAAAATTCAATAAAAAGCATTTTTAGTCATATTTTTCAAAAAAGTATTCCATGAATTTTTTTAATTGTCAAAATATATACATTTTTGAAGAGTAGACCTTCCATTGATATCTAACATGTCTACCTTATGTTTTTTGTGTGTCAAATAAAGTAGGGAAAACTAAACAACTCGCTGAGAATTTACCTAACATAGAAATTCATAAAAAAGCATGTTCCTAGTTCCTCATTCACACTCATTCGTTTTGTAAATAAATACCCAACGCACAGTGGTATGAGAATAAAAAAAGATGGAAATAAATCTGTAACTTCTAAACCCTTACGCCGATTTGAATCAATTATCTCTTATAGCTTAGGAGATATTCGCATTTGAAAATTTAATTTTCAACATTTTTACCCACCCTACTCCAGTTTTTTGGTGACCGCGGTTCCAAATATTCCCCGATTTTATCCATTTTTCTTTTATAGGATGAACAATAGATCTATATATCAAATAAAGAAAGAAGTGTTTAAAAATCATGGCTGAGTCCAAAGTTATATTCATTTGAATTTAAAAAAATTAAAAAAGGCGATTTTTCGCAATTTTTTTGGGAAAAAAGTACTTTTATTCTTTTTAAGTTATCTAAAAAATTTCTAACAGGATGTATAATGAATTTGTACTTTTTGAAAAGCTAACTTTACGCCAAATATTTTAAATGAAAAAAACATTTATAATTTTTGATACCGACGTGAGCAGGTCCATTCAAAAAATGCCTATTTTTTATGTGAAATTCAAATTTAGGGCAAAAATTCTCAAATCGCATATTCGATATCAAAATATAGTAACCTATTTTAGATGGCCCAATAAGTTCTCAATTATTTTGTAAAGGGTTCCGATAACCCCGCCCCTGGTATGGATATTATAGCCAAAAAACGAAAAAATCACATTTTTGGGATTTTTCAAGATTTTTTTAGGAATTGCGGGATACTTGATAACAAATTTCAAAATTTGTTTTCATTTTTGCATTTTAAATAGAAAAATCTACATAACTGTGAAATTTCATTAAAAAATATTCATAAATAAAAATTTTATTTCAATTTGAAAAATTTTTATCTATGCAAAATTCAATAAAATGCATTTTTTGTCATATTTTTCAAAAAAGTATTCCATGAATTTTTTAATTGTCAAAAGTTATATACATTTTTGAAAAATAGACAAAATCCTCTATCCATTGATTAGATAACTTAAAAAGAATAAAAAATACTTTTTTCCCTTTTTAATTTTTTTAAATTTAAATGCATGTAACTTTGAACTCAGCCGTGATTTTTAAACACTTCTTTCTTTAGTTGATATATAGATCTATTGTTAATCCTATAAAAGAAAAATGGATAAAATCGGGGAATATTTGGAACCGCGGTCACCAAAAAACTGGAGTAGGGTGGGTAAAAATGTTGAAAATTAAATTTTCAAATGCGAATATCTCCTAAACTATAAGAGATAATTGATACGAGGAGATTCTAAATGTGCAATTTTTAAATCGTAACACAAACGAAGAAATAGGATCATTTCAAAAATTGAACATACCCGATGTGTCCTACTTTGGGAACCCCTGGTTCCGCTCCTGGTGGGCTCATGAGGTCCAAATTAAATTCGACTACACTACATCTTTGCGCATGTGAAATTTCATTCAAATCGGCGTAAGGGTTTAGAAGTTACAGATTTATTTCCATCTTTTTTTATTCTCATACCACTGTGCGTTGGGTATTTATTTACAAAACGAATGAGTGTGAATGAGGAACTAGGAACATGCTTTTTTATGAATTTCTATGTTAGGTAAATTCTCAGCGAGTTGTTTAGTTTTCCCTACTTTATTTGACACACAAAAAACATAAGGTAGACATGTTATATATCAATGGAAGGTCTACTCTTCAAAAATGTATATATTTTGACAATTAAAAAAATTCATGGAATACGTTTTTGAAAAATATGACTAAAAATGCTTTTTATTGAATTTTGCATAAATACAAATTTTTCAAATTGAAATAAAATTTTTATTTATGAATATTTTTTAATGAAATTTCACAGTTATGTAGATTTTTCTATTTAAAATGGAAAAATAAAAACAAATTTTGAAATTTGTTATCAAGTATCCCGCAATTCCCAAAAAAAATCTTGAAAAATCCCAAAATTGTGATTTTTTCGTTTTTTTGGCTATAATATCCATACCAGGGGCGGGGTTATCGGAACCCTTTACAAAATAATTAAGAACTTATTGAGCCATCTAAAATAGGTTACTATATTTTAATATCGAGTATGCGATTTGAGAATTTTTGCCCTAAAGTTGAATTTTACATAAAAAATAGGCATTTTTTGAATGGACCTGATCCCGTCGGTATCAAAAATTATAAATGTTTTTTTCATATAAAATATTTGGCGTAAAGTTAGCTTTTCAAAGAGTACAAATTCATTATACATCCTCTTAGAAATTTTTTAGATAACTTAAAAAGAATAAAAAATACTTTTTTCCCACAAAAATTGCGAAAAATCGCCTTTTTAATTTTTTTAAATTTAAATGCATGTAACTTTGAACTCAGCCATGATTTTTAAACACTTTTTTCTTTATTTGATATATAGATCTATTGTTAAAAAATTGTGATTTTTTCGTTTTTTGGCTATAATATCCTTACCAGGGGCGGGGTTATCGGAACCCTTTACAAAATAATTAAGAACTTATTGAGCCATCTAAAATAGGTTACTATATTTTAATATCGAGTATGCGATTTGAGAATTTTTGCCCTAAAGTTGAATTTTACATAAAAAATAGGCATTTTTTGAATGGACCTGATCCCGTCGGTATCAAAAATTATAAATGTTTTTTTCATTTAAAATATTTGTCGTAAAGTTAGCTTTTCAAAAAGTACAAATTCATTATACATCCTCTTAGACATTTTTTAGATAACTTAAAAAGAATAAAAAATACTTTTTTCCCACAAAAATTGCGAAAAATCGCCTTTTTAATTTTTTTAAATTTAAATGCATGTAACTTTGAACTCAGCCATGATTTTTAAACACTTCTTTCTTTATTTGATATATAGATCTATTGTTCATCCTATAAAAGAAAAATGGATAAAATCGGGGAATATTTGGAACCGCGGTCACCAAAAAACTGGAGTAGGGTGGGTAAAAATGTTGAAAATTAAATTTTCAAATGGGAATATCTCCTAAGCTATAAGAGATAATTGATAGGTTTTATGTAGTGCTCGACGAGGAGATTCTATATGTGTAATTTTTTTAAATCGGAACACAAACGAAGAAATAGGATCATTTTAAAAATTGAACATACCCGAGGTGTCCTAATTTGGGAACCCCTGGTCCCGCTCCTGGTGGGCTCATGAGGTCCAAATTCAAAACTTAAACTCGAATACACTTCCTGTTTGCGCGTGTGAAATTTCATTCAAATCGGCTTAAGGGTTTAGAAGTTGCAGATTTATTTCCCTCTTTTTTATTCTCGTACCACTGTGCAACGTGAAACGACAATATCAGTGCGGCTATTTCTTACAATTTTCTCCATTATAAGTAATAATTGAACAAATATTTTTTTATGTATTCTGTTATTGGATCCGATATGAAAATAAAACAGCGTTAATTATTTTCAAAATTTAACAACTCTGTACCTTCATGTAAGGCCCTAATTTTGTAAATCACGTCACCAAAGTGATATTTATATGGAAAGCAAAAACAAAATTTCAAAAATTTTAAAAAATTGTTTTTAGAGATTATTTTCAATGTTCTTTTTAAAATAACAATTTTTTGTCATGAAATACTGGAAAATTTATTTAAATAATCAAATAAAAATAAGATTACACTATGCAACAAATGAAGACTTTTGGAAAAACACAAGATCATGACAGTATAGGTTCGACTCTACTACCAAAGGGTAGTAAAACCCTATGCTCAGTTTGTCCATTTTGGTGACCGATTTTTTTTTATGGGCCCCCAAAGTTTCTGAAAATCAGTGGGGCATCTAAAAAAGGTGTCATCAGTTTTTGGTTAACAGCTAATTCAAACTTTGTGATACGGATTAACTTTATATGGCAATAATATAGCAAAGAGTCCGCCAAATAGTTTTTGTTCAAATTTTTTTTCCAAAAAATAGCTTTTTCGTGCACTTTTGTTGCAAAAATATAGGAAGGAAATTTTTTTACTTTTTTTAGAATAACTTCTAGGGACTCCTAATTTTTCAATAACAATATTTAACAAAGTTGTAGCTACGGTAAATCTGAATAACTCTTGTGAACATATCTATGCAATCTGATCATATCTAGGCACTCTAAATAGCTATCAAAAATCACTTTGTAGCTTAAAAATTTTAGTTTTTTACTATTTTTTGACTCTAAAATAATAATTTTTTGTTAAAAATGTATGTCGAGTGTATACTACTCTATTGTGATGGAATAACGAAGAATAGCCAAATCATTACGGTATGATCCGGGCGCATCACTTTATCCAATTTTGATCACGCAAGACCGGCTTGATGCAAGATATGAAAAAACATTAAAATTATACATAAAAATAACAGTATTATAAAGTGATTTTCCATCAAGAAAAATAAAAACTTTGAATTAATGTAAAATTTGAACAGTTACAGATATCACAATAAAATTTGGAAGTAGTATAGATCTAAATGTTCTTAAGTCAATGGCATCACTAATGTTGCCATTCTTTGTTTTCAAACATCGAAATTCCTAAAAATGGGAAAATGTGTTCCAAAATAGCCCACTTTGACGTTATTTACAGTATGATAGTAAAAACGTTTTGTATGTATATAAACAACATATAGGGCTATACAAATATGACGAGCTTTTGAGGATCGGTGCTTAGCATTTTTAGAATTTTTTACTCAAACCTAAAATTTTGTTTCAAAATTGGCCATGTTTGGATAGGGCTGAGGGGTACAATATCCGCTTAAGTTAGTCAAATTTTACTTTATACGTTTTTGCATTAAGTTCTCTTTCCAGATCACAAAAACATATATATAGTCCCGAAGAAAATTAGTTTTCTATAAAAGAAAAATATGGGGACTTTTTTGGGAAAAAACTTAAAAAACACACGCATACAAAGTTGAAATATATAAAAGGATGCTTCAACTTTGGATGCGTGTAACTTTTATAGGGACGAAATAATTGTTATCAGGTGGTTTTATTTTCTTTAGAATTGTATCCCAAATATACGTCATATATAAAAAACGAATTTCGACCTTTCGTAGGTCCATCATATATAAAAACAAAACCAAAGATTTAGCAAAATTTAAAAAAAAAATAAACCTAAATATCTCTTGAACTAAAAGAGATATCCTGCAGATAAAAGCATATTTTTTGTATACCTTCTCAAGGACTATCTATATTTTAAATTTCAGTTCATTCGGATCATAAATGGTTTTTTGGCGATTTTTTTTTTTTAAATGTGTGACTCACTGATCCCCATTCCGAACACCTCCCGAGTAAATAAAACAGCACAATATAGAAGTGTGAACTTGATCATACTATTTTAACAAAAAATCTTTGTTTTAGCGTCAAAAAATAGTAAAAACGAAAATTGTTAAGGTACAAAGTGATCTTTATGTGCTATTTAGAGTGACTAGACACGTTCAGAATGCATTGATATGTTCTCAAGAGTTGTTCAACTTTACCGTAGCTACAACTTTGCTAAATATTGTTAGTGAAAAAAAAATTAGGAGACCATGGAAGTTATTCTAAAAAAAGTAAAAAAAATGTTCTTCCTATATTTTTTCAACAAAAGTGCACGAAAAAGCTATTTTTTGGAAAAAAATTTTAACAAAATTTATTTTGCGTTCTCTTAGCTATATTATTGCCATATAAAGTCAAGTCGTATCACAAAGTCTGAATTAGCTGTTAACCAAAATCTGATCACACCTTTTTAGAGGCTCCACTGATTTTCAGAAACTTTGGGGGTCCATAAAAAAAATCGGTCAACAAAATGGACAAACTGAGTATACGGTTTTACTACCCTTTGGTAGTAGAGTCGAACCTATATAGTCATGATCGTGTGTTTTTTTCACTGTTGCACAGTGTTATTAGAGAATAATATTAGAAAGTACAAAAACTTAATTATAAAATACAAGTTGTAAACGAACGATTTCAAAAAATTCTCTCAATCATACTAATATGGAATTATCTGCAAAATAGTTATAGTTTGATTACAATATATAAATACATAAATTTATTTTATTTATTAAGTCATTTTTAAAATTTATTATTTTTATCCATTATGGAAACACGTTGAATATAAGAAACATTTCTTTTTGGTCTACTGATAGTCAAGTTTAATTTCCCGTTGATCGCTTTAAAATTACTCCTAAAACAAAATGTTACAATTTAGAATATTTAAGATCCAGACTGAACCAATGCATATTTAACCAGGTCGCAGTGTGACGTCAGCTGACTATTTTTTGCTCTACTCATGTTTAACCTTTTGAAATGTCAAAAACTTGTTTACAAAAATTTTTAAATTTGTTATTTTATTGTTATTTTATATTCAAAAAAATATTTTTTTGTCATCGCTTTATGTTGCATTTTAAAAAGTGCGTTTTTGTGATTTTTTTTTACAGTTTATAAGGTTTTACACAAACAAACGTGACATTTGTTCTTGTATTGATGTAATTGTTGTTATTGATGTAAACCTTGTTAATACATCTTGGATTGAACATAAAAATATTATATTGAATTGATTATGTTCTCCATTTGGATTTTGGACCCTGGTGGTTCTGTTTTTCATACTTCGTGCAATGTTAACATACACATCTGATCAAAATAATAGATACACCTAAATTTATTTTTTTAAAACGAAAAAAAATAATAGTATATTGTAAAATTATAAAAAAAATTCAGTCGATTTTTATTTATATTTAAAAGGAGAGTAAAAAACAAAAACTAAATATTTCTTAATTAATAATAAATATTACAATGTAAATTAAATTTCTTAAATTTCGAAAAATTTGGTGCTCATGATAATAGATTCATTTTTAAAAATTCTTATTAAACAAAAGCTAATAAATTTTATCTTAAAAAAATTAATTTATTATTAAAGTAAAGCTAGTATCCAGCATATCCACATTTGTTTTGTAAAATTTTCTCCACTCTTCTGGGCATACTGGATATCAAGTTCTGACACTTCTCCAATGGAATCTCGTACCATATTTTTTGCGTTTTTATTTTTGAAAACTTCCTTCGAAAGCCTTATCTTTAATTCACTCCACAAGTTTTCTATTGGGTTTAAATCAGGGGATTGGCTGGCCAGCTTAAAACACGTACGTTATTCTCCAAGAACCAGTTTTTAACTAATCATGAACTATGTTTTGGGTCGTTGTCCTGCTCGAATGTCCATATTAATGGCATATTTTCCGATGCATATGAAAGCATTACGTTTTCCAATATGTCTCTATACCCACTAGCATTTATAGTATCTTCTATTCGGAATACGGACCAACACCATTCCATGAAGAGCAACCCCAAACCATTATGTTACCTCCGCCATGTTTTACCGTCTTTCTTGTAATTTTAACGTGGAATTCTTTTCCTTTTGGTCGACGTACATTTCTTTGGCAGTCGTTTCCAAACAAATTTATTTTTGTTTCGTCGTTCCATAAAATATTTCTCCATTTTTTTCGACTTCACACCCGGACCATTGTAAGTGCTCTTTAGCAAATTCTAATCTTGTCTTGATATTTTTTTGGCGCATTAGTGGCACTTTTCTGGCAATTCTTCCGAACAATTTAGCTTGTAAAAGACGACGACGAACTGTTTGTGGACTGATTTCGTTACATAGCTCGGCAGAAATAGCTTTCGATGATATGAAAAGGTCTTTTTTAACCATAAGGATGATCCGCCTATCTGTTTCTGGACTGGGTTTCTTTGGTCTACCGAGAGTTTCTCTTTTTTGTTTTTAGATAAAGCATATGGATAAAATGTAAAGATCTTCCTATGCTCTTTGCTATTTCCCGTAATGATTTTCCTTGATTTCTCATCGTTTTTTTCTCATCTTCGGTACAATGATGATTTCGTCCCATTTTCTTCAAAAGAGTCTTATCTGTATTAGGGTGGCCCTTAATAAACGACTGTTGGATTTTGGCCATTCTCACCCCACAGTTTGGTGAACAGTAGTAAAAAAATCATCCTGAAAAAATTTTAGGTAAAACGTGCCGCAAGCCCTCTGAAGTTTTGAGATACATTTATAAGGGGAAAAATGCATTTTTTTGTCGTTCTAATGAGACATAAAAAAAGAAATTGGTCAAAAAATGTTAAAGTTATTAAAAATTCGCCAGACCATTAATGTGTCTTAGGCAACTAGAACAAGAAATGTAGGAACAAAATTAACATATTTTGATAAATATTCAAATAAAAGCTAATTTTTACTTAAAATATATCCATATTTACTTGTATATGAGTTTTTGTCTTCGTACACAGAAAGAAAAAAGCACTTCTAAATTTAAGTTTATTTTACTCAAATTTAGCCAGAATTGTACTTAAAAATTTAAGTACGATTTGTACTCATTTGTACTTAGAATAAGTACAAGCGGAATTTTCTTAAAACAAGAACGAAATTCTTGAATTAAGTAAGAAAATCTTGTTTTAAGTACAAGTGGAAGTTAAATCAAGTAGTTAATTCTTAAACTTCAAATTAAGAGTAAGATAACTTGAAATAAGAAAAAAATTCTTATATTGATACATAATAGAAAAAGAGCGGTATAAAATTTACTCTCTGAGCTGTTCTCAAAGTAATTTTCTACTCGCGCTGTCGGTTAGTTACATGAATAAACAAGCAATTTCATCAGTCTATTTTGTGCGTTGCGTGTTGTTCTGTATTGTTTTCGGTCTTTTGTGTTTTTTGTGTTGTGTGAAAAAAATGTGAGTGAGGCAGAAGTGGTTCCGGACAAAGAAGACTCCCTCCTGCTCCAGCTTCTTCAGGAGTTTCATCAGCCCAGTGTTTATGGGTATTTAAAAGGTAAGTCTATAATTTATTTATGATTGTGATTTATTTATAAATAATACAGTTATTCTATTTATAAAACACAATCGAAAACTTTGGATAAGTTTCTTTTTACATGTTTTCTTTTGTCTTACTATATTATGTTTTATAAATAGAATGTTGAATTTGCAACAAATAACGTACAACGTGGTATGTACGTACACATTTTTTAAGTAAGAAATTTTTTTTCATTTGTACTAACACACACATACATACAGTGAATGTCACTTAAAATCGTACACCATCGTAGTAAAATTTTATTCATTAGTTTTAGAAAGTTGATGTTTTGGAAATATTTTAAAATACTATTTTTATATTGTGTGTGCTATTACATATCAGAAAATTTGGTATAATTTTAATTCCCTTATCTACAAATAAAAAAATTGGGTAACACCGTCAGTGCCCACTCTTCACTTAAAATCGTACAGGCACTAAAAAATAGCAAAGGATACCTACAAAGTATTAGGATTATTTAATATTAACATTTTTTTTAATTTTTAAAGTTTTAATTAAAATTTAATATAAGTGTTATATAAAATTTAATATAAGAAGTGAAATATGAATTTTGTGATATTTTTTAATTTTCATCAATATTTTTTTTAGGAATTGAGGTTTTGTTATATTTTTTGTTGAAATACATATTTTTTGTTCCAATTAAAAAAATTACTTTTAATTTTTTATATAATCACCTATTATTGCCTGTATAATTTCATAATATTTAAAAAAAAAATGTTGTACGATTTTGAGTGACACTCACTGTATGTAGTTGCGCATATCGTTTAGAAACAGGTTTTCTAAGACGCAAACAACAAAATGTGCACTTGTAAACAAATAATACAAGCATTTTGTTCTTAGTTTATGAATTCTCGTGCTTGATGTTTGTGTGTCTATGTATATTATAGGCACACAAACACCTATATATGTATGTATTTACATGTGCACACTTTGTTGTTTGCGTCGTTGTGTTTATTAGTATAAATAACTGCTTTTTGTCATTGAACTGATGGTATTTTTGTACCACAAATGCAAAATATCTTTCTTATTGCAAAAATACAAGTACAGTCACTTAGAAAAAATATAAAAATAACTATACGATATTAATGATTTATCCTCATATTAATAATTTTTAAATTTATTGAAGGTTTATAAAACGAATTTTGTATGGAAATATTGTTTTATAAACCTTTGAAAATTGTTTATAAATATGGGGGTAAATCTTTAATATCGTATAGTTAATATTATAAATGAATTTATAAACAATTTTCACATTATATCATTTGTTTGTACATTTTTAGCTTCTCAGGTAACATACAACAGCTTGCAATGGTGAAAACATTAAGGAAGCCATACCCCTCTTGGTCTTCGAATCGAATTTAGGAAGAAGCTTTTAAGTGGAAAAATTCAGGTAAGCATTTAATAATACTGATTTTTGCAAATATCATTTAACAAATCTTAATTTTATTCTATAGTTTGGCATCGATGACGACACAATTTCTGTTCAATCCAAAGTTGACAACTGGCTAATTGAAGAAGATGACTTCCGTGGCAAACGGGTTTTAAGCAAGGCAATACTATTGTTAAATTGTATATTTCTTTTTTTATCTCATATTGCAATTATTAAGGAGTGAGATCGAAAAATTCTTAACATACATATATGTTTATAAAAAAGAAACCACTAAACTTACAGCTTTAATTTTTTTTTTATTTGATTGAAATTATTATTACAATTTACAAAAAAAATTATTTTTATAGTTTTAATCACTAGTGATGAAATTTTGAACCTTTTTCGGAAACCCTTCCATTAACGTTTTTATAGTGCTTTCTGTCACTTTGCTCGAACATGTAGTCCATCTCCGTTTAAAATCTACCACACTTTTGGACACCTTTTTTGTACTCTTCAATTCTCTTTTAACAAGAGCCCAATATCTCTCCACTGGCCTTAGCTCCGGGCAGTTTGGAGGATTTGCCTCTCTTGGTACAAATACCACATTATTGTTCTTGTACCACTCAAGGGCTTGTTTGCCATAGTGACAGGATGCCAAGTCAGGCCAAAAATAAGTGGACACATTATGAAGTCTTATGAATGGAAGCAGCCTTTTTTGTAAACATTCCTTGATGTAAATTTCGGTATTTATAGAGCCCGTTGTAACAAATGAGTGGCTTCTTTTGCCGCAACTGCATATTGCTTGCCATACCAAGAACTTTCTGGGAAATTTTGTCTGCTTTTGGGTCCTAAACTTTTCTTCAACATTCCCTCGAGCATCAGCAACATAAAATTTTTGACCTGGAAGTTGCGAAAAATCTGCCAGAACATACGTTTCGTCATCCATTATGCAGCAAGAATATTTTTTTATAAAACTTGACTTCAATTTCCGTGCTCTGTTTTTGGCCTCTAAATTTTTAGTAGCGTTCCTGTCAGGAACTTTTTGAGCCTTGTATGTTTTTAAACCTGCATTAGCTTTAACTTTTCGTACCAAATAGTCCGAGCACTGAGCTAACCGGGCTGCTTTCCTACCGGATGTGTTGGGAGCTCTTTTGAAAATGCGTTCTATTTTTTTGGCTTTAGAAACATCATGTGGACCATTCCTTCTACCTGAACCAGGTTTTCTATCAACTGACAAGTTCTCCCGGTACTGTTTAATAACATTGGAAACAGTTTGACGGCAGACCTTTGTATGCTTGGCCAACTTTTTGTAAGACCAAGTTGGGTTTTGTTGAAAATATTTAATAATTTCAGTACGCACTTTTTTCTGGTCACTCATTTTAATCAGATTAACAAAAAAATTAATATAATTGACATTACACATAATAACTGACATGTTTTTCAAAGGTAACTTGATCAAAAAAAAATTCAAATAATACTTGGGTTAAAAAATGTAATGAAAAACGTGTGTTAAGAATTTTTCGATCTCACTCCTTATTAAATCTTAAATTTAAAAAAAAAAACAAAATAAAATTTATTAAAAATAAAAAATAATGTGTTTTTCTTAAATCAATCATAGTTTGGCTTACATCAAGTACGAATTCGAGCTTAAATCAATCCTATTTTTGGATTATATCAAGTACGAATTCGTGCTTAAATCTAGTTCAGAATTCTTGAATCAAGCTCATTTTGGGATTAATTCAATCTCGGACATTCTTAAATCAATCCGATTTTTGGATTATATCAAGTATGGATTCGTGCTTAAAACAAGTTTAGAATTCTTGAAACAAGCTCATTATGAGATTAATTCAATCTCTGCCGTACTTAGGGAGAGCTAAAATTAAGATTTTTGGGCTTGATGAATCCGTACTTGAATCAAGTATTTTGTACTCGGTTTAATAAAATCCGTACTTACCCTACTATTGACACCGCTCCGGATTGATTTAAGTACGGATTACTCAATTTTTTTATGAGTGTAGGATACCGTTAACCTATTCGCAGGTATGACCAAAAAAATAAAAATTTTAACGGTAGTTTAAAAACTCCATTTTCAAATTTTTAAAAATTTTGTTAAACTAATTTCAGAATTTTTTGATCATCTCATTGGGATTTATTGCGAATATAAAGGGAATAGAAATGTGAAAAAATTATGAAAATATCTCTTATAGTTTTTCAGTACCTGCGATTTAAATTTTGAAATATTGAAAAACCAATTACTTGGCCATTTTTTGGCGAATGAGCTCTATTTCCTTACTGTTATGAATTCTAAGTAAAACCTATATTATAATCCAGAAAATTTAAATCGCAGGTACTGAAAAACTATAAGAGATATTTTCATAATTTTTTAAAATTTTTATTCCCTACTAGCTGACCCGACAGACGTTGTCCTGTCCAAGCAACAACAGCATACATGTAAATCAATGAACATATTTTGAGTTTTTATATAAGTAATAGAATTTTGGTCTGAAATATGAGTGATCACAGATCTAGCACTTTTTCTTGATTAAACGCTTATTGGCCAAGTTATTAGTGAATTTAGATATTTTGAGTTTTTATATACAAATTGGAGTTTTGTTCAGAAATAAGAGTGATCACAGATCGAGCTGCTTTTCTTCATTAAACGATTATTGGCCAAGTTCTTAGCGATTAGAAATATTGTGAGTTTTTATATAAAAAATCGATTTTTGTTCAGAAATATGAGTGATTACAGATCGAGCTCCTTTTCTTGATTATTGGCCAAGTTCTTAGCGAAAGTAGATATTTTGAGTTTTTATATAATCGATTTTTGTTCAGAAATATGAGTGATCACAGATCGAGTTCCTTTTCTTGATTAAACGCTTATTGGCCATGTTAATAGCGAATTTAGATATTTTGAGTTTTTATATAAAAAATCCATTTTCGTTCTGATCGAGCTCCTTTTCTTGATTAAACGCTCATTGGCCATGTTACTAACGATTTTAGATATTGTGAGTTTTTATATAAAAAATCGATTTTTGTTCAGAAATATGAGTTACTAACGACTTTAGATATTGTGAGTTTTTATATAAAAAAATCGATTTTTGGCCTGAATTATGAGTCATTACAGATCGAGCTCCTTTTCTTGATTAAAAGCTTATTGGCCAAGTTACTAACGATTTTAGATATATTGAGTTTTTATATAAAAAATTGATTTTTGTTCAGAAATATGAGTGATTACAGATCGAGCTCCTTTTCTTGATTAAACGCTTATTGGCCAAGTTAGTAACGAATTTAGATATTTTGAGTTTTTATATAAAAAATCGATTTTTGTTCAGAAATATGAGTGACCACAGATCGAGTTCCTTGGCGTGGTAAATTTTTCTTTCAGTAAAAACTTACTATGAACATTTAACAAAAAATTAGCCCAATCGGTACAGCCGTTTTCCGATTTTGGATAAATCGAAAAAGTGGGCGTGGTCCGTAAAAACCTAGGTTGAACTATGAACAACATATAAAAAAAATTTCAGCTGATGCAATTACCAACGAACGACATTTGATTTTTATTTATATAGATAGATTTCAGATATTGTGAGTTTTTATATAAAAAATCGATTTTTGGCCAGAAATATGAGTGATCACAAATCGAGTTGCTTTTCTTGATTAAACGCTTATTGGCCTGTCGCTGGCTGCGACCTGAGCCTATATGTTGAGGAAAGCGAATTTAACAAGTCCCAAATAAATGAACCTTGTTGAGCAACCGTTTATTTCTAAAAAGAGAACTTGTTACAAAAAATAACTTATAAATAAATTAAGCGACTTACCGCAGTCTTTATCCCCAACAAACTAAATTTTATTTCTAAAGCCAGTTATTACTGAGCCTACAAATTTCTTTTTGTTTATGTACTTTTACAACAGTTCATTTCCAAATAAATAAACTGAACGAAAATATTGCAGTATAATTTAGGGACAAAAAGTGCGATTAGTTCGTAAACAAATATGAACAAAAGGAAATACAAAAAAATATAAAAAATCCTAACGGACAAATGAACCAAACAACAATGATCATACAATTGGTAAATAAGACAATTTAAGTACACATTAAGGTAGCTCACAAACAATAAATATAAACAAACCAAAATAATTCAAAATTAATAAAAATAAAAATCGTAATAAATTTAAATAAATATATGAGCCATTGGCGACATTCCCACTCCCGTGGATCGGCAACGATTCACTACTCCAAATCAAGGACTGCTAGTTTGGAAACTGTGCGTTTAAGTATTCCACTACTTGTTTGGACATCAGCTCTTCGGATTACACCATCATTGGCAGGAAACACATTTACGACACGACCACTCTTCCAATCTCGACGGGAAACAGCTGGATCAGAAATTAATACAAGATCTCCCGGGGCCACAGGCTTCGTGTATTCGCACCATTTGGTCCGTCTTGTAAGTGTGGTCAAATATTCCACAATTCATCTTTTCCAAAAATGATCTCGTAGCTGTCGAGCATTTCGCCACTGCGTTTGAGCTGTATTTGTAGAACCCAACAAGAAATGATTAGGCGTCAATGGTTCTTCGGAAGTCAAAGGCATCTCGAACCATTACATTTATCATATTTTCGGCAGCGATTGATAAATCTCAGAACCCAAGCCATTGTTCGTTTAAGCAAATTTGGGGCGTAGTTCTTCTTCACACAAATCATCTGATTTCTCAGAATTCTTATTCGGCCAGTCAGCTTCGTTTTCATACAAAAATTGTGGCCCTTGGAACCAACGTGTTTCAATGGAAAAATCAACTTCATTTTTAGCTCTTGTAGTATCATCGTCAAAATTGAGATCTGTAGGCAACCATCTCAAATCAGTTGGGTGTCGAATGAAGTATTTCGGCAATTCGATGGGCAACAAATGGTTTATATCTCCTGCTTTCAGAACCAATCCAACTAATGACGGTTGAAGAGTCACTCCAACAGAATAGACGAGAAACTTTGAGTTCATGTTCTTTCATTATAGTGTCCATCAATCGGGTCCCCAAAACGGCGGTTTGTAGTTCTAATCTGGGAATGGTCATACATTTCAATGGCAGATATAAACGACACTCCTATTTGTCCATCAGATGTTGTATATCTCCAATAGGCCACTGAACCGAAGGCATATTCACTGGCATCTACTAAAATATGCAGCTCTACCTCCAAGGGAAAACCATTTCCAAAATAAAATCGTGGAACCTTTAAATGGACAACATTTCTTAGCTCTTGGCGCCATTTATTCCACATAAGCGATGCATCGCTTATAATGACGCGGGCAACATCTCGTCCCAAAGTACACTATGTCTCCAGACATCTCTCATCACGCTTTGTGGGACACCTTTTACCAACGATGACGTCAGAATTCACACGATGGAATTTCAACACAAATTTGAACGCGTCATCCTTTGAATCCCAAAACATGATAAGTACCTTTTCAGTTGAACCGTCCAACTCATTTAAGCCACCTGAGAAACTAACCTGATGTTTTGAACATCCTTCTAGAGCCACAACCACCTCCGATGAATTCGATGTAAATTTACGCATTTCAAAACCAGCAGCTTTATATATTTCACGAACTTGTATGGCTATTTCAATGGCTTTTGACGGATTTACAAAACTGTCTACAAAGTCATCTACGTAATGATGGTCCAAAATTGACTTCACGGCTCTAGGGAAACGATTTCGATGCTCCATTACATTTGTTTCCTTCACATAATGGGCAATACAGGGCGAACAGGCAGCTCCAAAAGTCAACAGAAGCATCTCATACACTTCCGGTGGACCACTATCATCATCTCGCCACAAGAACCTCTGCGAACACCTGTCTTCCTCAACAACAACAACTTGATGAAACATTTCCTTTATGTCCCCACAAACAGCTACGGAACCGATTCTAAAATTAAATAAAACTGATGGCTATTGTTTGTACTTCTGAGGCCCTTTCAATAAGTTTGAATTCAACGAGACACCATCCACCTTTGCTGCTGCTTCGAAGACCATACGAATCTTCCCTGGCTTATTAGGTTTTACGACATCAAAGTGGGGCAAGTACCACGTTCTCGGATGAAATGTATCAACTTCACTCAATGATAATTTGCGTACTTCTGCAAATATTCACTCATTATTTGTTTATAGGCCGCACCATTATTTTTAATTTTTCTTTCCATTCCAAAAAATCTATTAAGGGCCATGGAATAGCTATCCGGAAGGACTACGTCATCATTACACCATAGTAGTCTGGATTCAAATCTTCCGGCAACCCTCTTCGTCGAATTTCTCAATATCTTTCGTGCACGTAAATCATCTCTTGACTCAATCACTGGTAGAGCCTGAACACTAAAATTTTCAGTTTCAAAATAATTTGCCACCAAATTATTTAAATTATCCAACTGTGTCAGCAAACAAGTTTGTGTTCCAGGGCGACCTCCTTTCACGTTTCCAAAAACAACCCATCGAAGAGGAGTATTGGCAGCATATGAACCAGCATCTTCCAAAGGAACTATTTCATCGGGCAATCCTAAATGGCAATGGTCTAAACCAATTAGTACCTTTGGAGCCACACATTCATATGAGCTTAAACGCACACCATGATTCTTTACTAAATCCGCATTAAAACTCTGACTAGGCAACTTCAAATTCGAGACACCATACACATTTTTCAAAGCATATTTCCTCTTCTCATTAACACCGCTCACATGAAGATTCACCACCATAACTGGTTCTTGTGCCGATTTACCACCATACCAACATCGTAACCAAAGAACCTTCATCTAGAAGTGCATAAGTTCCAATAGCACAATTTGGTCCATAAAGAACCACTGGGAGCACTCTGAAGAACAAATCACTTTTTTCACTAGCACTGGAAACACAACTAAGCACTGGCTCGACTGTTGAAGCACTCTCTGTTGGCGGCACATTTACGGATCGTTCACTTGGTACATTAGGTTTAGTTTCATGCAATAATTTATTGTGATTTCTTTGGCACTTTTCAATGGGACACTGCTTACACCGACGACAATCTTTACTTGAATGGCCACCACTGAGACACGAAAATCATAACTTCAATCTCTTTACTTCACTCCATCTATTAGGTACACTCAATTCTAAAAATTTCTTACAATCAAAAATTTTATGTGGGCCAACACAATAAAAGCTTTTAACTGACGTTCTGGGCCATCAGAAGCATATAAAACCTATCTATTGCCACTTGAACTACTTATTTGCACACTTCTTACCAAATTTGCAACACGCTGGAGCCAGGTACTAAAATCCAAAATAGTCGGCAACTGAGGTAAAGTTGAAGCAAACTGGGCCCAATCCAAACGTTTGCTCATTGGAAGCTTCTGGACTAACTCCCCCATAAGTGTTGGATTCGACAAATAAATGTCTGACTTTAATGGAATATGGCACCAATTTAACGATCGCGTTTTCTGCTATGGGCTGAACATCCTTCATCTGTTGCAATTGGCATCGAATAAGCAACTCTGGGCGACCATATTGTAGCTTTAATTGCTCTATAACTGTTGGCACATTATTTGGGTGGATGAGCAACGACTTCAGACACTCTCTGGCTTCACCTTTCAAAGCCTTCTGCAATCTCAAACAATTTTCAAAATTATTGTATGAATATGCCGCTGTCGAATGTTCAAGGGCAGACAAAAATATTGGCCAGTCCTCGGGAGTACCACAAAATTCGGGCAGATCACAAAGTTTGCGTTGTACTGGCATGGGCACTGTAGCAGGGGAAACAAAAAGAGGTTGAGATGTCATCAACTGGTCTGATGATGGGAAATTAAAAAAAATGAAAGTCACCCTATATACTCTCTAAGATATTTGTTGAATCGTAGAGTAAATATAGAGGAACCTCTTAAGCGTAATCGTCCAGTTCAGTGTAGTAATTGTCAGGAATTTGGACATACGCGTAATTATTGTACCCTACGCACAGTATGTGTTGCATGCGGAGGCCTGCACTCTTCGTCACAATGTGATATAGTTGAGAATGGTCTCAGTAGGAAATGTGGTAACTGCGGTTGAGATCATTCCGCTAATTATCGCGGATGACCGGTCTACAAGGAGTTACTAAAAAGATTAAGAGAGAGGCAAAAGCTGTTGAGAGGTGAAATAGTTGAATCAACACCTACAAATTCGGTATCTACATCTATACCACTAAGCTCTGGAGTAGATTTTTCAAATCATAAAATAAATGCGGCTCGTCCAATATCACAGGAAAATAACCAAGGAGCTACAATTAATGCTGGAGCCAGCTCATACGCCAGTATTTTAAAAACGGGTTATCAAAAGCCAAAAGTCCCCCAAAATATGGGAGGGTTGGAAAACCTTATGCAAGCACTTACTGAGAATATTTCCTCTATTAATCAAAATATGACTAACTTCATGTCATCCATGCAAAACACAATACAAGCGCTTCTGAGAGCACAGAACCAAATGATTCAAATTCTACTAACAAGAAAATTAATGCAAATGGTTTAAACCAGCATAAATCGGAAATTTCCCATTTTATATTAAACTAGCTATTAACCCGCTCCTTCGTTAGCGAAGCTAATCAACCAAAGTATAATGCAAGTTAGAAAATTCATGTTTAATTTGTTAAAGCATGGATTTGGGAATTAGCTTGTTATTTCAAAAAGTATTATAAGTACAAATGAGGAGCCGCAGAACTTTTTCGAATTTTTTACAAATTTATTTTTTGGTATTTTTATAATATTTGGGTTTAAATCTTCTAGAAAAAATCAATTTCTTAAATCAAAATTTTTAAATTTTCAAAAAAGTACCTTTTGTTCTGCGGTTCCTCAAAAGTTTCTAGACCAATCAATTTTGAAAATTTAGAAATATAGCCATTCTTGTTTCACTTCAATTAGTGGACATATTTAAAAAAAATTAGGTTTTAAATGTAAGCCCTTTTTCTAATTTGTTCCTATGTACACTGATTTAAAAAATTTAAAAGTTCTATCAAAGAAAAAGTATAAATAAGTAGTTTCATGTAAATTCCAACTTCTTTCAGATATATTTAATGTTTTCAGGTTGGTTAATTAAGAAAAAACAAAAGGTACTATAAGTATATCCCTAATCATCCTCTGGAATATAGATGTGCACTTTAATTCCGATAAGTTTATTAATACAATAAATCAGGCTCAGATAAAAATATTATGTCTCTTTTAGCTATAACCATACTAAACTTAGGTAGATAAGTATAATGCAAATAAAGAAGAAGAAATGTAATCAGAAGAAAGAACACATTTTTGAAATACCTAGAAATTTGTATGTTACTAAGTTCATAAATCAGGAAAATCAATAAGTAAAATCAAAAAAATACAATTATGTACATTTGTGGGAGCATATAAAAACGTATGTATTCACATTTACGTCGATATAATCGTTAATTTCGTAAAATCAAAAATTGCATATCATTATAATTAAGAAGCAACATTTTTTAAACCACATACATCAAATTTGTTCCTGATATATAAACATGTTTAGATTATAACTTTATTGTGTCTAGGATCATTTACTGAGAATAAATCATATATAATCTAGTAAAAAATTTCAATAGGTTACGACTCACGTATTAAAGAAATTTACTATTTGTCATAAAATATACCAAATAAGGGTTAAGGTTTTTGTCTATACTGTAGCAAATTATTTTCACCACTAATGGTGAATTGTTGAAAAACTCATTTTGAAAATAAAAATAATTTTCCAAACAGATCGGGTTCGATACAAAGAGGAGACACGAAAAATTATTAAAATAAAATCTCACTTTGATCAATTTTTTTGTATAAATTGTTCTTGTATTTCATGATTTTTTTTGGTAATATTTACAAAGTGATGTGATTTTTTTAAATAATAATTGACAAAATTAAATTTCCAACATCTAAGCCTTATTTAAATACATATATACTTTTTAAGCTCCAAAAATCAAAAATAAACCGTAATTAGTGGCACTCTAAAGAAAGCGGGGCTGTGTTAAATTATGTAGTACTGTGTGTCAATAAATTAAAGCCTATTCACATACGATTTTTGACAACAGACCAATTTTTTAGGCTCTAATAAGAAATATTGTAAAAAAATCTTTCAATTTAAATAATTGAAACAAATTTTCAATAAAAGTAAATAATAATAATAATAAAATTTAAAACAAATACCGTTTGAAATTAGTTTTATGGTAGGAAATTTAAGATAATCGTAAAATTTATAGATTTAATATTGACTTTTCGGCTTTAGTGGTTAGGCTGACAAAGTACAGCCAAAAGAAAGAAAATGTACCCAATGAGAATGTACAGGGTGTCCGCCGGGAAGGTATACTACTTTGTTTTGCCGCCATATTGGTAAACATTATTATTAACAGTTGATATTTGGTCAATGTGTTTTAATCGTTAAAATATTTTATCGAAATCAATCATCAATTACTGTGACGATGAGAAAGTTACGTGAAATTTTTAAATGTTTATTGGCCTCCATGGCCGCCTGATTTGACTGCTCCGGACTCCTTTTTGTGGGGATATATGAAAAGCAGGGTTTATGCAAACAAATGCAGTCAAATCAGGCGACCGTGGATGATTACCAAAATGGCGGCAAAACAAAGTAGTATACCTTCCAAGCGGCCACCCTCTACTTATTTCCTTATTCTTATTGAACAGTAAAACGATCTAACTTTTACTTTAAACGATCCAACTTTAACTTTATCTAACTTCTGTTCTATCGTTCATTCGTTTATGATTATATGAATAAACAATTAACACTTAATTCTCATTTCAAAAAAGGTCTCTTTTCATACTTACATCACTTCAGTTATATAAACAATAGAAAATTAAACTTTTATGTGTTAATCCAATAAAAAATTGAGCTTCTATCAAATCACTTAAGAAAAATAGCATTTTTAATGTTCCTTGAAAAAGGCGCTTCTTAGGTGAATTATCAAATTTAAGCGAGTAAAGAAACACTATAATGAAAACACTCACAAACCTGCTTCCAAGTGGTAAGCAATAAAAAACGCGGATTGATGAATTCCACTTGGATTTATTTTATTCGGTTTTAATCATATCTTTGACTCACCCATATACTATGCACAACCTCTATGTTGTTAGTTAGGTTCAATAATTATAATGAAAATTAACATGATGTCCCATTCCTCTAATTCAAATCCACTTTTTATTTGTTTGCGTTTAATGATTTAGAATAAAAAGGATCTACAAAATAATACTGATATGCTTTAATATTTATTTTTTTAGCTAATCTGGTTCACATAGCTTTTCCAGAAGCACACTCATTAACTATAAGAAGCTTTATCCATCTTAGAGATCTTCAATACACTTAGAACAAAAATTACCAATTACAATTTTCTAAATTTTAAAAGAAAGCATTAAAAAGTGATATTGGTTTGGAAAAAGAAATTTGAAAAAACTGTTTACCCGACTTTTTCATTTTAGGGTTAAGGTTTTTGTCTCTACTGTTTCTATTTTCAACACCAATAGAATTCAACTAATATAATTCTCCATTGGTGAACATACAATTTTGAAAATAAAATCATTTTTTAAATATGAAAATAAACGAAGTGATGTTTAGATTCCTGATTTGTAATCGAACAACATGGGATCGAAACTTAATGGCGGCACAATAATTTTTATTAAAAAAAAAATAAATAAAATTACACAATATAAAATAGGGAAAAAATACTTTTGAAAAACGTACCACAATATGTGTACTGAAGTTTTTCCCCTTTTTACACGTTTGTAATCGAATTTCAAATAGTGAGTTAGCTTTTAAAGGATTTTAGGATTGTCTGTTTTATTTTATAAGTTCGTTAATGTTAGATAATAAATGTCTTGTTTTACATATCTTTTGTGCCCTTTTTTGTCCTCCGTGAAGAAATAATTTTCAAAAAAGTACCTATTAATTATCAGTAATACGTGCAGATTGAAAATAATAGTTCATGTAATTTTTATTGAGAAAATACATTTTGATAAAAAATGTACCAAAAAAGAATAGAATTTTTAGGCCTTAGGAATTCGAATTTCAAAAAACTACCAAAAAGATTTTTAGTCTTTATTGATCTGAGCCAGATGTATTTAATATAGTATTTCTATGTTTATTTGTGTAAGAGATATACATGTTAACAGAGGATTCTACGGGGACTATTTTTACCCCATATGGACACTTGAATTTCGAATTTCAAAAAAGTTCTAGTTCAGTTCGGACGTGTTTATTTTTACTCCGAGTTAACTCGTTATTTTAATGTATCTATCGGAAAATAAATATCACCTGTTTATTATTTACGCGAAAGGACGCTTTTATTTTAATAATATTATTAAATAAAAAAAATCAAAACAACAACTAAAAGACAAATAAGTAAAAAAAAATCTTTATAATTTTTTTGAACCTTTTTTGTGCATTGACTATTAAATAGAGATCAAGAGTGTTAACGAAAGTAATTACAAATACTCTTAAGTGTAAACGGCAGAAATGCATACGTTACAGTTAATGTAGACGAAAAAATATAAACAAAACAAACAGAAGAATAGATGACAACTTGTTTTTAACCGCCAAACCTGTTAACTGCGCTCGTTCTTGTTCCCCCGCATTGACAACAACTAATGATTGTCAAACAAAAGAAAATTCAATTCAATCAGAAAATAAAAATATTTTATCTATGCCTGAAAGTATGCTAGCTATATCAGCTTCAGATACGAAATCCACCACACTAACTACAAATAAAATTAACCCATTAAGCGGCGCTATCCCCAAGATTAGTCAACCATTAAATAATGATAATAAATCCCAAATACAGGTTGGAATGGACCGGTATATTACAGTATTAAAACGGGCACGAAGTCCCAAGTCCTCGAAAGCGGCACCCTTGGCCAAATTATATAAGAATAGTGAACCTGATAGACTAAACAATGAAAATCGTTTTTCTATTCTGGAATGTGAAACTAATGAACCAGTAAATAAAATCCATTCTACAAAACCACCCCCCATTTACTTGAGAGAAAATAATTCGAATCCACTGGTTCAGAGCCTGATCTCATTAATAGGAGAGAACTCTTTTTACGTAATCCCAATCAAGAAAGGCACGATTCATGAAACTAAAATACAGGTCAATAGTGAAAACGATTATAGAAAGGTTGTAACATATTTTTAAACTCAAAAGAAAAGTTTTTACACTTATCAGCTGAAAGGAAGCAAGGGTCTACAAGTTGTAATAAAGGGTATTGACTGTAATGTTGAACCACTCGAAATAAAGCAAAGCTTAGAAGATAAAGGCTATAAGACAAAAAATGTGATAAATATTAGAAATCGCGAAAAAATACCCCAACCACTCTTCCGTGTTGAACTTGAACCCGGTGACATAAACCTGAAAAAAAATGAAACACATCCCATATATAACCTGAAGTACTTATTGCATCGTAAAATTACGGTAGAAGAACCACACAAACGATTTGGCCCCGTCCAATGTATGAATTGCCAAGAATATGGACACACCAAGGCATATTGCAAATTGCCACCAGTATGTGTCATTTGCGGGGAGTTGCATAACACATCCCAATGTAACAAATCTAAAGATGATCCTAAAATAAAAAAATGCAGCAATTGCGGAGGTAACCACACAGCAAACTACAGGGGTTGTCCTGTCTACTCAATTTATAAAAAATCACAAAGCCAGAAACCAAAGATTTTCCCCGCTCAGCCATTAAATAACATCAATTTGAACTACCCCCCGTTGCAACAGACATATGCAAATGTACTTAGAAACAACCAAACTCAGCAGTCCGTCAACTCCAAAACGAAAATATGAACCCAGAGGTAAGAGAGCAAACGCCAATTTTCAATTTTACCCGACTAGAATCTACAATAGAAACTCTTGTGCAATCGGTAAATAACTTTACAAACTCAATGAGTAATATGATGCAAGAAATGCTTAAGATGCAATCAATGTTATTGCAGGCTGTGCTTAACAGACCATGAACTCCCTAAGAATATGTTGTTGGAATGCAAACGGCATACGCCAACACAAAAACGAACTCGAATATTTTTTAAGAAACCAACAAATTGATGTAATGCTGGTTTCTGAAACTCATTTGACGTCCAGAAGTTCCTTTCGAATAAATGGATATGTAATATATGACACCAAAGATCCCAGAGGTAGAGCAGGAGGCTCGGCAATTTTAATAAAAGCTCGAATAAAACACTACTTAATGTGTGATTTTTGCGAAGATTATCTTCAAGCTACTACAATCTGTCTTGAAGATTTTCATCGAAACTTAGTGATTTCATCGATATACTCACCCCCAAGATTCTCAATTACAGAAAGTCAATATAATAGATTTTTTAAATCACTAGGCCCCCGTTTCCTGGCTGCTGGCGATTATAATGCTAAGCACACATTCTGGGGATCACGACTGATTACACCTAAAGGTCGTGTTTTGTTCGACTCAATTTCTAAAATGGGTTTGCATGTGCTTTCGAGCGGCCAACCTACTTACTGGCCTACTGACCCACGAAAAATACCGGATGTTATTGATTTTAGCGTGATGAAAAATATCCCTAGAGAAATGATTCAAATTGAATCCTCGCTGGAACTATCTTCAAATAACTCACCCACTATTATTACTTTATTGAGCCCCCTAGAAATTGTATCCCCGACTGGTAATTTAGCGATGGCAGGCACAAGAATAAATTGGCTCAAATATAAAAAATACCTCAGTACACATTGCTCGGAAAACATACCGCTAAGAACACCAGAAAACATCGATCACTCTCTTATCAATTTCGATAAAAATCTCAAACTGGCTGCTCAACATGCTACCCAAACCCCCCGACAAAACAGATATAATAGAATTAATTCTGCAGATGTCGAACGTCTCTTAAATGAAAAAAGAAGATTTCGCAGAGAGTGGCAATTGCACAGATCCCCCCAACTAAAATCGAAGCTTAAAGATTGTATAAAAAGACTTAAAAAGCTCTTGGAATTTCGAAAAATGGAATCATTGAATAAATATTTAGAAAACCTGGACGCAACCCCGCAATCGGATTACTCATTATGGCGAGCAACAAAAAGTCTTAAAAGACCCGTTATATGTAAGTCCCCCTTGCGAAATTCAAGTGGTGGTTGGGCAAGAAATGATACTGAAAAAGGGAATCTGTTTGTTAATCATATAAAAAAAAATATTTTCACCGAACACATCAAACGAAGCAATTGATTTGCCACCTGTTGCACCCTATTTTGAAGCAGCCGTACCCCCACGTTTTGAGATTCGAGAGATCGAAAATTTTATTGCTGATTTAAATCCCAAGAAAGCGCCTGGTATGGACAAGATCAGCAACATCGCACTCTTCATCGACATCTCTCAAGCGTTTGATAAGGTATGGCATGCTGGATTAATATACAAACTGAGTCAAAATTTACCGGCAAACACACATATGCTGTTGGAAAGCTATTTAACTGGTCCAACTTTTAAGGTTAAAGAGGGAAACTTTTTAAGTACTGCACAACCCATTGAAGCTGGAGTCCCCCAAGGCAGTATCCTGGGACCTTTTTTATATTTGATATATTCGTCTGATATGCCAACTAACAATCGCACTCATACATCAACATTTGCTGATGATACTGCTATTCTAAGCATTCATGAAAACCCTCAAGAAGCGTCTCGTTACTTACAAAACCACATATTTGAATTAGAAAACTGTTTAAAACAATGGAAAATTAAAGTCAACGAGCAAAAATGTACACACATTACATTTACATTGCGTAGAGAATCATGCCCCCCTATTCATATCAATAACCAAACAATAATTCAACAATCGGAAGTGCAATACCTCGGAATACATCTCGATCATCGCCTTACATGGAAAAGTCATATAGATGCAAAGTTGACTCAAATGAAATTGAAATCAATTCAAATTAATTGGCTTATTGGCAGAAACTCCACGCTTAGTTTAGATTGTAAACTTCTACTTTATAACATGATCATAAAACCGATATGGTGTTATGGCATACAGTTATGGGGCACGGCCTCAGCGTCAAATGTAGAAAAGATCCAAAGACGCCAAAACAAGTTTCTAAGAATGATCACAGTTGCCCCCTGGTATATCAAAAACGCGAATATACACAAAGATCTAAACGTGCCCATTGTAAAAACTGAAATCTCGAAAAATGTACAAAAATATTTAAAAAAAACTTGAAGTTCACCCAAACCCGCTGGCCCGCAACATATTAGATAACCGTGGCCACACTCGATTAAGAAGGAGGGACACAGCAGACCTAATCTAGAAGGAAGAATGCCAATTTAACCAAAACAACCATGAACACAAAATTTTTTCGTCCGGCACTGGCTGGACTAATTAAATAATAATATTAGATATAAGATTTGAACCACTTATTGTTAGTTCATTAAATAATGAAGATACAATAAATAAATGATGAAAAAAAAAAAAAAAAGGTATTAGACACCTGTCGGCTCTTTTTTGATTAAAGGCGGACGCATTTAAAATTTTATTTCTATGTTTATTTGTTTTGGAGATATAGAATTACAGGTTTTACCGTATTTTGCCCCATTTGTCCCCCTTAACGACCGAATTTCCAAAAATCCCTTCTTAGTGGATCTGCATGTTGTAAATAAACCCATTTCCCGAATTTCAAGTTTCTAGCTTTAGCCGTTTGGGCTGTGCGATGATGACTGAATCAGTCAGTCACGTTACTCTTTTATATATATAGATAAAAGCATCGATGTGATGTTCATTTCGGAGACACATCTTACAAATAGATATAACTTTAATATATCTGGATACTCATTTTATTACACAAACCATCCGGATGGTAAGGCTGGTGGTACCGGTATCATAATTAGAAACCGATTGAGACACTCTGCCCTAGATGCGTTTTCAAAGGATTATATGCAAGCAACATCTATTCGTCTTGAATACCCAGCTGGAGAATTAACACTGAGCTCTATATATTGCCCACCACATTTTTCGATGACCAAAGAGAAATTTGAAGAATTCTTTATGACACTAGGAGATCGGTTTCTGTCATGTGGAGACTACAATGCCAAACATACATATTGCGATTCACGATTGGTAAATTCCAGAGGTAGACAGCTGTATAAAGCTCTAGTTGATCGCAAAAATTGCTTAGATTTTGTGTCTCCTGGACACCCAACTTATTGGCCAACTGATCCTAGAAAAATTCCTGATCTAATAGACTTCGCCATATGTAGAAATATTATTCGAAATGCAATATCCACAGAAATATCCTATGATCTATCTTCTGACCACTCTCCTGTAATTATTAATTATTGTGAGAGACTCCTAAGGACTCTTTGAATTTTAGGACAAATTCGCTAAAATATAGAAAATATATCAGCAGTAATATCCACACAAATCCTGATTTACAGTGTGAGGAAGACATAGATAGGACCGTCAATGACTTCACGTCATTGATTGTTTCGGCTCTGGAACACTCTAGGTCCCAAATCCCTCCAAAAACTAATACGCCTATTTCAAATTCGGATATTGAAAGACTTCTTCTCGAAAAGAGAAGACCCAGAAGAGTATGGCAACATAATAGATCACCTGCTGCAAAGCAGTACGAAAACTGAAAAGAGCCCTTCATTTGGAGGAGGATCGCATAAACGAAAATTATAACTTATATATATAAGTTTGACGAGTACAAAATACACAAATTTCTCTCTTTGGAAGGCAACGAGGAACATTAAGCCACCGGTAGAGGCACAAAGCGCTTTAAGAAAAGCTAATGGATCCTGGGCACGAAGTGCAATAGAAAAAGCATCAGTATTTGCTGAACAGTTAAGTGAAGTATTTCAACACAATACTACGGCAAATGAGTTTGAGCTAGAAGAATTGCCAGCTTCAACAATGGCTAATGCAACCCAATTCGATATTAGTCCTGAGGATGTTAATAGAGTAATTAAAAATAAATTAAACTTGAAAAAAATCACCGGGATATGATTTAATAACTCCATCAATGATTAAAAATCTACCAAATGTGGCAATAATTGTGCTTTCTATATTGTTTAATGCGATCATGAAACTAGGAATTTATCCAAAACATTGGAAAATTTATCAAATAATAATGATACCTAAACCGGGTAAAGATTTAACCCTGCCATCTTCTTATAGATTTATTGCCTACTCCCTTGTTTGTCGAAGCTATCCAAGAAAATATTCCAGGAAAAAATAATACCTTTTTTGAATGATGGAAACATTATCCCAAAACACCAATTTGGTTTCCGTGAACATCATGGCACCATTGAACAGATCAATCGATTAACTGAAGAGATTAGAAAATCTTTTGAATTAAAGAAATATTGTTCTGCCGACTTTTTAGACAAGATATGGCATAAAGGTCTAGTACATAAAATCAAATGTTTACTACCACTATGTACTCATAAATTGCTGGGGTCTTATTTATCGAATAGACTTTTCAGAGTTAAGTACAATGATTATGTGACGAGAGAATACAAGATTAGAGCTGGCGTTCCACAGGGAAGTGCACTAGGATATACGGTATATTTGATTTACACCTCCGACCTGCCTATGTGCGATAAACTAACAATTTAGCTCACACGAAAACCCACTCATGGCATCTAGTCAACTACAGAATTATCTCGTACGTGTGGAGTCATGGTAGAAAAACTGGCGAATAAAAGTAAATGAGCTGAAAAGTAAACATGTTACATTCGCTCTAAGGAGAGGAAATTGCCCACCTGTAACACTCAACAACGTTAATATACCGCAGTCTGATTATGTCACCTACCTTGGTATTCATCTAGATAGACGGCTTACTTGGCGCTGACACATAGAAACCAAGAGACTTCACATGAAGTTAAAAGCCTCTAGCTTTCATTGGTTAATCAGTGACCAATCAATATTATGCCTTGAATATAAAGTCATCCTGTATAAGACCGTTTTAAAACCAATTTGGACATATGGAATTCAATTATGGGGAATGGCTAGCAACACCAGTATTGATCTTATACAGAGGGCCCAATCTAAAATTCTTAGGACCATGACGGGAGCACCATGGTACATAAGAAATGAAAACATCCACAGAGACTTAGAAGTGACATTGGTAAAGGAAGAGTTCAATAAAGTCCGTGAGAAATATATTGTAAAGCTGCGAAACCATCACAATACGCAAGAGAACTTGTGCAGATCCAAACCCGATCCAGGCTTCGTAGAACAGATCTACCACCCCGCTAAGATGAGTGCCAGTTAACCATGAAGGCTCTCTTGTTGTAGAGCAAATAGTTTTAATTTTAGTTATAGGATTTAAATACTTATTGTAAGGTCGATAACAGACAGATTCAATAAATCAATAAAGCGTTAAAAAAAAATATAAACAAATTACTGATGTGTATCTATTTTTATGAGCAAACAATTTTTTGTAATTCAAATAAATTCGTTTTTAAAAATCATCATGAAAGCAAATAGTTGCCAGATTTTTGACTGACATGACATTGCCAGATAGAACTTTTAATAATATTCCTAACGCTTGCGAGGAAATTTTCAATGTTACCGCCATTTAAATTTTTTCCAGTTAGGTGTATCTATTATTTTGAGCATTCATACATATAAACTATCAGCCATATGCATAAACATTTACAAAAGGTTTATAAACCAATTATAGGAAAATGTCCATAAAGTTGTATTCATAATCGATTAATGGCTTAAAATACCTTTGATAAACAATTGTTAAATGTAAAAATTTTATAGTAGGTTCGACCCTACTTTAAACCTACTTTAAGGAATTCTTTTTGCTTTTTATCTTAAAAAAGAGGATTTTAAAGATAAATTTGGAATAATAGATGATACTATTGCAATTTCTAAACACAATTTCCACTCCGCTGGCGATAAAGTTCCATATTAATAGTATATGATTTTGTTTGATATTCCTCCGGCAGTGAACCATATGAGGTTCACAAGTGAGTTTGATTGGCATTTTTGTCATTTACTTTTAACCTGCAACGCCATATAGTAATAAAATGTGTAAACATTGTGGAAGAAGGTCCACAGAATTTAATATACCCACTCCGGAATTAAAACTATGTGTTTCCACATAGAAATTCATTAAATTTTGTTAAAATTTAACAAAATGTCAATAAAAATAAATTAATAAAACAAATTATAAAAAAGTGATGTTTATTTTATCACAGAATATTCGTCATTCGAATACTTTAAATAATAATTGAAATAAACTATATAAAAAAGTTTGTACATTAATACATTTTAGCTTAATATAAATTTACTAGAATCAGATATACATTTTTTTATCTAAAAATTAGTTGTTATCTTCAAAAAATTATTATTACTAAAAACAATTAATGAAAAAAAGAAAATTAACGAATATTTTATCCTAATTGAAAGCAACACTAATATCAAAAAAGGGGAAATAAATGAGAAGCATTATAGCCGTATGTATATATATATATATATATATATATATATATATATATATATATATTAGAGTGACAGCCGATTTTTTTTTTTTAGATTTCAAAGAGTGCCGGGTGGAATATTGTGACACTAGGCCTAAATGTTAAGTGCTGAAAATTTGAGCCAAATCGGGCAACGATTTCTGGACGCGCATCGAGGTCAAAGTTCAGATATATGCAAAATTTTACTGTTAATATGGAATAAATAGGTGAAACTCGTTAACTTTCAGCATTGTTTTCTAGAAGTATGTAGATTTATTTATATTAATGAATATTACATTAAAAAAAAGTTTCGGAAATTAACCCTGTATCTCCTTTGGTTCAAAATGACCCAAAAACTGTATTATCGCCAAAATTAGAGAAAAATGCAAATTTTTCAGTTCTTGAAAAAATTTTGCTACTAAATAAATATTTTTGCAATTGAATGCAAAAGAATCGAAATATGTACGTAATTATCGTTGTAATGAGATATAAATGACAAAATTTGATTAAAAAATTTTGGAGTTATTACAAATTCGCCAGACCATTAACGTGTTTCAGGCCACTTGAACAAAAAATTTAGAAAAAAAATCAAGAAATTTCGAGAAAAATTAAAATAAAAGCTCATTTTTACTTAAAATATGTCCATATTTACTTGTATATGAGTTTTTGTCTTCGTAGGATACCGTTAACCTATTCGCAGGTATGGCCAAAAAAAATAATTTTTTTAACGGCTGTTTCAAAACTCCATTTTCAAATTTTTAAAAATTTTGTTAAACAAATTTCAGATTTTTTCGATCATCACATTGGGGTTTATTGAGATCAAAATAGGGAATAAAAATATGAAAAAATTATGTCAATACCTCTTACAGTTTTTCCGTACCTGCGATTTAAATTTTGTGTTTTTCAAGAAAAAAAATAATTTTTTGTCCATATTTAGGCGAATGAGTCCAATTTCCTTACTGTTATAAATTTTAAGTAAAACCTATTCATAAAATTATAGTCCTTGTAATTTTAAATATGTTCTGAAAGTTTTACTAAAAAAGGAAAACGATAACCTTTGAATCGCGAAGGTCAAAAGTCAAATTTTTCAATATTTGGAATTTCTAATGAAAAGATAGCGAAATGTTATATATTTTTGGGCCGATTTTCATGAAACTTGAGGAAAATATATATTGGGGTCTAGCATTTACAACAACAGTGCAAAAATTAATTTTAACCTTTAAGAGGACTTGGGGTCAAAATGGTTGTGTTTTTCGTGATTTTAAAAGTTGAGGGTAATTTGGACCCCAAGTGCTGCTAAGGGTTAATTTAAATTTTTGTGCTGTTATTTTAAATTCTGGACTTTATGTTATATTTTCCTTAAGTTGCATTAAAATCGGCCCAAAAATATATAACATTTCGCTATCTTTTCATAAGAATTTCAAATATTGAAAAATTTGACCTTTGACCTTCACGATTTAAAGGTTAACGTTTTCCGATTTTAGTAAAACTTTCAGAACATATTTAAAATTACAAGGACTATAATATTATGAATAGGTTTTACTTAAAATTTATAAAAGTAAGGAAATTGGACTCATTCGCCTAAATATGGACAAAAAATTATTTTTTCTTGAAAAACGCAAAATTTAAACCGCAGGTACGGAAAAACTGTAAGAGGTATTGACATAATTTTTTCATATTTTTATTCCCTATTTTGATCTCAATAAACCCCAATGTGATGATCGAAAAAATCTGAAATTTGTTTAACAAAATTTTTAAAAATTTGAAAATGGAGTTTTGAAACAGCCGTTAAAAAAATTA
Source organism: Calliphora vicina (assembly GCF_958450345.1). NCBI lineage: Eukaryota > Metazoa > Arthropoda > Insecta > Diptera > Calliphoridae > Calliphora > Calliphora vicina. Next base: position 83,051,346 of record NC_088781.1, on the reverse strand, counting down.
TTTTTTTTGGCCATACCTGCGAATAGGTTAACGGTATCCTACGAAGACAAAAACTCATATACAAGTAAATATGGACATATTTTAAGTAAAAATGAGCTTTTATTTTAATTTTTCTCGAAATTTCTTGATTTTTTTTCTAAATTTTTTGTTCAAGTGGCCTGAAACACGTTAATGGTCTGGCGAATTTGTAATAACTCCAAAATTTTTTAATCAAATTTTGTCATTTATATCTCATTACAACGATAATTACGTACATATTTCGATTCTTTTGCATTCAATTGCAAAAATATTTATTTAGTAGCAAAATTTTTTCAAGAACTGAAAAATTTGCATTTTTCTCTAATTTTGGCGATAATACAGTTTTTGGGTCATTTTGAACCAAAGGAGATACAGGGTTAATTTCCGAAACTTTTTTTTAATGTAATATTCATTAATATAAATAAATCTACATATTTCTAGAAAACAATGCTGAAAGTTAACGAGTTTCACCTATTTATTCCATATTAACAGTAAAATTTTGCATATATCTGAACTTTGACCTCGATGCGCGTCCAGAAATCGTTGCCCGATTTGGCTCAAATTTTCAGCACTTAACATTTAGGCCTAGTGTCACAATATTCCACCCGGCACTCTTCAAAATTTTAACAAAAATTTTTTTCCATACAACTGATTGTCACTCTAATATATATATATATATATATATATATATATATATATATATATATATATATATATATATATATATTAGAGTGACAGCCGATTTTTTTTTTTAGATTTCAAAGAGTGCCGGGTGGAATATTGTGACACTAGTCGTAAATGTTAAGTGCTGAAAATTTGAGCCAAATCGGGCAACGATTTCTGGACGCGCATCGAGGTCAAAGTTCAGATATATGCAAAATTTTACTGTTAATATGGAATGAATATGTGAAACTCGTTAACTTTCTGCATTGTTTTCTAGAAATATGTAGATTTATTTATATTAATGAATATTACATTAAAAAAAAATTTTGGAAATTAACCCTGTATCTCCTTTGGTTCAAAATGACCCAAAAACTGTATTATCGCCAAAATTAGAGAAAAATGCAATATTTTCAGTTTTTGAAAAAATTTTGCTACTAAATAAATACTTTTGCAATTGAATGCAGAAGAATCGAAATATGTACGTAATTATCGTTAGAATGAGACATAAATGACAAAATTTGATTAAAAAATTTTAAAGTTATTACAAATTCGCCAGACCATTAACTTGTTTCAGGCCACTTGAACAAAAAATTTAGGAAACAAATTAAGATATTTCGAGAAAAATTAAAATAAAAGCCCATTTTTACTTAAAATATGTCCATATTTACTTGTATATGAGTTTTTGTCTTCGTAGGATACCGTTAACCTATTCGCAGGTATGGCCAAAAAAAATAATTTTTTTTAACGGCTGTTTCAAAACTCCATTTTCAAATTTTTAAAAATTTTGTTAAACAAATTTCAGATTTTTGCGATCATCACATTGGGGTTTATTGAGATCAAAATAGGGAATAAAAATATGAAAAAATTATGTCAATACCTCTTACAGTTTTTCCGTACCTGCGATTTAAATTTTGCGATTTTCAAGAAAAACTAATTTTTTGTCCATATTTAGGCGAATGAGCCCAATTTCCTTACTGTTATAAATTTTAAGTAAAACTTATTCATAATATTATAATCCTGGCAATTCTAAATATGGTCTGAAAGTTTTACTAAAATCGGAAAACGTTAACCTTTAAATCGTGAAGGTCAAAGGTCAAATTTTTCAATATTTTGAATTTCTAATGAAAAGATAGCGAAATGTTACATATTTTTGGGACGATTTTAATGCAACTTAAGGAAAATATAACATAAAGTCCAGAATTTAAAAGAACAGCACAAAAATGGAAATTAACCCTTAGCAGCACTTGGGGTCCAAATTACCCTCAACTTTTAAAATCACGAAAAACACAACCATTTTGACCCCAAGTCCTCTTAAAGGTTAAAATCCATTTTTTCACTGTTGTTGTAAATGCTAGACCCCAATATATATTTTCCTCTAGTTTCATGAAAATCTAACTCAGAGTTCTCGACCGATCTTGTTGAAAAATTGTGACTGTGTTACTATCCAATAGAACTAACCTTGTGACTGAGTTACTATCCAATAGAACTAACCTTGCAAATTTCATCCCGATCAGAAGACATCGATTTCAAAGTTTTTGATTTCGGAAAAAAAATATTAATAATTTATTTTAAATGAAGTCTAGTATTTACAATAACAGCAAAAAAAATGGAATTTAGCCCTTAATAGCACTTGGTTTCCAAATGACCTTGAACTTTTAAAATCACGAAAAACACAGGTATTTTGACCCCAAGTTCTCTTAAGGGTTAATTTCCATTTTGAGCTGTTATTGTGAATACTAGACTTCATTTTATATTTTTCTTAAGTTTCATCAAAATCGGCCCAAAAATATATAATAATTCGCTATCTTTCCATTAGAAATTCCAAATATTGAAAAATTTTACCTTTGACCTTCACGATTTAAGGGTTAACGTTTTCCGATTTTAGGAAAACTTTCAGACGATATTTAAAATTACCTGGACTATAATATTCTTTTGTTTTAATATTTTTCAAAATATGTTAATTTTGTTCCTACATTTCTTGTTCCGGTGGCCTGAGACACGTTAATGTCCTGGCGATTTCTTAAAATTTTTTAACCAATTTTTGTCTTTGATATCTTATTAGAACGGCAATTACGTACACATTTCGATTCTATTAAATTAAATTGCAAAAGTAATTATTTAATGGCAAAAATTTAAAAAAAAAAAACTGAAAAAAATGCATTTTTTCCCCTTGTAAATGCACCTCAAAATTAATTCGAAAGTCGGCACGGGTTGCCCTTCTTAGAACAAGCTAAATTTTTTTTAGTGGTATTTTAGATCATTACGAAAGTTTTCAGCGGGTACCGTGTCAACATTTCAAAAAATTTAATTCTAAGGGACAATCTAGTTACATACGGCACAAAAATATATAACATTTCGCTATCTTTTCATTAGAAATTCCAAATATTGAAAAATTTGACCTTGACCTTCACGATTCAAAGGTTATCGTTTTCCGATTTTAGTAAAACTTTCAGAACATATTTAAAATTACAAGGACTATAATATTATGAATAGGTTTTACTTAAAATTTATAACAGTAAGGAAATTGGACTCATTCGCCTAAATATGGACAAAAATTTAGTTTTTCTTGAAAATCGCAAAATTTAAATCATAGGTACGGAAAAACTGTAAGAGGTATTGACATAATTTTTTCATATTTTTATTCCCTATTTTGATCTCAATAAACCCCAATGTGATGATCGCAAAAATCTGAAATTTGTTTAACAAAATTTTTAAAAATTTGAAAATGGAGTTTTGAAACAGCCGTTAAAAAAAATTATTTTTTTTGGCCATACCTGCGAATAGGTTAACGGTATCCTACGAAGACAAAAACTCATATACAAGTAAATATGGACATATTTTAAGTAAAAATGGGCTTTTATTTTAATTTTTCTCGAAATATCTTAATTTTTTTCCTAAATTTTTTGTTCAAGTGGCCTGAAACACGTTAATGGTCTGGCGAATTTGTAATAACTTTAAAATTTTTTAATCAAATTTTGTCATTTATATCTGATTACAACGATAATTACGTACATATTTCGATTCTTTTGCATTCAATTGCAAAGGTATTTATTTAGTAGCAAAATTTTTTCAAAAACTGAAAAATTTGCATTTTTCTCTAATTTTGGCGATAATACAGTTTTTGGGTCATTTTGAACCAAAGGAGATACAGGGTTAATTTCCAAAATTTTTTAATGTAATATTCATTAATATAAATAAATCTACATATTTCTAGAAAACAATGCAGAAAGTTAACGAGTTTCACCTATTTATTCCATATTAACAGTAAAATTTTGCATATATCTGAACTTTGACCTCGATGCGCGTCCAGAAATCGTTGCCCGATTTGGCTCAAATTTTCAGCACTTAACATTTGGGCCTAGTATCACAATATTCCACCCGGCACTCTTCAAAATTTTAACAAAAAATTTTTTCCATACAACTGATTGTCACTCTAATATATATATATATATGTAACATATACATATATGTAACTAGATTGTCCCTTAGAATTAAATTTTTTGAAATGTTGACACGGTACCCGCTGAAAACTTTCGTAATGATCTAAAATACCACTAAAAAAAATTTAGCTTGTTCTAAGAAGGGCAACCCGTGCCGACTTTCGAATTAATTTTGAGGTGCATTTACAAGGGGAAAAAATGCATTTTTTTCAGTTTTTTTTTAAATTTTTGCCATTAAATAATTACTTTTGCAATTTAATTTAATAGAATCGAAATGTGTACGTAATTGCCGTTCTAATAAGATATCAAAGACAAAAATTGGTTAAAAAATTTTAAGAAATCGCCAGGACATTAACGTGTCTCAGGCCACCGGAACAAGAAATGTAGGAACAAAATTAACATATTTTGAAAAATATTAAAACAAAAGAATATTATAGTCCAGGTAATTTTAAATATAGTCTGAAAGTTTTCCTAAAATCGGAAAACGTTAACCCTTAAATCGTGAAGGTCAAAGGTAAAATTTTTCAATATTTGGAATTTCTAATGGAAAGATAGCGAATTATTATATATTTTTGGGCCGATTTTGATGAAACTTAAGAAAAATATAAAATGAAGTCTAGTATTCACAATAACAGCTCAAAATGGAAATTAACCCTTAAGAGAACTTGGGGTCAAAATACCTGTGTTTTTCGTGATTTTAAAAGTTCAAGGTCATTTGGAAACCAAGTGCTATTAAGGGCTAAATTCCATTTTTTTTGCTGTTATTGTAAATACTAGACTTCATTTAAAATAAATTATTAATATTTTTTTTCCGAAATCAAAAACTTTGAAATCGATGTCTTCTGATCGGGATGAAATTTGCAAGGTTAGTTCTATTGGATAGTAACTCAGTCACAAGGTTAGTTCTATTGGATAGTAACACAGTCACAATTTTTCAACAAGATCGGTCGAGAACTCTGAGTTAGAGGGGGTCAAAATTTGACATTTTGGCCAAGCAGATGTTTTTTCTTATCCATGCATCTTATTACCTATTGTTCTTAGTAAAATTCGTCCCAAATAGCTTAGATAGCTCTTTCTTCAATCTTTCGAAAAAAAAAATATTTAAAAAAAATAAATTATTATTTTTTTCCGAAATCAAAAACTTTTTTGACTTTTTTGACTTTTTTTAAATGAGCCCTTTTTTTCTTAATATAAAGCTTAGATATTTTCCTTGAAGACCTATTTGGTCGTATAGTGGAATGCGAGTATTTTAATACAAAAATTTTATGTCTTGAGATCAGAGATCGAAAATAACTCGTCCATATTCCAAAAAACCCAAATTGTGATTTATATTTTTGTGATAAAAATAAATCACTGAAAATAACAGTTATAAAATCATTTTTATTAAAATGGTTTGGTATGACCTTTATTCGTTTTTGTTGTTTTTTAATGGTTTGGTGTGAGATAAACAATTCATTTGTTCTTGTTCTTAATAACTGTTACTTTCTCTTTTATTTACATACAATAACATATTATTAGTAATTTTTAACAAATTATGGAAATAATATGATAAGTATGAAGAAATGAAGTCAGAGTAAAAGAAATGAGAATTTTTTTAAATTGTTATTAATCTTTTGATAAATTTTATATATTTAAGCGTTGATTTGCATCAAATGCATTTTTGCGAGTTCTTTCTCATGTTCGCAAATAAAAGACACAAGCTGACTGTCGCTGAATGCAACTGAAGGCAGGAGTTTTGCTTTGAACAAATACAAACACTTTTTGGTATAACTTTTTGATAAATTTGCAGCAGGTGCCCGTGCATCAAGACTAAAAACTGGCAACTCTCTTTATTTGGATTTTCTTGTGAAAACAATAAAGCAAGTTGTTTTTTGTTTTGTTTTTTCTTTACCCACTTACAAACTACAGTTTGAGTTGAAAAGAAACCAACCAATTGTAGTAGGGAATGTAAGAAAAGATAAACTCACTGTTTATTGTTGGTGTTTTGTTTAAGCTTTGATATGTTTACAAATAAAGCTTGAGTGTCTGTAATTCTCATTCACTCTAGTGTTTTATTTGTATAATATCTTTAGTTTTTCTAAAGCCTTTTGGGAAAAGGTTTCCTTATGAGCTGGCCTAAGCAACCAGTGAAATGCGCATAGGAACTAGCTTATCCCCCAACAATAAATTTCAGTGAATTTATCAATTATACAAAAAATTAATTTTGTATTCCCGTATAACTTTTTGATACAATTTAGTTAGGTTTGTAAGAACGTTTATTTCTATAAAAAGTAAATAATTTTAAAAAGGAATGCATATAAATTAATAAAAACAAGTAACAGAGCTATATTATATACCCTTCACCAAAGTATAGCTTAATTGTATGTTGAAAAAAATAACAACAAAAATAAAAAAAAATAAACCAAACGCACTCAAATACATACAAATTATGCATGCGTGTGTTTGATTTGTAATTCTCATTTCATTCCACATTGTTTACGTATGATAGAGTTGCTCATATGAGAACTCATTATAAACAACTCTCTCTATTTTGTTAGAGAATAAGATTTACAAAGAAACAAAATAGAATTGGTGAATATACTCAATGTGTATTACACACATCTACATACATATACAGTGGGGAGCTCAAATGAGTACATGATTCTATTTTGTGCACTTCTTATGGAATAAAAATAAAACTAATAAAGCAAATCCAAAAATTTTTTCTGTCATTTATTTTATGTTTAATTTATAGATTTTTGGTAATTATTCGAACTTTTTATATATATAATTTGAAAGTAAATTTTTAATTAGGCTTAAGTTCATTTTTATTATAATTTATTTGTAATAATTCAAAGAATATCACTGAATACTAAAATTTTAGACAATTGGCAAATTGGAATGCATTTTCTACCCTGCCAAGGGCGTCATCAACAATCTTCATTGTGAAGGTCTATTTGTAAATATCATCTATTTAACTTACTATTATTAGGAATTAGAATATGGGAAGCCTAATTCATATTTATATTATTTGTAAATTAGATGAAATTTCAAATATTTTTATTATATATAATAAAAATATTATTATTATTATAAAGTTAATGAAAAATTTATAGAAAATATGCCAATGCGTGTAAAATTTTATTTACGTAATAACGAATTTTGAATTTTTTTTTTAAAAAATGCAATTCTTCCCTAAAGTTATTGTGGGGTGCAAAATTGAGTACATGCGTGTTATTTTAGTTTTATCTGTTTTTATACCCTTCACCATGAGTGGCAAGGGTATATATAAGTTTGTCATTCCGTTTGTAATTTCTACATTTTTCATTTTTCGATATAGCCATGTCCGTCTGCCCGTCTGTGTGTTGAAATCAACTTTCTGAAGCCCCCAACTAACTTACATACACGAATGATACATCAATATCTCCGAAATTCTTCCTGCTCGGTTGCTATTTGAAATCGAGAAAATCGGTCCACAAATGGCTGAGATATAAGGAAAAAACCAGGACAACCTCGATTTTTGACCCATATCTGGATTAATAAATCATTAATATAGACTATATGGATATCTAATGATAGATATTTCAAAGACCTGTGCAACGACGTATATAAGACCATAGTAAGTTGGACCAACAATGGGTCAAAATCGGAAAAAATATTTTTTAACCTGAATTTTTTTTTTCACCAAAATTTTTTTTCACTAAATATTAAAAAAAATTTTAAATCTAAAAAAAAAATTTTTTTAAACTAAAAAAAATAAAGTTTAAAAAAAAATTTAAAATACAACTGGAAAAAAAATTTAAATTTTGTTTACCTAAAAATATTTAAAATTTTTATTTTAAAGTATAATTTGGTGAAGGGTATATAAGATTCGGCGCAGCCGAGTATAGCTCTCTTACTTGTTTTATTTAGAACTGGATGTTTTTTGGTTTGAATTGTAATTCATTTTGTTAAATATTAAACATAAAATAAATGACAGAAAAAATTTTTGGATTTGCTTTATTAGTTTTATTTTTATTCCATAAGATGTGCAGAAAATAGAAACATGTACACATTTGAGCTCCCCACTGTATACACACAACTAAACTTTTGTTTTTTTTTATTATGCTATTATATATGTACATGATTTCATGAAACACTAACAAAATACATGGGTTTTTAGATTTTGATGTATCAATCATGTTTGTAAGTTATTTAGGGGATTTGGAAAGTTGATTTCAACACACATATCGACTCCACTTTCTATAACGATCCAAAATATATATACTTTATGGGGTCGCAAATGAAAAGTGTAGAAATTACAAACGGAATGACAAACTTATATATACCCTTGCCACTCATGGTGAAGGGTATAAAAACACTTAACGCTGTTTTGTACTTCCTTCTTCTACAAAATATAAGAATTTATGAGCGTTCGAATTCTTGCAATAAACAAGTAAGAATATGATCATCATTCACAGAAAACTATTAACAAATGAAATTGACGATAAACAAATAAACCGCTGCACAGTGGTATGAGTATAAAAAAAAGAGGGAAATAAATCTGAAACTTCTAAACCCTTAGCCCGATTTGAATAAAATTTCAGTCGAGTATAAGATTTGAATTTGGACCTCATGAGCCTACCAGGAACGGGAACAGGGGTCCCCAAAGTAGGACACCTCGGGTATGTTCAATTTTAAAAATGATCCTATTTCTTCGTTTGCGTTCCGATTTCAAAAAAATTACACATATAGAATCTTCTCGTCGAGCACTACATAAAATCTCTTCGTAACTATCAATTGTCTTATAGCTTAGGAAATATTCGCATTTGAAAATTAAATTTTCAACATTTTTACCCATCCTATCAAATAAAGAAAGAATTGTTTAAAAATCATGACTGAGTCCAAAGTTACATGCATTTGAATTTAAAAAAATTAAAAAAGCCGATTTTTTGCTATTTTTTTGGGAAAAAGTTTTCCCTAATTAATTTCCACTATAGATAGAGGATTTTGTCTACTTTTCAATAATGTATATAACTTTTGAAAATTAAAATATTCATGGAATACTTTTTTGAAAAATATGACAAAAAATGCTTATTATTGAGTTTTTGCATAGATACAAATTTTTCAAATTGAAATAAAATTTTTGTTTATGAATATTTTTTAATGAAATTTTACACTTATATAGATTTTTTTATTGAAAATCGAAAAATAAAACCAAAATTTGAAATTTGTAATCACGAATCCCGCAATTCCCAAAAAAGTATTGAAAAATTCCAAAAATGGGATTTTTCGTTTTTTGGCTATAATGTCCATACCAGGGGCGGGGTTATCGGTAACCTTTACAAAATAAGTAAGAACATATTGGGCCATCTAAAATAGATTACTATATTTTGATATCGACTATGGGATTTATAGTCGTTATCGTCATTTTTTGAATGGACCTGGTCCCCTCGGTATCAAAAATTATATTTTTTTTTTCATTTAAAATATTTGATGTAAAGTAAGCTTTTCAAGAAGTACAAATTCATTATACATCCTCTTAGAATTTGTTTAGATAACTTAAAAAGAATAAAAGTACTTTTTCCCAAAAAAATAGCAAACAATTTTTTAAATTCAAATGCGTGAAATATTTGGAACCGCGGTAGTCAAAAAACTGGAGTAGGATGGGTAAAAATTTTGAAAATTTAATTTTCAAATGCGAATATCTCCTAAGCTAAGACAATTGATAGTTACGAAGAGATTTTATGTAGTGCTCGAACACAAACGAAGAAATAGGTTCATTTTTAAAATTGAACATACCCGATTTGTCCTACTTTGGGGACCCTTGTTCCCGCTCCTGGTGGTCTCATGAGGTCCAAATTCAAAACTTAAACTCGACTGCACTTCCTCTTTGCGCAAGTGAAATTTTATTCAAATCGGACTAAGAATTTAGAAGTTACAGATTTATTTCCCTCTTTTTTTATTCTCATACCACTGTGCGCTGTTCATGAGGAAAATTGCAATCAGTGGTTCCGTAACACCCCCACCCCGATCAGCTTCACCATCATCTACGTCCAGCACGGCTACCTTGGATACTGGCCGTTGTAGGCTTCCTGATGCAGTCTTTACATCAGCTCTTCTTGCAATACCGTCAGCACCGAGATGAACGCAAGTGACCAAACCTCTCCGCCATTGACTTCGTGAGATACTGGGGTCGCACATAAACACCACGTCACCAACATTGATAGGAGCAGTACGCTCACACTATAGGAGTAAGTGGTTCCTTAGGCAATATAATAGGCCTCCGAGAACTGTAAGGCAAAAAACTAGCTGCATCGACTCGTCCATACACTATTAAAATACCATCATCGTCGGCATAAGGTGTTAAATGTGATAAACTACCTGGTTTTTGGACTGACTGTCCATTTTTGATACACTCAAATTCTGCTGGAAATGATTCTCGCTGGACTTGTATACATAAAACTTTTTCAGTGGATTCTAGTTCACATGAGGTGAGGTAAATGATGAAAATCTGTCGAAATTTAGAAAATTATCTTTTATGACTAAACGTTTTTCCATCGGGATGAAGTCGAAAAATCAATATTATTATAACTTCTAGTGGCATCGTCGGGTACGTTGTCTCTAGTGGAGATCCATTTCCAGTTATCAATATTAGTTGACGCTAGTATTTCTGCTATTCTATGGGCTACATACGGCTTATAATTTCTATGGCTACTTGATATACATTTTAATACTGTTGTCAAATCACTCCATAATATGTCGTTTCAGGTATAATTTTATGTTCATTAATCACATTTTGTTTTATTCTCGTTCCAAGAATTGCGGCTTGTAATTCTAGGCGGGGAATCGAAATCTTTTTTAAGGGATCGCATTTGGTTTTCGAGCAGATAAAACTTACAACAATAGTTCCATCCATTGCAACAAATCTCCAATAAGCAACAGCGGCAAATGCTTCTTCACTGGAATCCACAAATATGGGTAACTGGATTTGTTTTATCTTACCAGAGGGGTAATAAAATCGTGGCAAACGAAAATTAGAGATATTTTTCAGTTGTGATCTCCATCGTTCCCAGGCAATGTTGATATCATCGGGTATCGGCTCATCCCACCTGACATCACGTTTCCATATGCTGCATAGTACCAATTTTCCTCCGATAATAAAATAGCCTAAAAATCCTAGAGGATGAAACTTTGACATAATAACGCTTAATACTTGACGCTTATGGCTTTATAGTTATAGGACAAATATTTGAAACTTACATTAATATCATCCTCGCTCAGGCTTTGCATTAGTAAATTCAAATTTGAAACTGCATACACGTTTTTAAGAAGGTGACTCTTATTCTTCTTACCTTCAGATTGAAGGTCATTGACGGCTCCCGTGCTGATCTACCATCAAACCACTGAATGTTCAAATCATTACTTTTCGACGTACACCAACGCAGTCGGCAATTTCTTTATCCAACATAGTTATAGAAGTCCCATCGTCAAATAAAGCATAAGTATCAATGCTGCATTTTTCACCATATAATGTAACTGGTAGTACACGAAAAAGCAACTTTTTATTATCGTTGGAGCAGCTTAGGACATTATGATTAGGTTCACTCGTATTATTAGTGTTCGGTTGTACGGGGACAGGTGCAATAGACGTGCGCCCATGCAACAATTTATTATGTTTACGTTGGCATCCTTATACAGAACATATTTTCTTGTTACGGCACTCTCGAGTTGAATGTCCTATATTTAAACACGAAAAACAAGCTTAAACATTTTTCATCCGCTTTAAAATTTAGGAATTTACGACAATCTTATATTTTGTGATTTTCTTTACATACAGGGCACTGTTGGACTCTTTATGTTGCATGTAGCACTCTCAGCTTTGGTTCATTATTATTAACATCTTGTATCAAGCATATTAAATTTGGCACTTCACTTAACCACACACTAAAATGTTCAATCGTAGGATACGGATTAATATTTATTGCTATTTTGGCCCACTCTAACCTCTTACTCATGGGGAGCTTTAAAATTAGTTCTTCTAGAAGTGTAGGATTGGCTATATGTTGTTGGCCATTAACAGATTTGAGAAACACTGATAAATTTTTCACTTTTTAACTAAATTGTTTTCATATATGAACGGTAGCTGGAGTATATATTATTAAAAGATGTCGGCGTAAAATGATTTGTAACAAGCGGTACATATGTATTAAATGATTTAGTCGTTGCTTGCGTCGACGGCGGGGCGAAGTAAGTTGCGGCTGCATAGGTGTCATGGCGGTTGATGTCGATGTATGTGAAGCTGGTATATAGCGTGACTCGATTGTTGTTGTAGTAAAGTCAATGGCGGAACTATATGGCATTTCAGAGGAATTGAGGTTATGGTCACTTACCGTTTGTAATGAGGCAACTTCCATTTGTTGGCATTGGCGTCTGCTCTCCTGGAGTTGTGTTTGTGTCTCACGGAGCTGGCGTTTCAATTAAGCCATTTGCTTTTGAATCTCTTGTAGGATGATGTCTTCCTATATGGATCATGGCGATAATTAAACGGCAGAGGTTTGGTATGAATTATTGGTATCACTGAAAATGTAATTTTGTATAGATTTTCAAAATAGTTTTACCTACCAAAAAATCGTATAATTACAAAAATATTTTATACACAAGTAAATAATTAATATAATTTTTTATAAAATAGTAAATATTTTATGTTTTTAGGCGAAAAAATATTTATTAAAAAAATTTCCTCATATATTAAGTAAAATTAAAATTGCTAATATAATGTAAATATAAAAATTAATTAAAAAATTTGGTTGTAAAATGTAGTTTACAGTCTTAATCGAAGTGCGAACACTTGAAGACATACTTTAAAGCGATTGTGCGTAAAACATTTATTTCTTAAAATATTTATTCTTAACAATAACAAAGTGTTTAGATCACAAACAAAAAAATAAAAAAAAAATTGAAGTCAATAATATTTAAAAATTCTTGGACATAAAACACCAAAAAAAAAAACAGAACAATAACAACAAGTACGTACATTCAATGTACGTTTACCAGTTGAACATTCTTGTTGACAACAACAAGGGCATACTGTGCATGCACAATCATGCCAACTAGTGAAGTGCTGAATAAACAACAAAAAATTAACAATGAAATTCAGTCTAGCGCTGTAAATAAAATTAATAATAATAATGATGATAATAATGTAAACCTAAGTGACAGCAGTTCTGATGATGAGTTAAGCTGGCAGTATGTACCTGCAAAAAGTCGCAAGAGGACAAATTCGAAATCGCCACAAATATTCGAGCCAAAGCGTCAGCAACTGGAAACAGGTCCATCTACGTCTAACCGATTTGCAGCTCTTGCTAATAACAACAATGAAAATGATAATGAAGATACATCACCTGAACAATCTCAACAACCAAAACCTCCACCGATTTTAATTCCAAACGTCGGTGATATTGCCAAAATGGTTAGCAAATTAAGCAAAGTAGTTGCAAATAATGAATTCTATTATAAGTCATACAGTAACGGACAGGTTCGTTTAAACATTAAGACAGTTGACTCGTACCGAAAAATAGTTAAGCACCTTGACGATAACAACATAATATATCATACGTACCAACTAAAGCAAGAACGGGCTTTCACAGTAGTTATAAAGGGTCTTCATCACACAACGCCAATTGATGATATAAAAGCCAATTTGCTATTATTAGGACATCAAGTTAGAAGCGTAAGAAATATAACTAGCCGTGTAACAAAGAACCCACTGCCAATGTTTTTTGTTGACTTAGACCCTAAATCTAATAACCACTAAATTTATAATGTAGAAGCTCCAAAAAAATTTAATGATGTTGTTCAATGCTACAGATGTCAACAATTTGGGCACACTAAGTCTTACTGTAAAAGACCATATTCATGCGTAAAATGTGGCCTAGAGCATCCAACCAAAGAATGTACTAAGTCGCCAAGTAATCCACCACAATGCGTTCACTGCTTAGGAAATCACACTGCTAACTATAAGGGCTGTGTAGTTTATCAAAAGCTCGTCAATAAACGGAAAAATATAAGTCCAAGAAATGTAAATGAAAACAGCAATTTCAATTTAAACCATAACTTCTCAGGTGCTACTCAAAATAGCGGTCACATAACCTATGCCCAGGTTGTTAGAGACACAAATGATGGAGTAAATAATGTTCTCCAAAAAATTGAGGCGATGCTTGCAAAACAAATTGAGCTAACCAATACATTGATGAATATGATGTCAATGTTAATGACAAAACTATGTAAATAAACCTAATAATTGCAGAATGGAATGCTAATGGCATTTTAAATCATGTAAACGAAATAGAAATTTTCCTGAAAAATAATTTAATTGATATTTTACTAGTTTCTGAAACACACCTTACCAGTAAAGCTCATTTTCGAATAAGAGGATTTGACTTAATAACAGCCAATCAACCTAATGATAGGGCGCATGCCGGTGCGGCTATCGTCATAAAATCCACTATTAAGTATGAAATATTAGAACCGATTACTGAATTATACATGCAAGCTGCCGGAGTTAAAATAGTTTGCAATAATTGTAGTGTATCGGTCTACTCTGTGTATTCCCCTCCCAGATATAGTATCAAATGTGTTCAATATGAAAACTTTTTCAATAAACTTGGCAATAGATTCTTAGTTGGTGGTGACTACAATGCCAAACACACCTGGTGGGGATCACGTTTATCAAACCCAAAAGGCAAAGAACTTTTTAAATGTATATCCAAAAACAATTACAGTTCGTTATCGACAGGAGCGCCCACTTACTGGCCAGCTGATATTTCCAAAATACCAGATCTTTTAGATTTCTTAGTTTACAAAGTAATTCCTGCCACCTCTCTTGATATTGTATCCAGTGATGATTTAAGTTCTGACCACAGTCCAATTATTGTTAATTTTTCAACAGTTTGTAAAGAACGATACAAATCTCCACATTTAATCGCAACGAACATTGACATCAACTGTTTCCAACAATTCATTGAAACAGAACTTGATTTAAATTTGTCGTTGAAAACTGGATACGAGATTGACTTGGCTATTGAAAATTTTACAAAACTTATACATGAAGCTGCATTTATATCAACTCCACAATTTAATAATCATACCTCTAGTTTTCAGTTGTCTTTTGAAATTAGGCAACTAATCGCAATGAAAAGGAGGCTACGAAAAATTTGGCAAAGAACAAGATTACCTTTGGATAAAACGAACTTCAATCGTGCAGCTAATTATTTAAAGAGAAGATTAAAAGATCTAAAGAATGAGTCCATTAGCAGATATTTGGGTAAATTACATCCAGATAATAAAAATGAGCATAATCTTTGGAAAGCTACTAAATATCTGAAACATGCTCAAAGGCGAAATGTTCCAATAAAGGATTCAAATGGAGATTGGCGTAGATCTGACGCAAGTAAAGCTGGTGCTTTTAAGTCCCACCTTGAAAACATTTTTACTCCTTTTTCTTTTTGTACAACACAAGAAGACGCAGAAGTAAATAATTTCTTAGATGTTGCATGCCAAATGAGTAAACCAATCAAGCCTTTCAGAAATGGCGAAATTGAAGTTGAAATTAGTAAGCTTAACCCAAAAAAGTCTCCTGGCTATGACAACATAGACGCTAAAGTTCTTAAAAATTTACCAAAAAAAGCTATGATTTTTCTCACGGTAGTGTTTAATGCAGCTTTGCGACTATCATACATCCCAGTTCAATGGAAACATGCAAAAATTATAATGATTCAAAAGCCTAACAAGCCTGAAAATTCCATTGAATCATACAGACCTATCAGCTTGCTACCAGTTCTATCGAAATTATTCGAAAGACTTTTTCATAAAAGGTTAATGCCGATATTAGAATCTCTACATGTTATACCCGATCATCAATTTGGATTTCGAAATAAACATGGGACTCCCGAGCAATGTCA
The DNA here is from genome assembly GCF_958450345.1 of Calliphora vicina. NCBI lineage: Eukaryota > Metazoa > Arthropoda > Insecta > Diptera > Calliphoridae > Calliphora > Calliphora vicina. Next base: position 83,035,304 of record NC_088781.1, on the reverse strand, counting down.
CAGAATTGTAAAATCAATAAGAGACTCTCTAGAAAACAAACAGTACTGCTCATCGGTATTTCTTGATGTAAAACAAGCATTTGACAGAGTGTGGCATAATGGCCTTCTGTTTAAGTTAAAGCATCTGCTGCAAGCTCCATTCTACCTCCTGCTCAAGTCATATCTCACTGATCGTAGTTTCTATGTCAACATCAACGAGGAAAATTCTGAAATTGGCGATATAAAGGCTGGTGTACCACAGGGAAGCGTATTGGGTCCAACTCTATACACAATATTTACTTCAGATATGCCTACAAATAACGATGTAGTAATTGCGACTTACGCTGATGATACTGCTATACTAGCAGTCAACGAATCTGCATCCATCGCTTCTAACATTATTCAAACGAATCTTGACTTAGTTAGTAATTGGTTAAAAAAATGGAACATTAAAGTCAATGAAGATAAATCAACCCATGTTACATTCACACTCAGAAATGGTGATTGTCCCTCTGTCAAATTAAACGATGTCATAATACCAAAATCAAATGAAGTAAAATATTTAGGCCTTACTATTGACAGGCGCCTAACTTGGAAAACACATATAAAAATGAAAAGAAAACAACTGAACACTAAAACTAGTAAAATGTACTGGCTTCTTGGTCCAAGATCTAAATTAAGTATAAATAATAAATTATTATTGTATAAAACAATATTAAAACCTATATGGACTTATGGTATTCAACTATGGGGAACCGCTTCTTACTCCAATATTGACATTATTCAAAAATATCAGTCCAAAACTCTACGACTTATAATAGGCGCTCCTTGGTACGTAAGAAACACTACAATACACAATGATCTCGAAGTTACATATGTTAGGGATGAAATCAAAAAGTATAGCACAAATTACCTGAAAAGACTTAGCGACCATCAAAACATTCTTGCGATAACGCTTTTAAATGACGATGATGAAGTTAGACGATTAAAAAGACTGCACATATTAGATCTACAGTAAGATTCTATAGTAAGATTCTTAAAATTATTAAATTTGTATTTGTTAAATTCAATGGAATTTAACGCTGCTGTTATTTTACTGTTAATGTAGTTAGTAGATTTGCTTATTATTTTTCTTTGTAAATAGATTGCAAATAAAAGATGTTTGAAAAAAAAAATAAAATTGTAGTTTATTATTCAGGAGGAATTTTCATCATTTGCTGAATCACACGAATCACTTTCAAAATCAGATGTTATTTCACTTGGTACTGCTAAAAACTCTTTTACTTCTTGGGGTAGTTCCTGTTTATTTTTCTTTGGTATTTTTCTTGTTTTTGTAATTATTGGATCCGAGCCAACAATTAAAAAGTTGAAAATATCTTCTAAGTTTTCTTTTCGGCCACATCTTCACGCATTATTTTCTCTCACTTTTTTGAAAATTTTATTACAAGCTTCATCAGCCTCTTCTGATCAAATGCCAACAGGAAATTTAGAGTCACAAACTATATCTGGGCCGTGTATGGGAATTTTGTGGAGAGTTGCGACATGTTGTACCAAGGATATTTAGATACATATGCAAAACTTCCGAAAATTGTCTGTTTCAATGGTATACTTAGATGATAATACAACTAAGATCATATAAACATTTTTTATTAAATTTTTATCTATACCTGTTATTTCAGGTGTTCAAGAACCGACGAGCGGTATTGCCGTCATTATAATTACCCATTCCAGGCTTTGGCCGATCTATTATTAAACCTAACTATGTTTTATATTTTTCCTCAAATCATTTATTTTTAATGTTATATTTTTCACTTCCTTATTTTTTAATATTGTTACGTTTTAACCTTTTTAAAACGCTGGTTGATTTCCTTTAAATAAACCGGATACTTTTGATTGCAAATAAACTCTTTATTTATTTAAAAATGTACAACAATTGCTCTTTAACTGTCTAGAACTTTCTAATACATACGCCATCTGTGGTGTACTTTCTACAATGTTCTTTAAGTGAATATTCGAATAAAAATATACGGTCGCAGTAAACAGCGTTGCCATACTTACAATCAATGGTCAACTGAAAGTTTTTATTCAATGTTAATAATGCCCACAGATATGTTACAGTTTGCTATTACAGCACTGCTATTTGAAAGCATTTTGCTACTTTTAAATCAGCCGTTAAAATCGTAATATTTGAATTCAAGTACAATTTCGTAACAGTGCCCCCCGCTTAAGTCTGTTCGTCCCGAATAGGCATAGATTCACTTCTCCCATAGGCAGCTAGGCGTTCTAGATGTACGACCTTCATTTTAGATCTCGGGCTCTTTTCTTTCTGTATTCTGTACACCACGTCGTTTAATTTCTTAATCACCTTGTATGGTACATCCCAATGGGTTTGTAGTTTTGGAGACATTCCTTTCTTACGTTGTGGGTTATACAGCAGTACAAGTTGGCCTTCATTAAATCCCTCAGAATTCGCTGCTTGATCGTATCTGGCTTTCATTTTGTCGCTGGTCATTTTTATTCGTCTGCGTACGAATTCGTGAAGTTCGTTAAGGTTATCTTGCTCTTGGGAAGTGTTTTCATTATTTGATGAGGGCTTAATAACGAATTCTAAATCACCAGGCAACTTGAGTTCTGTCCCGAAGACAATTTTTGCAGGTGTTCGAGAGGTCGAATCATGAACAGTTGACCTGTATGCCAATAGAAATTTTGGTATGTGTTCATCCTAGTCCTTCTGGTGTGCACTGACCACTTTTCTTAAATATTCCTCCAGGGTGCGATTATATCTTTCGACCATGCCATCAGACTGAGAATGCAGTGGCGTTGTTCTGGTTTTTCTTATTCCGTATAAATCGCACATTTCCTTGACAAGGGCGGATTCAAAATTTCTACCCTGATCCGAGTGCAACTCCAGTGGAACACCATAGCTACACACCCAGTTGTTAACAAATACGCTTATAACCGTTTTAGCTTCCTGATTGGGTATTGCATATACCTCTGGCCATTTCCTGAAATAATCCGTAACCACTATAACGTAACGGTTTCCAGCATCACTGACAGGGAAAGGGCCTACTACACCTGAGTTATACAGCTGAAGTCGTCCACGACTTCTTCTTACTGGGCCCTTCGCTGCTATGCATTGTGGACAATTGGCTATCCAATCGGCTACTGCTTGCTGACAACCCACCTAATAAAAACGTTGTTTTAACTTTTCTAAAGTTTTTGTCACACCAAGATGACCACCACTGGTACCGTCATGAAACTCTTTCATTACTTCGTTTATTTTAGAAGATGGTCAGCACTTTCCCATATGCGGTATAAGCAGCCATTTAACAATTGTAGACTATTCCATAGGGCCCAATAAGATTTCATGATTTCACACCAAGATGACCACCACTGGTACCGTCATGAAATTCTTTCATTACTTCGTTTAGTTTAGAAGATGGTACCACAATTCCATAGGGCCCAATATGACATCACCAGTGGACTTTCGGCCGATATTTCATTGTGGGCTGGCCTTCTGCCTTCTTCTTTTGCCGATATTATTTTTGACAGTCATTTCCCTGAGATACAGACCAATCTGCACTGGACTCTATATGCATTAGTCGAACGTCAATGACACATTCCTTTCTCTCGGCTTTTGCGCAATGCTTGCATTCCACGTTGCAAGGCCGTCCTGAGAGCGCGTCCGCATTGCCGTGTTTCAAACCCTTCCGGTGCTCGATGCTAAAGTCAAAGCTCTGAAGCCGCTCAATCCTACGAGCCAGTTGCCCTTCAGGTTGTTTAAATTGCAAAAACCACCTGAGGGCAGAATGATCGGTTTTCAGTTGGAAGTGCTGACCATATAAATACTTGTGGAAATGCTTCACACACTCTAATACTGCCAGGAGTTCACGTCGCGTTACGCAGTAATTTCTCTCAGGCTTGGAAAGTATTCGGCTGTAGTAGCCTATGACCTTTTCCGTCAAGTTGATCACCTTCGAAAGCACGCCGCCTATTCCGTATCCACTCGCATCGCTGTCTAGTACAAGCTTTGCCCCTGGGATGGGATATGCCAAAATTGGTGCTGTACACAACAATTCCTTTAACTGAAGGAATGCCTGTTCTTGAGATTCACTCCACAGGAACGCTCGCGACTTCTGCGTTAGCTCATGTAGGCTTGCGGCAACACTGGCAAAATGCGGTATAAATCGTCGGTAGTACGTGCATAGGCCTAGAAAACTGCGCAATTCGTGAAGATTTCTCGGACGAGGCCAGTCCTTTACGGCTCGTATTTTATCCTCATCTGTTGATATGCCGTCTGCTGTTACGCGATGCCCTAAATACTTACCTTCTTTCTGCAACAATGCACATTTCTTTACGCTAAGTTTTAGTCCAGCCACAGCTATTCGTTTAAGGACTTCTTCAAGGTTTTTCAAGTGTTCATAGAAAGACTTCCCCATGACAATTATGTCATCGAGGTACACCAAGCATGTCTTCCAGTGAAGTCCTTTCAACACATATTCCATTAAACGCTCGAATGTGGCTGGAGCATTGCAGAGTCCAAATGGCATCATATTAAACTACCATAATCCATCACTAGCACTAAACGCAGTTTTCTCTTTGTCTTTTTCTGCAATCTCTACCTGCCAATAACCAATTTGCAAGTCCAATGTGGAGAACCATTTCGTTCCAGCTAATGTGTCCAGGGTGTCGTCAATTATTGGTAGCGGGTAGCTGTCTTTCTTGGTAACGTCGTTCAGATTTCTATAATCGACGCAAAACCTAGTGCTGCCGTCTTTCTTTTTAACTAATACAACAAGCGAGCTCCAAGGACTTGAAGATGGTTATATTACTCCATCCCGCTCCATTTCGTTGACAAGCTCCTTCACCTCACTTCGTCTTGCTAGAGGAATACTTCCGTGCGCCTGCTTTATGGGCGTCGCTTCTCCAGTATTTATTTGATGTTCTACCTTGGCTTTGACTTTTTAAGGCGAAGACCGAGGTATGTTTCTTCAGAAGCTGCTTAGCCTTATTTCTATCGGACGGCGCTAATCCTCCTACCCATTTCCCCACATATTCCGCTAGTAGTTCGTGTTCTTTGGTAGATTTATTGGCAGGTTCCGGGTTTTTCTCGCAATTGATTACTGCCTCTGCTGAAGTGCATTGATCTATTTCGGAATTTGGCTTAACGACTATAAGATCACTTTTTATTTCTGCTGGTTCTACCACCCACAAACTGTTGTCCTCACAATCTCCCTCCATACAGGCCCATACTAAAGTTTCTGACTGTGGTGGTAGTATCTGATGCTTGACGGTAACTAGCTTTCTTGCTTGAGTCCTATTTTCATATCCCACGTCAAGGGGTATTTCCACATTTCGCCAAATCATAACTTTTTGTCGCATATCCAAAGTAATGCCGTGAGTAATCATGAAATCAACACCAATGATTACTTCGTCCACAATATCTGCAACAATAAATACATGATTGACCCTAACATTGGCAATTGTTACTTTCACATTTACTTTACCATAGACAGTGGCTGGCTCCCCAGTAGCTGTGCGCAAACTTACCCCACGTAATGGTTCAATTGTGTTTTTGACTAAATCGGGCTTGACGATGGACTGCGACGCTCCTGTGTCTATAGTAAAAATGTGCTTCTGACCGTTGATGTATCCACTAGCCATAAGATTGCTATTTTTCTGCTGCATTACTGATATGGAGATTCTGGGGCCCTCAGTTGTGGGAGCTAGCTCTTGCCCCATAGTGCTAGCTCGTTTTAGTTTAAAGGTGATTTTTGTGTTGATTGATGATTTGACGGCTGGTTGTTTCTTGGAGGCGAAATTAAACGCCTCCAAGACCTTTTTTAATTTGTCGACTATATTTCTCTCATATTCAGCAACAACCTCGATATTGCGCACCTTGCATATTTGCGGCTTTGAAATTATTTTCGCCGTTTCAGCAAATGATGGTTTAGGTGTAGCACAAACCGCATGTTTCATTTCAGGATCGCGAATGCCATTGACGAATGCCTCTATCTTGATATGGTCCAAAAATGGGTTGTTTTCCCCTGGATAAGTAAGCTGTAGCAAACGCTCGATTTCCAACGCAAAATCTTGTAGTGTCTCATTAGCCTTCTGCACTCTACCACGCAATTCCATTCTGTATAATTCTTTTTTATGTTCGCCACCGTACTTACGTTGTAGCGCATCCAATATGTCATCATAACAATTTCTGTTGCTTGCTGGCACGCTTTCAATAACTACTGCTGCATTCCCTTTTAAGGCCAATATCAATTCTATAGCTTTTTCTTCATTGTTCCACATGTTTCTAATGGCAACTGTATCAAACTGGAACTTGAAAACATTAAATGGTGTGCAGCCATCAAAACTAGGGGCCTTTATTCTGCTAGATGCTTCTGAAATAACTCGAACCGGCCCAACTTGGCATTGAAGATTATTAACTTCAACTTATTCGCAGATCTTGCAGTTTATTGTCGACACCAATCTCTAAGTCGGAGAGTTTTTATTGACGTATTTTCTAAACAGCATTCTAAGTCAGACACCTTTTCTTTATAACTACCGATATTTGCTCAAGCTTCTCGTCTGTCGCTCTAGAAGTTTTTCGAAATTTCATTTCCATTATTTTATTTTCTTCTTTAACTTCAGCAAGAAGTTTTTCATTGTTGACTCTAGATGTTTCTTGAACTTCAGCTAACAGCTTCTCGTTGTTTACTTGAATAGTTCCTAAGATGGTTCTAGAATTTTCGTTCAATTTCGCTTCCAGCAACATTGTGGATAAATCCATGCTGCTTGTTGTTGCACGGGTAGAAACTTCCATTTCTTCTATATACTCAAATTCGTAGGCTCCGATGTCAATATCTCGCCTCTTGAATTCATCTATGAGCCTCTTCTGCAACTCTGCTTTGTTACCTGCAATTGGTAGCTCCAATTTACTTAGTTCTTTCTTGAGTTGTTCAACTTTTAGTTCTTCAAACTTCATGCTCATTATTTTGCAATCCCACTTCTGACACCAATTGTTACGTTTTAACCTGTTTAAAACGCTGATTTATTTCCTTTAGATAAACCGGATACTTTTGATTGCAAATAAAAGCCGTTTAGTATTTTGAAAATTGTAACAACTCTTTATTTATTTAAAAATGTACAACAACAGAATTAAATAGTCAGTCAATGTTTTTTTATACACGTTTATAAATTCGCAGAAATACACACACACTTTAAAATCTACAGGAATTCACTTGAAAAACACAGCACACTTTAAGGCATTCAGTTGATGTTTATTCGAAAAGCATCTCTGATAAACAGACTAACCTCTGCCACTATTTATAACACTGCCATCTGCACTCTAGATTGCTCTTTAACTGTCTAGAGCTTTCTAATACATACGCCATTTGTGGTGTACTTTCTACAATGCTCTTTAACTAAATATTCGAATTTTTCGCAGTAAACAGCGTTGCCATACTTAAAATCAATGGTCCACTGAAAGCTTTTATTCAATGTTAATAATGCCCACAGATATGTTACAGTTTGATATTACAGCACTGCATTCTGATACTTTTAAATCAGCTTTTAAAATCGTTATATTTGAATTCAAGTACAATTTCGTAACAATATATTATGGAGGTCCAAGTAGGAAAATGTTAGATTGGAGGTCATAGTTGTTTTTTATTTTAATGTTTTGGTTATACACTAATTGTATTGTAGTTATTTATAATGTTCGCTTCGTAGAGGGGGTTATAGAAAGCTTTTTCCTTTTCGGATTTTGATAAATTATCACATGTAATACTTACAACTTGTTCTTCTAAGAATAAAAGCTGCATCCAACAATTAAAACATAATTTCTAAAAGAATCTACCTTGAAATACGAATATATTACTTTAACGAATTGTATATTTTTGTTGAGCACTATTGGTGCATTATTTCGATTATTTTTAAATATTTAAAGAAAATATATCAATTAACTGCATGGTATCTTTGCTTAATTTTAAAATTGAATGCAAAAATCCAAAAACTAAGTGATTTTGCTAGATATTTTAATATTTATACCCTACACCACCATAGTGGGGAGGGTATTATGCGTTTGTGCAGATGTTTGTAACGACCAAAAATATTAGTCTAACACCCACCTTAAAGTATACCGATCGACTTAGAATCACTTTCTGAGTCGATTAAACGATGTCCGTCCGTCTGGCTGGCTGGTTGGCTGTCCATGTAAACCTTGTGCGCAAAGTACAGGTCGCAATTTTGAAGATATTTCAATAAAATTTGGTACATATAATTTTTTCGGCCCAAGGACGAAGCATATTGAAACTGGCTGAAATCGGTACATTATTTCACCTAGCCCCCATACAAATGTCCTCCCGAAATTGGACTTTATCGGTCATAAACGATTAATTTATATATGTATCTAGACAAATTTCGCTCCAAATAAGTCTTTCCCAAAATTTTGTTACGACCGGTCCATAATTAGTCATAGCTCCCATATAGACCCGCTTTCGAAAGTCACTTTAACGTGCATAAATCTCTTAAAAATTTTGGTATACACCCAAAATTCAACAGAAATAACTTTCATATAAACATAAATCACACGACCTAATTTCATGGTGATTGATATTTTAAAGGACAAATGTTTTTGCTCATTTACTTAGTGTAGCGTATTATAAGGTCGGGCTTGACCGACCATACTTTCTTACTTGTTTTGTATTGGAATATTAGCAAATTTTATTTTTTTCCTGGTTTTAATACATAAATTTGCATTAATTTCAGGTGTATAAAAAAAATATATTAATATATGGGGCATTTCACGTCAAGTGAACCAACTTTTGATATCGATGTCTTCCGATCGCGATGAAATTTGCACCAATGTTAGTTCTATTGGATAGTAATTCGGACACCATTTTTCAACAAGATCGGTCAAGAACTCTCTGAGTTATAGGAGCTCAAAATTTGACATTTTGATATATTAATATATATCATGACGGTTCATTGAAATCCGACTGAAAAAATCAGATTACGGTTGCATATAGAGAAAAATGTCAGCTTTCCATATGTCTGCCCCAACTTATATGGACCAAACTAAGAAAAAAATTAAATTTTACCAAAATCGGCCATACAATCCAAATAGATTTTTTCGCATACAAAAAATACAAAAAACATAAAAGCACTCACACTTGGTCGCAACAAAAAAATGAGAAATGAAAATGTTGCTGACTGCAACTTAATGCATTGAACACATTGAAGACAGCAGGCTACACGACTACACGAACAAAAACAGTAAACAGCTGATTTATAATTCAGTGGTGCCACTTTAATAAAAAACAAGTAAGAGTGCTATATTCGGCTGTGCCGAATCTTATATACCCTTCACCAAATTATACTTCAATTTTTTAAATATTTTTAGGTAAACAAAATTAAATTAGTTTCCAGTTGTTTTTTGAATTTTTTTGAAAAAAAAATTTTTCGATTGTTATTTTAAATTTTTTTTTTTGAATTTAAAAAGTTTTTTTTTTAAATTTTAAAATTTTTTTTTTTAAATTTTAAAAATTTTTTTTTTTTAAATTTTAAAAAATTTTTGTTTGTTTTTTAAATTTTTTTTTTTTAAAAAAAAAATTCGGGTTCAAAATTTTTTTCCCGATTTTGACCCATTGTAGTTCCAACTTACTATGGTCTTATATACGTCGTTGCAAATGTCTTTGAAATATCTATCATTAGATATCCATATTGTCTATAATAATGTCTTAGTAATCCAGATATAGGTAAAAAAAATAGGTCAAAAATCGAGGTTGTCTTGGTTTTTTCCTCATATCTCAGCCATTTGTGGACCGATTTTGCTGATTTTAAATAGCAAAATTCTCGAAAGCATGTCTGACAGAATTATTGAAGATTTGGATCCCGAAGATATCTGTGGTCTTCAGAAAACTGATTTCAACAGACAGACGGACAGACAGACAGACAGACGGACATGGCTTAATCGACTCCGCTATCTATAAGGATCCAGAATATATATACTTTATAGGGTCGGAAATGAAAAATGCAGAAATTACAAACGGAATGACAAACTTATATATACCCTTCTCACGAAGGTGAAGGGTATAATAACCGTACAAAATTCCAAAGTAATTAAGATTTAAACAATTATTTTGAGTAAACATACAGTGAGCCGCAAAAGTGAGTATACACCAAAAATTATTGGATATTTTTTAAGATAATGAAAATTCTAAAATTTATCCATGATTAAAATTTTAAAGTTTCGGTTTGATAGAGATTGGCTTGAATAATATCTTTGGTTGTGAAAAATATAGATTTAAGTCGGACTATAATGATTTTCATGATCTTAAAAAATCAAAAAATTCGCTGCTGTTTACTCACTTTTGAGGCTCACTGTATATATATGGTTATGGTTATGTACCTGTTATTAATTTACATCAATATAGTTATCAAAAACTTCTCTTAATTAAGTTAAAAAAATATATTCATTTTAATCACTCATTTGATTTACATTTTTTATTATATTAGCAACACTATTTCTGCTTTGTAGTTGACAGAAATAGAAATTAGTTTAATTCGGCTACAGCGGCAAAAGCAATCTTGTGGTCGTGTGGCTGTGATGTCGTCAAAAGAATCATCTTCATATAAACGTGTGTATTCTAATTTTGACAGATTGCAGTTGGTAGCCTGCTCACAAAGTATACAGAGGCGTCAAATTTGACAGTTCAAAAACACTAAAATCAGTTTTTTTTTAAATTGTTTCGATAGAAAGAGAAAACAAATTTGCGGTTTAATACAGACAGTGCGTTAAAACAAACAACTATATAAATAAGCACAAAACCAAACCAGTTGAAATTGTTTCGAGCGAAAGAGACAAATATATTTTTTTTGCTTTGTGGCCTGCTGTCTTCAATGTGTTCCATGCATAAGGCAGGAGGTTTGCGTTGAACAAATACAAACACAATTTAGTTATGTTTGTAATAACGTTTATTTCTATAAAAAGTAAATAATTTTAAAAAGGAGTACATATAAATTAATATAAAAACACTTACCGCAGTTTTGTACCTCCTTCTTCGACAAAATATAAGAATTTATGAGCGTTCGAATTCTTGCAATAAACAAGTAAGAATATAATCAAAGAAGAGGACAAAAGGGCGGCTTACAAAACAAGTGTCAAAAAATAGTCATTCACAGAAAACTATTAACAAATGAAATTGACGATAAACAAATAAACCGCTGTTTATGAGGAACATTGCAATCAGTGGTTCCGTAACACTGACCTTTACGACAAAAATAAATTAAAAATCATTCATCCAGATTATTTGTGTTTGTTTCTTTTCTGTTACTCTTAACCCCAAACCTAAAATGTTCTCGAATAAATTACTCTCAGTGATATATCACAAAAAATTATTTTTAAAAGACTGCGAATGAGAATTTACCATTGAAATGAAAGTGAACCCGTTATTTTTGGACTCTGCTAGAGATACAAAACATTTATTTTGATATATATCCCACTAAGCGACCAACACCATCTAAAGCTTTCTTAATAGTAAAAAAAAAATTAAAACAAGTAAGAGTACTATATTCGGCCGTGCCGAATCTTAAATACCCTCCACCTAAATATGATGGTATAAAAACTGAAATAATATAACAATTGTTAGAAAGACTAGTTTACGCAGAAGATATTTTATTTCAAATGTACAAAAAATTGTATCTAATTCAGCAATTTGTAACTGAAATTCCTATTAGAACGTATGAAATTTAATAATTTATATACTTAATAATCAGTTAATACGTTTGGATCAACATTTTTCCCTTTTAACATCAAGTGAAGAAACAGAGTATAAACAAGTAAATACCCTCCACCTAAATATAATGGTATAAAAACTGAAATAATATAACAATTGTTAGAAAGACTAGTTTACGCAGAAGATATTTTATTTCAAATGTACAAACAATTTTATCTAATTCAGCAATTTGTAACTGAAATTCCTATTAGAACGTATGAAATTTAATAATTTATATACTTAATAATCAGTTAATACGTTTGGATCAATATTTTTTCCCTTTTAACATCAAGTGAAGAAACAGAGTATAAACAAGTAATGCCATGTTTCCACGGCAGTCTGAATTACTTAATTCGCGTTTTGAATTACGATTGCGAATCAACCTGTTTACACGACAACATTCGTAATTCAGTTTGACATTTATTTATTTATTTTGTTTGTTTGGTGCGAATTTTAAATTTGTAATTTGGATAAAAAAGGTAAGTAAAACCATAAAATTGTAGCATTATTAATTAAACAAATATAATTTAATTATTATTTTCATTATTAGAAAAAAGAAAAAGTGCAAGCAAGTGGGACCAGGGCAGCGAGCGGGCTTTATTACAGGTGTGGGCTGAAAGAATGGCAGAGCTGCTATTTCTACAAATGAATTTAACTTTAATCAGACTTTTTATTTCATTTAATTTATTTATTTAATACAAAAATCTTTTTCTTTATTTTCTTTATTTTGTTTTGACATTTTTGTTTGGACAGCTGATTTTGATACATAAATAATCGATAAAAATTAGAGATGGCAGTCATTCGTTCGTAATTCATAAGGTAATTCAAACTGAATTACGTAATTAGGTAATTCGCACTTGAAATTTTGTATGGCGAATCATGTAATTCAGTTCGTAATTGGGGGTTGAATGACGAATGAGAGCGTAAATGACGAATGAGAGCGTAAATGACGAATAATGCCGTCGTGTGAACATGGTATAAGAGTACTATATTCGGCCGTGCCGAATCTTAAATACCCTCCACCTAAATATGATGGTATAAAAACTGAAATAATATAACAATTGTTAGAAAGACTAGTTTACGCAGAAGATATTTTATTTCAAATGTACAAAAAATTGTATCTAATTCAGCAATTTGTAACTGAAATTCCTATTAGAACGTATGAAATTTAATAATTTATATGCTTAATAATCAGTTAATACGTTTGGATCAACATTTTTCCCTTTTAACATCAAGTGAAGAAACAGAGTATAAAAAAGGGTATACAAATATATTTAGAAAAATTTCAAAATATTTGGTTGTGGGACTTATATGGGAGCTATGACCTATTATGATTTGATTGTCATAAAATATTTTAACGTGATTTTTATGAACTTATATGGGTGATGTGGCCAATTATGTACCGATATTCACAAAATTCAGTATAATGATTTTTGAATACAAATTACTGATCCGTGTACTATTTTGGTTCAATATATGAAGCTATGACCTATTATAGTCCTAAGTATTTGTGAGAGCTATTTTTGTAGAATTTCATATAAACAACGCTATTAACAAAAGTGGACCTTATATGGGAGCTATGCCGAATTATGGACCAATATTTAAAAAATCTTGTAGCTCGATTATTGGATACAAATTACTGATCGGTGTAAAGTTTTGGTTCAGTACAGTTTTTTTTGGATATTTGTGCAGGTTAATGTGTTTTCCTGAAGTAGTTCTTATATGGAGGCTATGACCAATAATGGGCCTACCATCATAAAATTTGGTACATCGATTTTTGTATATCTATATATATAAAAGAGTAACGTTACTGACTGAATGACTGACTGATTCATCATCGCACAGCCCAAACGGCTGAAGCTAGAATCACGAAATTTTAACTGTGGGTTCCTCCCTCCCCAAAACGATCCGATAAGAAGGGATTTTTGGAAATTCGAACGTTTAGGGGGTAAAAAGGTTAAAAACGGGTAAATTCGGTAACCTTATATCTTCAAAACTAATAAAGATACAAAAATACTGAAAATAGCATGTTACTTCATTTAAAAAATAAGCTGACAGGTGTTTCGTACTTTTTGGAAATTCGAAACTTTTAGGGGAGAAAACGGGTAAAAACTATATTTTGGTACTTTTTTTGCACCCTATGTATCTTTTAAACCAATAAACATAGAAACAAATTTTAAACCGTATTCTTTAACTAACAAAAAATAAAAAATAAAAGTTTGGTACTTTTTGGAAATTCGAACCTTTAAGGGATAAAAATTGTGTTTATTGTTGGTACTTTTTCATAAAATATGTTTTTCTATAATTTGACATAGACATACGAATATTTTATTATGAGCTCCCACCACGATACAGAAATTTATTTGAATTAAATTTTACCAAAGCAATGGGGATAAAAAATGTACCAAAAAGGGGATAAAATCGGGAAAATACATTTTATTTGAAATTATTAAGCCAGTTTTGATAATTTTTTTAACATTGGTTCCTGGATTCATACAAAAATTAACTAACAGGGTGTTATTTGGAACTCGAGTGCCAAGGTGTATATTGGGCCAAATCCGGGTAAACAGTTTGGTACTTTTTTTAAAACATATTTTTTCTTGGCCACTAACACAGATTTTAATATTTTGAGACATGTCTGTAGCATAAACAATTTTGGTAAAATGGAACTTGAGGGGTGTTCGAGGAAGAAAAGGGAAATTGGTACTTTTCTCCTAATGGTACTTTTTTAATATTTTAAATTATTTCACTTATCTACATTAAAGTTAGCTGATTTGTATCTGAGTGAAGTTTGTGTTAGGCATAGGGTACAATATTTAGGTACCAAAATGTGAGAACTGAACTATAGGTACTTTTTTATTCATCTAATGGTACTTTTTGAATTTTATATGACAATGGACTTAGAAACATGAAATTAAGCATATATGGTCCTAAGTGAGTTTAAATTTTAAGGGTAGACTTTCTGGTACTTTTTCTTTAATCGAATGGTACTTTTTGTAATTTCTTCACCAATGAACCTAGAAACATGAAATAAAGCTTACATGGGCCAGAGTGGGTGGGAATCCACAAGTGTCTGCTTTTTGGTACTTTTTCTATATTATAATGGTACTTTTTGAATTTTCTATAATAATGGACCTAGAAACATGAAATTAAGCGTATATGGTCCTATATGAGTAAAAATTCAAGCGGATACTTGGTACTTTTTCTTTATTATAATGGTACTTTTTTTTTAATTTTGTATAACAATGGACTTAGAAACATGAAATTAAGCATACTCGGTCCTAAGTCAGTGAGAATTGTAGGGGAGACTTTTTGGTACTTTTTCTTTATTCGAATGGTACTTTTTGTAATTTCTTCACCAATGAACCTAGAAACATGAAATAAAGCTTGTATGGACCGAAGTGAGTGGGAATCCACAAGTGCCTGATTTTTGGTACTTTTTATATATTGTAGCGGTACTTTTTTGAATTTTTTGTAATAATGGACATAAAAATATGAAATTAATAGTATATGTTCTAAAGTGAGTGAGAATTCTAGGGGGAGACTTTTTGGTACTTTTTCTTTATTCTAATGGAACTTTTTTGAATTTTCTATAACAATGAACTTAGAAACATGATATTTAGCATATATGGTCATAAGTGAGTGAGAATTCTAGAGATACGACTTTTTGGTACTTTTTCTTTATTCGACTTTTTGTAATTTCTTCACCAATTAACCTAAAACCATGAAATTAAGCTTTTATGGGAGTGAGTGGTAAACCACAAGTGGGGGCTTTTTGGTACTTTTTATATATTCTAATGGTACTTTTTGAATTTTCTGCAATGATGGACATAGAAATATGAAATTAGGCGTCTATGGTCCCAAGTGAGTGAAAATTCAAGGCCATACTTCTTGGTACTTTTTCTTTGTTCTCATAGGTACTTTTTTGAATTTACTCTAATAACGGACCTAGAGTTCCCAAAAAAACCGAAGAATTTCAAAACCGCGGTTTCGTTTTTTTTCGGTTTTGTGATAATTTTTAAATATTAATTGTTATAGAAACAAAATTAGTTGATAATATAGGAAAGGCTATACAAATTTAAAATTCAAACTTGACGGGTTATGGTTTAGTGAGTGCGAATTCAAAAGTGATAATCAATGGTACTATTTGTTTATTGCAATGGTACTATTTTATAATAATAAACCTAAAAATTTTAAATTAGGCACACATGATTCTGAATGAATTCACAAAAGGTGACTTTAGTGGTAACTTTCTTTTGCATTTTCTATAATAATGGACCCAGAAATATGAAATTAGACATTTACAATCAGATTCACAAAGGGAGACTTAATAGTACCATTTCACTCTTCTAATTGGGGTGGCGAAGCGCAGCGAGTCAGCTAGTATTGAATAAATTTGTTTCGAATTTCAACCTGATAACTATATTTGTAACAAATTTATGAGGATTTTAGTGATTTTCGGGAGTGGACCTTATATGGGAGCTATGGCTAAATATGAACCGATATTCAAAAAATTCAGAAGTATGATTACTGGATACAAATTACTGACCTGTGCGTTATTTCATTTTGATATCGATATGTTTTAAATATTTTTTAAGGTTAATATCTTTTTCGGAAATGGGCCTTATAGGGGAGCTATGACCAATTATCGGCCAATCTGCATACAATTTAGTACAGTGATTTCTATGTATATGAGTATTATTTTTGTCGAATTTTAGCATGATAAAGATATTTATAAGAGATTTATGAGTACTTAACTGATTTTCGGAAGTGGACCTTATATGGGAGCTATGGTCAAATATGGACCGATATTCACAAAATCCTGTTGTATGATTTCTAAGTATAAATTATGGATCTATGTAAAATTTTGTTTTGATATTGATATTTTTTAGATATTTATGTAGATTGTGTTTTTCGGAAGTGGTCCTTATATGGGAGCTATAACCAATTATCGGCCGATCTTCATAGAATTAGGTAAAGCGATTTTGGTATATATGGGGACTATTTATGACGAATTTCAACTTAATAGCGATATCTATAAGACATTTATGCTTATTTAAGTGATTTTCGGAAATGAATTTTATATGGGGGCGACGGTCAAATATGGGCCGATCCACAAAAAATTTGGGGTTGTAATTTTTTTAAGCACGAAACTTATTTCTCTTGAATTTTGTGTGGATACTGCAATTTTGTAGGCATTTACAGACCTAATAACCATATTTCGGGAAGAAAATTGTATGGGGGCTAGGAGAAATCATGGACCGATTCTTATAATTTTCGCCAGAGTTAGTCCCTTTAACATAAAAATAACGTGTGTGCAATTTTATGGTATTATCTGCAATATATTTGCACAAATAAGGAAAACTATGTTAAAATTATCAAGTTTTTTTTTAGGTTGTCTCACATTTTGGTTCATAACTCTGGTTCCACTGAACCGATTTTTGATTTTCAATACCAAACTGCTTAGGAGAACAATAAACATTTTTTTTGCAAGTCTACCAGTTTATATGCCTCGTAAACTGTGCAATCTGTGCATTTTTATACTCTCGCAAATGAACTGTCAAAAAATGTATGGAAATTCGTTTGCACAACTCGGATAAGTTTGCGCGACAATTTAGACTCGCAAACTTGAATTTATTGTGCATTTGATGAATCAGCTGCTTTTGTTTACTTTTATTAATAAGAAATAAAAATCAAATAAAATATAAAAAGTTTGAGCATGTGAAAATTGTGTAACTTTAGAACAGAATGATTGTATTAAATGACATTGTATATGAAAGCATTAACCAACAGCTAGAACATAAATAAAATCTTACAAACTATGTATATCACCGTTTGTTCCAAAGATTTAACTTTCATTCAACATTTTTAAAATTAAAATTTATACAATTTGAAAATTTATTTTTTAAGGCTTTTGTTGAATTTATTTTTATTTGACATTTGTATCAAATAGAGAGAAATTTAATGTATAAACTTGCACAAAATTGAAAAGGTGGGTTCATGAAACACGTCGCGCAAATTTGCACAATTGAACAAATGGGAAACTTGTGACGACCAAAAGTCGTGGCCTCGTTTTTGGGTCCACATGATGTCTTGTTGACAATTATTATAGTCCTTGGTCCAACACAATGCCTTCCAGCTTTAACTATATGCGACCGATATGCCTAAATCATTTTAATTAGTCTTAAGTCTGAATTTGAATTTACCTAAGTTATAATGAATTACATGTGTTTATTTAAATCATTATTTAAAATCTAGTTGTCCGTTATCGACCGAGAGATTGGCCACCTGGCGGCGATTGTAAGTTTTATTGTATTGTGGTGGAATATGTATAATTACACCACCATGTGGTGTGTATGATCTTATACACACAAGTGCTTGCGTGTGTGTATGATTTTATACACACAATCAGACACTATAAATAGAATGCATTTTATAATATCGAGTGAGTCAGCGTCAGTCAGTGGACAGGCAAGCAACTGGTAAGACTTTACTTGTTATACAATTAAAGTCTCCGTGGTTGAACTAGCTGATAAACAGAGGGTTCGGAGTATAATCTCTCCTCCAGTTATCAGCTCAGCAACTCCACCAAAGCTTATTGTTCATCTTGTGGCAGACAACCCAACAGCTTTGAAGGGAGTATTCTCTTCAAAGAAGTTGAGTTATCGCTAGCAGAGACACCTCTGGAGGTTCGGAGTATAATCTCTCTTCAGAGTGGTCTCCGTTCAAGAGTGACACTAATACGACGACAGCTACGCCACGCTAACCCGGCAATACTGATAAGTTATTGTTGTGTCTGAGTGGAGTAGAGACACCTTTGAGGGCTTGGAGTATAATCTCTCCTCAGAGTTGTCTTCGAGTAGCATCGCTCATCCTCTCTTATCAAGAGAAGAATTGGTCGTTCGCTCCCAAGAGAGAGCTGTAATACCTGCCGGCCTGTCTGCGAAACGGGTTGATTTTAGAGAATCTCTTATTAAGAGATGAATTGGTCCCAAGAGAGAGCTGTAATACGAAACGGGTTTATTTGAGAGAGTCTCTTATTAAGAGAAGAAGCGGTCTTTCGCTCCTAAGAGAGAGCTGTAATAAGTGGCGGTCTGTCGGCGAAACGGAAAACTAAAGTTATTAAGAGAATTAAACAATAAAAACATTGTAAATGTGTACTTTGAACGTTGGTGGCGTTTCTTTATTTTGTCTCTCTCCATAAAAATAAATATTTTGTAACGAACCCTGGATACCGAGAGCTCATCCTAGCATAAGGCAGAAAACGTGTCGTTACAATGGCGCCCGAGCAGGGACTTTAATAAAATTGTCCCAGGAGAGGAAACAAAATACAAAAAAAAAATGTGAAGGCGTTAAGTGACCAAAAAAAATACTTTGAACAAACGGTTATTTGTGTTAAAAAAAAAAAAAAAATTAAGAAACTGTTATTTGTGACTGTTTTTCTGTTTCAAAAATTCAATAATTATTGAAACAAAATATAAAAAAAATGTGAAGGCGTTAAGTGACCAAAAAAAAAAGAAAAAAAAAATACTTTGAACAAACTGTTATTTGTGTTAAAAAAAAAAAAATAATAAGAAACTGTTATTTGTGACTGTTTTTCTGTTTCAAAAATTCAATAATTATTGAAATTTGTTATTTGTGCTGGAAATAAAAAAATAATAAACTGTTATTTGTGATTGTTTTCTTAGAAAAAAAAAATTCAATAAAAATTTTAAAATAAATAAAAAAAAAAAATAACATATACAAATATAATAAACTCAAACAAGTGGTGTGTGTGATAGTGAACATGTTGAGAACATCATGGGCATACTCCCTTAAACGGGATGACTTAATATCATACCTAGGCGAGTTCCAGTTGGACGTAACCGGCACCGTCGATGAGCTACGAAAACGGTGGGCCAAATTCCTTGGTAGAGAACACGAAAATATCCCGTTCACGCGATTGTTGGAACTTCAGGTCAAGCATGAGTCCACTGCAGGCACACTTATACCAGCATTAACAACGGCCGCCGGTGATATATATAATGAAAAATCACCCGTTAAAAATAAACCAGTAACAGCTAATACCTCAATGTCAGCTAGAAACTCAGAGAATTCCGAAGTCCGAGTGAATGTAATTGATCAGGTCAGGAAATGGGGAGTAAAATACAATGGATCAACGGATCCCCTAGAATTTGTTGAACGCGTCGAAGAACTCTCCCATATGTACTGTGTTCCCTTGAATGATCTACCCCCTATAATGCCTGAATTTCTATACGAACGTGCATTAGTATGGTTTAGGAACAACAACGAGAGATGGACTACCTGGAAGAGATTCAAAATGGACTTTTGTACCTTTTTCCTACCCCAAAGATATTACGGAAAACTTGATGAGGAAATCCAAAGGCGTAAACAAAGTGATAAAGAACCCTTCAAAGATTATGTCCTTTCCCTTCAGAATCTCATGCGACATTCCAATTTAAATAAGGAACAGAAATTAGAACGTATTTATCGGAATTCTCACCCCGATTATCTTTGGTACATACGACGAAAGGATTTCAACTCCTTAAGTGAGCTTACCGCATTGGCCGAAGATCTAGAAAGCATTCGCAATACGATGAATCAGCCATATGAAAATCCAACAGCAACTGAACCTTCGTGCTCAAGCCGGCCACGAAATGTATGCAGGATATGTGGAGGTGATGGACACCAGTCTAACAAATGTCCAAATAACTCACGTAGTACGGGAAACCCCTTCGGAGGACGACAGAACTGAGGAATGCCGCTCCTCCGATAAATTATTCCTCAGAAAATAAAATCTCTCTTCAGTGTGAAGAAAATAGAATATGCGCAACAATAATAATAAACGGAAAATTAGTGACTTCTACAATAGATTCCGGAGCTTCACGGAATTTCGTTAGAGAAAACCTCGTTAGAAAATTTGGAGTAGTCCCTGTTAAAACCCAGAACAGCCTAGAAGTGATCTTGGCTGATGGTTCCAGAAAACAGGTGAACAGTGAAGTAGACTATGATGTGACCTTGAACAACATAACGAAGCGTTGCCATTTTTTCATTATGACAGACTGCAGCGAAGATATGATCCTAGGTCTGGACTTTCTACGGAATTTCAATGCTACTTTCAACTGTGCGGGGCTGTCTACAAGTTGTGATCCCGACAACCTAAATGAACCCCAATCTAACCACACTTCAGTAGTTCTTTCTATGGAACCTATATCTGAAGTACAACCAGTTCTAACGAAAACAACTCCGCATGAAAACACCGGTAATCAAACTATCACCGAACATAGTCCTACAGACCAGAGAATTATTCAAAATTTCCTGGATTCGGAACTACCAAAATTCAACGACATTACCGAACTTTCAAACATTGCCACACATAAAATCGTCATGAAGGACGACCGCCCCGTCAAGCTGAGGTACGCGCAGAGGAACCCCGCTATACAGGCAATAATTGATGCCGAAGTCAACAAACTAATTGCCCGTGGGTTTATAGAACCTTCAAACAGCCCCTATAGCTTCCCCATCACTCTGGCCAGAAAGAAAAACGGATCCTGGAGAATGTGTATGGATTTCCGTCAGCTAAATGCCAGGTCTGTACCCGATGCATACCCTTTACCCAAAATTGATGCAATTCTGAATAGATTACGCAACGCAACTTATGTAAGTAGCTTAGATCTCAAAGATGGTTACTGGCAGATCCCTATGGAGGAGAGCAGCAAGAAATACACTGCCTTCGCAGTAACAGGTCGTGGACTGTATCAGTGGCGCGTAATGCCATTCGGGTTACACTCTGCCCCGCAACTTTTCAAATGGCACTTGATAGCGTAATCGGAGCAGATATGGAGCCACACGCATTCGCTTATCTGGACGATATTATCATGATAGGCAGAACACTCGAGGAACATCTGGCAAATTTAAAAGAAGTTCTCCGCCGCCTTCGAAATGCTAACTTGAGAATAAATGCAGAAAAATGTGAGTTCCTTAAAAAAGAGACTAAGTACCTAGGTCATATAGTTAGTGGTGATGGAATTAAAACAGATCCTGATAAAGTAGCAGCGATCCAGGAAATGCTTCCACCACGAAATGTGAAAGAGCTACGACGATTTTTAGGAGTCGCATCATGGTACCGGAGGTTTGTACCAGATTTCGCCAAAATCTCTCTGCCTTTAACAAAAATGCTCAAAAAGGGAAAACATTGGCAGTGGACAACTGATCAACAAGCCGCATTCGAGTCCCTTAAAGAACATCTTACGATGGCACCAGTTTTGGCATGTCCAGACTTTAACAAGACGTTTACATTGCAGACTGACGCTAGCGACTTTGGTCTTGGAGCAGTATTAACTCAGGAGTTAGATGGAATGGAACGAGTGATAGCGTACGCCAGTCGACATCTTAATCGTGCCGAACAAAACTACTCTACTACGGAGAAAGAATGCCTAGCTGTTATATGGGGAGTCCGAAAAATGAGACCCTATTTGGAGGGCTACCAATTTGTTATCATCACTGACCATCTCTCTCTAAAATGGCTAGATTCTATCGACAGTCCTACCGGCCGTCTAGCTCGATGGGCACTAGAACTCCAACAATATAGTTTTACCGTCAAGTACCGAAAAGGTAACCAAAACGTCGTCGCAGACGCGTTATCACGACAACCCAGAGAAACCCTGAATATTGTTAACACTAAAACAACTACAGTAAATTGCGCCTGGCTTGAAAAACGCATAAAAGAAGTTCAAGAGAAACCAGAGAAGTACCCGGAATATAGTCTGGCCAACAACCAGTTGTACCGCCATTTCCCACGCCTCGTACACGACGATAATCCGTGGAAGTTATGTGTAGCAGGACCCTTAAGAAACCGAGTAATAGCAGAAAATCATGATATTTCCGCTGCCGGACATCTTGGAATCCGAAAAACTAGCAATCGCATCGCAACTCGCTATTATTGGCCGGGTATGTTCCGCGATGTTAGTCGATACGTCCGAAAATGTGAGTCCTGTCAGAGATATAAAGTAAGTCAACAGCGTCCAGCAGGTGAAATGCTGACAGTAAATTGCGCCTGGCTTGAAAAACGCATAAAAGAAGTTCAAGAGAAACCAGAGAAGTACCCGGAATATAGTCTGGTCAACAACCAGTTGTACCGCCATTTCCCACGCCTCGTACACGACGATGACTCTAATCCGTGGAAGTTATGTGTAGCAGGACCCTTAAGAAACCGAGTAATAGCAGAAAATCATGATATTTCCGCTGCCGGACATCTTGGAATCCGAAAAACTAGCAATCGCATCGCAACTCGCTATTATTGGCCGGGTATGTTCCGCGATGTTAGTCGATTCGTCCGAAAATGTGAGTCCTGTCAGAGATATAAAGTAAGTCAACAGCGTCCAGCAGGTGAAATGCTGACACGTGTCCCAGAAGAACCATGGGCTACTGTGTGTGCCGATTTTGTCGGCCCATTGCCTCGGTCAAAACATGGTTGTACCATGTTACTAGTCTTCTTTGACCGTTTTACCAAATGGAACGAATTGGTTCCCCTAAGAAAAGCCACAGCAGAAGGGCTAGTGAAGGCTTTCAGGGAACGCATCATTGCTCGATACGGCGTGCCGAAAGTCATTATTACCGATAATGGCACACAATTCACATCCCGTGTTTTTCGTAGATGTTTAGAGGAGTTTGGTGTTCAGCAACAGCTCACAGCACCCTATACACCCCAAGAGAACCCTACGGAACGTTCAAACAGAACAATTAAAACAATGATAGCACAGTTTTCAGAACAACAACATAACAAGTGGGATGAGTTTCTACCGGAAATCATGCTGGCAATAAACTCAAGTGTGTCAGAGGCAACGGGGTATTCCCCTGCGTTCCTTACCCAGGGACGAGAACCTCGTCTGCCAAAAGCTCTATATGATGAAGTAACAATAGGTACCGGCGCCGAGAACCCACACCCTGATGAACGAGCTAAAGAACTTAAAGATATTTTTACTATCGTAAGGCGAAACCTTACCCAAGCTTCGCTGGAACAACAACGAAATTATAATCTCCGTCGTTGTAGTTGGAAACCTAAGATCGGAGATCTGGTAATGCTAAGGCAACATCCGCTATCAAAGGCCATTGACAATTTTGCAGCAAAACTAGCACCAAAATTCGAGGGCCCTTATACCGTCCATCAATTCATCTCCCCCGTGATCGTAAAGTTAAAAGACGGGAGAAACAGAGAGACACGAACCGCACATATCAGTGATTTAAAACCCTTCATAAATTAATTCTATATGTATTAATTCACACCTTAACATTTCCTTCACTAAAACTTCGCTTGCATTTCTTTTCTATCTTTACTCCAGTGCAGACCATAGCCAAGCAATAAAAAGAAAAAAAATCAGAATGGGAGACAAATTTGAGGAATCACGTCAGCGATTCAGAAAGTCTTGGGAGAAAGAAGAGGCCAAGCGTAGACGCACAATTTTCCTGGGAGATGACGATATACCATCAACCAGTGGGGGACGTCGGCAACAAAAATCATACCGGCCGGAAGTACCACCAACAGCACGCAGAACAAAGACCTACAGAACTCGTGACCAATACCAACATGCAAAATGTGGACGAATGTACGGGCCAGTACCTACTGCTTCTTCACAACAAAACAGCACCGAGCATACCGTAGATTTGACCCAAGAAGACTCAACATTCCAGACACCATGGACAACCGTAGATCTAAGCCAAGAAGATTTCACGCCGCAGCCGTCAACATCATTACCAACCGTGGATCCAAACCCAAAGAGCTCCACTTTACACTCAACACCACCAAGACCCACTGAAGATAACCCACTTTCCAGAGAAGAATTTCAAGAACTTCTTACAATTCTGGGGCTGGGCGACGAAGAAGTGGATGACCTCAATAGAACCTACATGGGCGACCTAGACCGCACTGTGGATAAACGACCACCTACACCACCATCACCTCTTCCACCAAGGTCACCACCATCATTGGATTCAGAAGGCGAAAGTTACCGCCCACCGACACCACCCAGACGATTAAGATTTGGCCGAGTAGAAGTCCATGATAGTCAACGTCAATATGTCGGTTATACGTGCTATGAGCGAGTAATGAAGGTACGCCTTTTGGTACCTACGAGCACCACCGAGTACCCTGTCCCAATTGACCAAAAACCACATTGCTCACCGGAACGATCGTTCGAAGAACCTCTTACCAATAAGTCACCTAATGCAAACCTAACATTGGAGAAGATTCCAGAAACCTACAGCATCTGCGATGGTAATTCTACACCAAAACCACCAAACAGTATCCCCGAAAAGCATAGTCAGGAGAATATATTACCAATACCGAATATCCCTAACTCGGCTGGGATAACATATGACAGCACATTACAACATCCACTTTGTATCACTTTGTCATCTAGTAGTGATTCAACCACCAATACAAAATCATCTACTAGTGAGTCTTCAACACAATCGCCAATCTCGTTATATACAACAATAGATGAAATCATTCCACCGACAACAACACTAATGTCATATGAAAGCATCAACAACCATTGCTCATCTATCACAACAGACCTCAACCGAACTAAACAATGGGTTAGTGAGCAGAATGAAGAATCTCCAGCTACTCCAGACATACCACCAGAACTATTCTGTGAAATAGAAGACAAGCTTACAAAGCGTAAACCTGGACAACGCATGAAGTTCCTACGGATGATTGGCAATACGCGCTACAAGATCGACATCTTCAAGAGCGGAAACTATCGAGTCACCAGCCAGAACTTATAGACAAATCAGTATTTTGTATTATTTTTTATTAATTATCTGAATTATTTTTTGTATTTATTTTTTTTAATGGTCTGAATTATCTCGTATTAATATTATTAATTATCTGAATTAATTTGTTTGTATTAATTATATGAATTATTTTTCTTTATTATTATTATTATATGAATGAAAACTAATGTTTAAGCATTATATATTTTTTTAAGAGAATTTGTGCTTTTCTTAATATTATTGTCGGATTTTTTTTAATCGAGTCGCTTAGGAAGGAAGGGAGGCAATGTGACGACCAAAAGTCGTGGCCTCGTTTTTGGGTCCACATGATGTCTTGTTGACAATTATTATAGTCCTTGGTCCAACACAATGCCTTCCAGCTTTAACTATATGCGACCGATATGCCTAAATCATTTTAATTAGTCTTAAGTCTGAATTTGAATTTACCTAAGTTATAATGAATTACATGTGTTTATTTAAATCATTATTTAAAATCTAGTTGTCCGTTATCGACCGAGAGAATGGCCACCTGGCGGCGATTGTTAGTTTTATTGTATTGTGGTGGAATATGTATAATTACACCACCATGTGGTGTGTATGATCTTATACACACAAGTGCTTGCGTGTGTGTATGATTTTATACACACAATCAGACACTATAAATAGAATGCATTTTATAATATCGAGTGAGTCAGCGTCAGTCAGTGGACAGGCAAGCAACTGGTAAGACTTTACTTGTTATACAATTAAAGTCTCCGTGGTTGAACTAGCTGATAAACAGAGGGTTCGGAGTATAATCTCTCCTCCAGTTATCAGCTCAGCAACTCCACCAAAGCTTATTGTTCATCTTGTGGCAGACAACCCAACAGCTTTGAAGGGAGTATTCTCTTCAAAGAAGTTGAGTTATCGCTAGCAGAGACACCTCTGGAGGTTCGGAGTATAATCTCTCTTCAGAATGGTCTCCGTTCAAGAGTGACACTAATACGACGACAGCTACGCCACGCTAACCCGGCAATACTGATAAGTTATTGTTGTGTCTGAGTGGAGTAGAGACACCTTTGAGGGCTTGGAGTATAATCTCTCCTCAGAGTTGTCTTCGAGTAGCATCGCTCATCCTCTCTTATCAAGAGAAGAATTGGTCGTTCGCTCCCAAGAGAGAGCTGTAATACCTGCCGGCCTGTCTGCGAAACGGGTTGATTTTAGAGAATCTCTTATTAAGAGATGAATTGGTCCCAAGAGAGAGCTGTAATACGAAACGGGTTTATTTGAGAGAGTCTCTTATTAAGAGAAGAAGCGGACTTTCGCTCCTAAGAGAGAGCTGTAATAAGTGGCGGTCTGTCGGCGAAACGGAAAACTAAAGTTATTAAGAGAATTAAACAATAAAAACATTGTAAATGTGTACTTTGAACGTTGGTGGCGTTTCTTTATTTTGTCTCTCTCCATAAAAATAAATATTTTGTAACGAACCCTGGACACCGAGAGCTCATCCTAGCATAAGGCAGAAAACGTGTCGTTACAAACTTAAGCGTTTAAATGAGTACCCTTATTGATATTTTTTGTATAGATAAACAAGTGAATTGTGCATACACAGAAAAAAGAAATTCATAATTGGAATTAATTTTGTAATAAATATTATTAATCGAACATTACTTTTTTTCCCAAACATTTTTTCATTCAAATTAAGAACTTGTTCATAAATATCACCATGAGAGGGGTGCTGTGGCTTAATTGGTTAGCGCGTTTGATCATTAAGCATGATATGGTATTTGTGGCCTGGGTTCGATTCCCAGCCGCTGCCAATCAACAACATCAGTTTATAATAATTATTAGTTTACTAATAACTAATATTTATCACAGCGCCCTCCTTCGGTGGTATAACACTAAAACGCCACCGAAGTAAAATAATTAAATAAAGGTTGTTGGCTTGACTAAGGCGCCATCTCACCACCAGAGGCGCTGCAACCTGCACTAATAACAAACATAACGCGCAATTGCAGAGTTGTCAATTAAAAAGCTTTTCTCCTCCTTTCACCACCTTTTCCTCTACACTCTATCCCCTTTCCAAAGAAAGTAACACATTTAATATAGGCATATTAATTGCCTGAGTGTTACTTCTCTTTTTTTTAAAAAAAAACTCTTCAGCTCAGAAAATTGCTAGATTTTGAATTAAAAATGGCTAAAACCTAAAAATAACTGAATAAAAATTCATAAATATTACATTTCTTGCCCCTATTACCACGAAGTCAGGTTATGTGTTAACTAATAGTTACACTGACAGTTTTCAAAAGTAATTTTTACCGACATTTTCTCAATCTCCTGTCATCGTTTTTCGTAACGATATACTTCCAATTAATAGAATTTTTGTATGAGAACTGTCAGTATATCTTCAAGATAAAAAATAACCAGAGATTGAGAAAATGGGGATAGATTGTAATATCAATATTTTTTTTTTCCTTTTTGACAAATTAAACGAATTTCTGGGCACTTACATTCAAAATCGGATCCATTGAAGAAATGCAAAATTGATTTTTGAATATGCCTGATGTTTTTGCTTTGGAAACAATTTCGAAGCCTGTTTTTATAAAATCAATATTCAATCATCAATAGACGAATTTGTTTAAAAAGACTGTTTCTTTTTCATTTGATAAAAAATACTGTTTTATTTCTAAAAAATTCCAAAAATGTTTAAGAAAATTATAAAATAAAAATGGCTTAGACAAATGGCTAGATTAAATCTAGCCATTTTTTATGGCTAAATGAAAATAAAATCGCTAAATCTAGCCGGAAAATGGCTAAATTGGCAACCTTGGTAAACAGCACAAACACCCAACAACAACATTCTACAATGTGGAATGAGATGAAATGAGAATTACAAATCAAACACACGCATGCATAATTTGTATGTATTTGAGTGCGTTTCGTTTATTTTTGTTGTTGTTATTTTTTTCAACATACAATTGTGCAAGACTTGTTTTGTTTATTTGGTTAGTTTTCACTGAGCAGTCGTAGTGTAAATCCATATGATTGTCCGGTTTTATGATTTTCTTCATGTTGTTGGTATGAAGTGTTTTGCATCAGTAAAGACGTATGTATATCTTATATATAAATAGGCCACACGTTTTTTTGTGGTACACTTTTAAGTATGTTATTGTCCACCAATATTGATGTCCGGTTTTATGATTTTCTTCATGTTGTTGGTATGAAGTGTTTTGCATCAGTAAAGACGTATGTATATCTTATATATAAATAGGCCACACGTTTTTTTGTGGTACACTTTTAAGTATGTTATTGTCCACCAATATTGATGAAACCTATATGGTTTAAAAGATTATTTTCTCTAGATGTGCACAATATAATTTTTTTTTTTTAAATTCTTTCCATAAAAGTGTTAAAAAGCGTTTAAAAAATATTTTTGCGTATCAAAGTAACTGTATAATTTTGTTATTAGTGGTCGAATTTTGACCACCAGGCGATCCTAGTATTTATAAATACATTTGTTTGTTGTTTTTTTTTTTTTTGAATACACAAACCTTCATCACTGTAGGTCTTGTATTTAGTATTTATATTAAGATATACTTTGGTGAAGGGTATATAAGATTCGGCACAGCCGAATATAGCTCTGTTACTTGTTTTACATAAATTTAATAATATTTTATAATAAACTAGCTATAACCCGGTGTGCTTCGCTACCCATACTGTAATGATTTACAATATATTTATGGCCTCATTTTTTATTTTCAAACGAATTTTCGTTTGCGTTTCCATTTGGAACGAAAAAATAAAAATTTGGTATTTTATAAACCGAAACGATATTTGCGTTTCAAGTAAATTTTTTGATGTGATACCAAGTTTGAAAACATCGCTTTTATGTCAAATAAATTAAATTATTTTTATTTATTTTCCTACAAATAAAATTTATTGAAAAAATTTTGAAATGTTTGATTGTTTTTTACAATTATTTGGAAAACAATTTTTTTTGTTTTATTTTTTATGTATGCAAAGAAAAAAAACGTTCTCAAAAAAATGTTTTTTCTTTGAAAATTGAAAAATCAATGAAAAATGTATTGAAACGAAAGAAAATTTTCATCATTTGATTTTGTTGTTTCAAGTGCTTGGGAACGTTTTGTTCTGTTTTATAAAATTCAATTTTATATGCAGAACCGAAAAATACGTTTTGAAAAATATGAAAATTCAAAAATGAGAAATTTTTTGGAAAAAAACGTTTCGTTACGTCTTACAAAATTAGGGCATTAGTCTATCTAAAATTAGTTTCTTATATAATAAAAAGTATATTATTTATTTCTTATTTTCTAACCATAATATGAATTGGAATAAAATAGAAAAGTTTAGAGCAAATAATACTTGTATTTCATGTTTACTATATACAATTTTGTATTAATTATTTGTTGTTTATTTGTTTTCCCACTCCCGAAAATACAAATGAAAGCTGTCTATGTGAAAAACATGGATTTTCTAGATTTAGTCCACAAACTTGCAAAGACTGACCTTGAGCTTTATCAATTGTCACTGCAAATGCTAAGCAAATAGGAAACTGCAATCCACTAAAATCAAATAGCATTTCTGAAGTTATCATGGCAATACGTGGCAGCAAAACATCTGTCTCTTTATACTTCCCAGTTATAATGATCAACTCGATTAGATTTTTCATTAACTTCTTTACCGTAAGTCGAGTGCCATTACAAAGTCGTGGTGTCTTAAAGTAATTCTTAGTTAGCTTCATATGAAGTACAAATACGCAAACAATAATACAAACAAATACACATTCACTTTTATATATATATAGAAGATTTTCAAATGTTTAAAAACGTTAACATTTACTTAATATTGTTGGTAGTCCACGTATTTCTGTCCTAAATATTAATATTGTTTGCTGATATAGCTTCCACTGTATAAAATTTGTCACATCTACGGAAGGTGCCAACCTCTGTTGCTAGTTGTCCATTTTTTGGCCTAAATAAGTAATTCATACAAAATTTTAAGGCTTTACATACTACAATTATACAGGTAGATATGAATTATAGTATTTAATTTGCATATAGGGTGCACGCCCATTATTGATAGTCCGCCCATTCTTGTCCTACTGATGGTAGAATAACCGTACAAAATGTATGGACTCTATCTCTTATATGGGAAGTGCCACGCCCTCTGTGGCTAATACTCCCATATTTTGCCTCAAATATTAATACAAACGGTGGAATTGCTCATATAAAAAGACATAAAGGAACATGTAAACATTTAAAACAGACGTTTAGCCATGAAAAAAAAAATACAAAACCATATTATTTTTTAAATATATAGATTTGTGATTCCATGTCCTCCAATAATAATTAGATAAATTACATACGTAAAATTTTAAAACAAATTTCAGACAAAGTTTGAAGAATCTCGCAAATTTAGTTACCTCAAAATTGACAAAGTTTGATGATTCTCGGATTTTTAGTTATCCAGTTATTCAAAATTTACTATGTGCTTTGTATAGGAGGGTCCTCACCCACTGTTCCGATTCCCACTACTTTTAGCTAAACTCCATAAAAAGATAACAAAGATACAAAGTTTAAATACTTTTACCACTATAGTTCTCCAGATATTCCAATTTAACTATTTACTTTGTATGGGAGGTGTCACGCCCACTAATCCAATCCCGACCATTTTCAGCCAAAATATGTAAAATAATAAGAGTGCTATTCGGACAAAATTTGAATAATATCGTAATTATATTTCACAAGATATTTACAAATAACTGTTTACTTTGTATTGTAGGTGGCTCATCCCCTGTTCCGATCCCTCCCATTTTTTGGTTATAATTCATGCAGTGATACAAAATTGATTCATATAAAGTTTGAAGACCTGCACAATTATAGTTCTCTAGATATTGGAAAATAACTATTTACATTGTATGATGTGCGCCACGCCCTCTGATACAATCCCGCCCATTTTCAGCCAAACTATGTATAGTGATAAGAAATTAATGCGTACAAAGTTTAAATACTTTTGCAATTATAGTTCTTCAGATAATCGAAACAAACCATTTGCATTGTATGGTAGGTGCCACGCCCACTAATTAAATACCGCCCATTTTCATTCAAACCATGTAAAAAGCTAAGGCTGGTATTCTCACAAAGTTTGAAGACTTCTACAATTATAGTTCTCCAGATATTCGAAAATAACTATTTATTTTGTATGGGAAGGTCCACACCCCCTGTTCCGATCCATTTAATTTTTGGTTAGAATTCATAAACTGATAAGAAATTGATTCGTATAAAGTTTGAAGACTGTCACAATTATAGTTCTGCAGATATTCGAAAATTAGTTTTTACTTGGTATGGGTTGTGCCACGCCCATTTTTCGAATTTCGTCCATTTTCAGCCAAGAAGCGCTCAATGGTACCAAAGAAAATTCCGCGAAGTTTTGTGTCTTTCACAATTATAGTCCACCAAATTTAACAGATATTCCATAATAACTATTTACTTTTTATGGAAAGTGCCACGCCCACTTGAAATTTCAAAATAAAAAGTATCCAGTTGTTCCTTGCAGATATAGAGAAATATACAGTAAAAATTTCAAGAAGATCGGTCCAGTAGTTTTGGCTCCTATAAGGAACAGAATAACAAACAAATAAATAGATAAACAGACATACATTCATTTTTATACATGGGGCATTTCATGTCAAGTGAACCAACTTTTGAAATCGATGTCTTCCGATCGGGATGAAATTTGCACCAAGGTTAGCTCTATTGGATAGTAACTCAGACACAATTTTTCAACAACATCGGTCGAGAACTCTCTGAGTTATAGGGGGTAAAATTTTGACAATTTGGTCAAACAGGGGTTTTTTCTTATCCATGTAACTTATTACCTATTGTTCTTAGCAAAATGTGTCCCAAATAGTATAGATAGCTATTTCTTCGATCTTTCGAAAAAAAATATTTAAAAAAAAAAATAAAAAATTTTTAATATTTTGTTTCCGAAATCAAAAACTTTTTTGACTTTTTTTTAAAATGGGTCCTTTTTTTTTTTTTTTTTTTCTTAAAATAAAGTTTAGATATTTTCCTTGAACACCTACTTGGTCGCTTAGTGGGATGCGAGTGGGATATCTATCAAAATAAATATTTTGTAACTCAAAACATAAAATTTTTGACTTTTTTTGCAAAATCAAAAACTTTTTTGACTTTTTTTTTTCAAAATGGACCCTTTTTTAATCTTTTTTTTTAGGACAAAGAAAAGCTTAGATATTATCCTTGAAGACCCTTTTGGTCGCTTAGTGGGATGCGAGTGGGATATCTATCAAAATAAATATTTTTTAACTCAAGACTTACAATTTTTGACTTTTTTTTTTGCAAATACGATTTTTTTTCCAAATGGGCCCTTTTTTTTAAATTTTTTTTGTAGTCAAAAGAAAGCTTAGGTCCATTCCTTTAAGATATTTTTAGTCCCTTAGTGGGATGCGAGTGGGATATCTATCAAAATAAATATTTTGTAACGCAAGACATACAATTTTTTAATTTTTTTTTGCAAAATCAAAATTTTTTTCCAATATGGGCCCTTTTTTAATTTTTTTTTTTGCTCAAAAGAAAGCCTAGGTCCATTCCTTTAAGATATTTTTAGTCCCTTAGTGGGATGCGAGTGGGATATCTATCAAATAAGGTAATAAGTTACATGGATAAGAAAAAACCCCTGTTTGACCAAATTGTCAAAATTTTATATATATAACTCAGAGAGTTCTCGACCGATGTTGTTGAAAAATTGTGTCTGAGTTACTATCCAATAGAGCTAACCTTGGTGCAAATTTCATCCCGATCGGAAGACATCGATTTCAAAAGTTGGTTCACTTGACATGAAATGCCCCATATATAGATTGCATTACTTATAATTGTATTGTGTAATTAGTTCAAAAATGTTTGCATAATAGCCATATATTGGCAAATAGTTCAAGATGAATCAACAATATCTGAAATTTTAAAAATATCATTAAACATGATAAAACATTCATAAACATTAAAGCATATCATCCTGTTAATACAAATTGGCAATTTCGCGCATATTTTCTCATTTTGAAGCTGAAAAACATAAAAAAATAAAAAAAATTTCCAAGCTAATTTTCAAACATTTTTGAAAAACATAGGGAAGAGGGGGGCACGTTTGAACAGGGGCACCTTTGAACAATGTTAATAAAATCTCAGTTAACAATTTTTCCGACCCTTAACCGAGTTTTTCACATGGCAACCTTGTTTTTTAGCAACATCAACAACTTTCGCTAGTTTTTTCAGTCGTCGACCGAATGTAGGGTATTTTGTAAACTTTTTTATTTTTTTGTAAGAGTTTTTTCTTTCGTGAAATAAATTTATTGTTTTTTATTTTTAAATGTTAATGTTTACGGTTTTTCTTCATAAATAAATCGAATTTATTATATGTAAATTTTTTTATTTTTTTGTAAGAGTTTTTTCTTTCTTGAAATGTATTTATTGTTTTTTATTTTTAAATGTTAATGTTTATGGTTTTTCTTCAGTATATAACTAGCTATTAACCCGCTAATTCGTTAGCGAAGCTAATCAACCAAAGTATAACGCAAGTGAGAAAATTTATGTTTAACTAGGATCGCCTGTTGGTCAAAATGCGACCACTAATAACGAAATTATACAGTTACTTTTTTCAATGTACGAAACAATATTGTTCACGTTTGTATACAAATACACGTGTATTTAGATGTGCATAAACATATATGTGTTGTTGTTGTTTTTCAAGCAAATTTAAAACGCTTTTTAATAGTTTTATGGAAAGAATTTTTAAAAAATTTATATTGTGCACATCTAGATAAAATAACCTTTTAAACCATATATGTTTCATCAATATTGGTGGACAATAACATACTTACGGCCAATTTCACAATGTACGATTATTTCATTTTAACCGGAAAATTAACTAATTGTCGGTTTGTTTAACGGGGACCATAAACCAACGGTTACCGATTTGCGTTTCACCATCATCTGATTAGTTAACAAAAACATTCAGTAGAAAGTATGGCAATACTGCATATATTTGTTTACGAAAAATTTTAAAGTTTGAATTTAAGGTGACGATATGTGAAATAAATAAATATTTAATACGACCACAGTACATGAAGTTGCAGTTTTTTTTACAAATGATTTTATAGATTCTACTAAGCAAATTATGAAAAAATACAGCTATTGATGAAAACAATTTTTCAATAAGGCTGTTTCGTGTCCTCGATAATCCATCTCCGATAATTTCGTCTTCATCGCTTGATATGGAATAGTTATCAAAGTCATAAACGTCTTTCAGAATCCGGCATAAGTTGTGCAAAATAGTACACGACAATATTATTGCCATAGTAGAGTCAAGGGATACTCTTATTCCCAGAGATAATACTGGGAAACGTCGCTTCAATACACCAAAACACTGTTCTATTACGTTTCGTGTTCTAATTTGTGACTCGTCTTATAATTTTTCTCCCTCAGTCTGTGGGTTGCTTAATGGTGTCATCAAATATGGCTTAACACCATAACCGCCGTCGCCTAAAAGTAAATAGGATCCAAACTCTCCATTTTCAAATCTAGCTTTAATACGACTGTTATTAAAAATATAACTGTCGTGGGCCGATCCAGGCCATCTGACTACTATATCCATTATTTCCAGGTTACAAATAATTTACATATATACGTATGCATATTAAATCTTAGAAAATTCTGTAATTTAAAGAAACCTTACTTGTACATTCAATGAAAAATAACCTTTACGGCATCTAAAAATTTCAGCATCAGTCCCTCCAGGAGATTGTAATTTAACGTGGGTACAATCTATAGCTCCTATGACTTTAGGAAGCTTTGAAATACCATAAAAATGTAAAGCTGTCTTCCTCATATCCTCCTGAGAATGTGGCATTGTTATAAATTTCATTGAAAGTTTTGCAATTACTTTCGACACTTTTTTTACAACGCGACTTGCTGTTGCGATAGATACTCCACAATAATCGCTTATTACAATCAGGAAGCTGCCTGTAGCGTAAAACCTTAAAGTCAACAACAGCATTTCCATAGGTGATAGTGATCGATTTCTATAAACAGATTAATAAAATATTTTTTATTTAATTATATTAGATAAACTTTTTTGAAGCACCTTACCTAGTTGTTGCATATTTTATGTTGCTGCCTATAAGTTTAACAACGTATTTTGCTGTGGACTTTGATATTCTAAATCTTTGTCTGAATTCTTCATCAGTTAAAGAAAAATGATTACGCCGCGCCAAATTTCTTTTTCTGCGCTTTACATTTTTAAAATTAAAAATATTACAGAAATATAAATGTTGATTTTACATTTTCTTTTATTATATTTCTTAATTAAGATGCTAACCGGCGAAGTTTATTCAGTTATATTTAACAGCAACTTTGTTGTTAAATAGTGTCAGTTAAGAGTTAATCGTACATTGTGAAATTCAGATTAGCCTAACTTGCGGTTAATGTTCACGTTAACATTTAATCGAACATTGTGAAAGTGTACCACAAAAAAAACGTGTGGCCTATTTATATATAAGATTTGTTAAAGCACGGATTTGGGAATTAGCTTGTTATTACAAAAAATACTATAAGTGCAACTGTGGAGTCGCAGAACTTTTTCGAAATTTTTTTAAAAATTATTTTTTGCCATTTTTAAAATATTTGGGTTGAAATCTTCTAGAAAAAATCAATTTGCCAAAATTTTAAATTTTCAAAACAGTACCTTTTGTTCTGTAGCTCCTCAAATATTTCTAGACCTATCAATTTTTGATTGGTCTTGTTTCACTTCCATTAGTGGACATATTTTAAAAAATTTAGTTTTTTATGGGTTTAGGAAATGTAAGCCCTTTTTCTAATTCATTCCTATGTACCGATTTGAAGAATTTATAAATTCTATCAAAGAAAAAGTATAAATAAGTAGCATCTTGTAAATTCCAACTTTCAGATATATTTAATGTTTTCAGGCTGGTTAATTAAGAAAAAAACAAAAGTAGATCCCTAATGATGCTCTGGAATATAGATGTGCACTTTAATTCTGATAAGTTTATTAATATAATAAATCAGTCTCAGATAAAAATATTAAGTCCATTTTATCTATAACCATATTAAACTTAGGTAGATAAGTATAATGCAAATAAAGAAGAAGAATTGTAATCAGAAGAAAGAACCAATTTTTGAAATACCTAGAAATTTGTATTTTACTAAGTTCATAAATCAGGGAAATCAATAAGTAAGATAAAAAAATACAATTATGTACCCATTTGTGGGTACATATCAAAACGTATGTAATCACATTTACGTCGATATGATCGTTAATTTCGAAAAATCAAAAATTGCATATCATTATAACTAAGAAACAGCATTTTTTAAACCACATTCATAAAATTTGTTCCTGATATATGAACATGTTTAGATTATAACTTTAATGTTTCTCGGATCATTTACTGAGAATTAATCATATATAATCTAGAAAAAATATCAATAAGTTACGACTCACGTATTAAAGAAATTTACTATTTGTCATAAAATATACCAAATAAGTTTTAAGGCAAAGTATAACAAGTAGTCCAACTCTTTGACAACAGTACCTAACTATTTATATGTGTTAGTAAAAAAGTTCCTAACTCTAAACATGTGTGAGTAACAAAATTACATATGTGTTAGTACTTTTTAAATTTCCTGCAGGCAACAGAGTTTTATAAAAAGGTTTTAAATTTTAATTTGTATGAATTTTCAATACCAAAAAATGAAACCCTGTCCTATATTTTAAATTCTGCAATAACAAAAAATTACATGTCAGAAATTCCAAAAATATTTTTTCTTGATTTGTGCAAAATAGAAACTTTTTAACAATGAAGGTGTGCTAAAAGTGTTTAAAAAAAATATAGAATAATATGTGTTAGTGTAATAATGTGTTAAAAAACGTTATTTTATCGAAAATTAAAAGTTAACATTTCAAGCCATTACATTTGTTTAAATTTCTCTTTACTCAAACGGTACCCGTATATGTGAGAGAGTAATTTTAAAAAATTGAGAGTCGGACTACTTGGTATACTTTGTTTTAAGGTGTTTGTCTATATTGTAGCCAGTGTTGCCAGACAAAGTTTACCTCATGTCCCCAATTTGAAAGTCGATGTCCCCAAAAAATCCCCATTTCAAAATTTAAATCCCCAAGTTTGTACCCGTAAGTTTATATGTATTTTTAAAAAACAAAATTAAAAAAAAAACTTATATTATATTGTTAATACAAAATTTTACTATTGTCCGTTTTACAAAAAGTTGATTCATCGATTTTGGAACAACTTGTTTAGAAGATATTATTTTTTAAGACTCCTTGAGAAATCAAGAGTTTTTAATATTCGATTTTTAAAATGTAGGGGTTTGAATTTTTTATCCCAAAAAATTATGTTTTTTTTAAAAAATGTAAATTCAGTTCACCTTTTAGTACATAATTAAGATTCGAATTTAGAACTTTAACTTAATTTGCAAGACAATTGATATATAAGATGGATACTGTATTCGATTATAGCCATGTCCGTCTGACTGTCTATCTGTAGAAATCAACTTTCCGAAGCCCCCAAATAACTTACATACCCGATTCATACATTAATATCTCCGGAATTCTTCCGGCTCGGTTGCTGTTTAAAATCTAGAAAAATCGGTCCAGATATAAGGAAAAAACCAGGACAACCTCTATTTTTGACCTATATCTAGATTACTATGACCATAGTATGTTGGACCCATTGTAGGGTCAAAAACGGAAAAAATATTTTTTAACCCGATTTTTTTCACCAAATTTTTTTTTACTAAATATTAAAAAAAAATTTAAAAAACAATTTGAAAAAAAAAATTTAAAAAATGTTGCCTCTAAAAAGCCTTTAGGCGCTGAGGCATAATTTATAATTTGAATTTTTTGTAATGAATAAAGAAAAAAACCCTTAAAAACAATTAAAAAAAAATACTTTTAAAAATAAAAATTAATTTTGTTTACTTAAAAATATTTAAAATTTTTATTTTGAAGTATAATTTGGTGAAGGGTATATAAGATTCGGCACAGCCGAGTTTTTCAGTGCTATATAATTTTTCTTATTTAAATGATGATAGAATTATGGTAGCACTACTAAATGTCAAACAATTATCGATAATTTTGCATAAAACAGGTGTTCAACCAAAACAAAAATTTGTACGTTTTACCCAATAAAAAAATTAAAGTTTATTAAAAAATAAAATTATTGGTAAGAAAATGGACAAAGAAGACACCGCATCGGAAGTGGAGTTTTTGCTTTGGAGTTTATGAAACTTAAATAAATTTTAAATAACTAACGTTGGCCATTTAAGTACCATTTAAAAGAGCACTGAAAAACTCATTGAAATAGAACATAAAGATAATTAATATTTAAATACGAATTCAAAAAATAGCTCTTAGAGAA
Source organism: Calliphora vicina (assembly GCF_958450345.1). NCBI lineage: Eukaryota > Metazoa > Arthropoda > Insecta > Diptera > Calliphoridae > Calliphora > Calliphora vicina. The sequence goes on along the minus strand of NC_088781.1, from coordinate 82,996,316 downwards.
TGATTCAGCTTTGTATTTTTAGCAAGAATTTAAAACAATTTAACATCTGTGAACATTTTTTGAAACCTTTTTTTAATTTTTAGATTATCAAAGTAAATTGTGGCCTGGGAGCAAAAAAAAAGTCTCGAAATGCATATCTAAAATTTTTGTCATTTTCGTCAAATTCTGAAGAAATGTAATTAACATTTTTAATTACCGATACAAGCACTATAAAATTTAAATAAAGAATATCTAAAAATGTAAAATCCCCAAAAATGCATGTAAATCCCCAAATTTTGTTAAAATCCCCAAATCCCTCCCCACGAAATTCTGTCCCCAAAAAAATCTTGAAATCCCCAGTTTGGGGACAAATCCCCACATCTGGCTACACTGATTGTAGCAAACTATTTTCACCACCAATGGAATTCAACTAATGGTGAATTGTTGAAAAACTCATTTTGAAAATAAAAATAATTTTTTAAACAAAAGAAAAACAAATATTCTGCTATAGTCGAAGGGTTTAGCCTGCATGGTATCCAAACAGATCGGGTTCGATACAAAGAGGAGACACGAAAAGTTCTTAAAATAAAATCTCACTTTGATCAATTTTTTTGTATAAATTGTTCTTGTTTTTCATGAATTTTTATGGTAATATTTACAGAGTGATGTGATTTTTTTCTTAAATAATAATTGGAAAAATTAAATTTCCAACATCTAAACCTTATTTAAATACATATATACCTTTTAAGCTCCAAAAATCAGGAATAAACCGTAATTAGTGACACTCTAATGAACATTCTTAGGGTCACACATGACAAATATTTGACGAAAATGACGTAACCACTAAATAAAATACATTTGAATTCTTTTATTTATTTCAAAAACTTATTTTACTTAGGATGATCAAAACAAAAAATTGAGTTTTATTTTATTTCATGCTGTTTGATCTTACAAAACACTTGTAAGAGTGAACACGTCAAACAAATTTGTGCTAAAAAAAAGTGGTTACGCTTTTTTGAGCAAATATTTGCCGAGTGTGACCCTACCTTAAAGAACGAAATGTATGATTTAGAGTGACGTAACTCACTCAGTTGAGAAAGCGGGGCTGTGTTAAATTATGTAGTACTGTGTATCAATAAATTAAAGCCTATTCACATAAGATTTTTGACAACAGACCTAGGTTTTAGGCTCTCATAAGAAATATTGTAAAAAATACTTTCAATTTAAATAATTGAAACATATTTTCAATAAAAGTAAATAATAATAAAATTTAAAACAAATTATTTTTATGGTACGAAATTTAAGATAATCGTAAAATTTATATATTTAAAATTCACTTTTCGGCTTTAGTGGTTAGGGTGAGAATGTAAAGGGTGTCCGCCGGGAAGGTATACTACTTTGTTTTGCCGCCATTTTGGTAAACATTATTATTGACAGTTCATATTTGGCAGTCGTGAAGTAGAAGTAGAAATTAAACTTTTATGTGTTAATCCAGTAAAACTTGAGCTTCTATCAAAGCACTTAAGAAAAATAGCATTTTTAATGAACTTCAATAAAGGGGCTTCTTAGGTGAATTGTCAAATTTAAGCGAGAAAAGAAAAAATATAATGAACCTGATTCCAAGTGGTAAGCAATAAAAATTGCGGTATGTTGAATTCCACTTGTATTTATTTAATTTCTGCCAATATCTTGTAACATAAACATTTTTGACTTTTTGTCGAACTTTTTTGCAATATTCGGCTATGCCGAATCTTATATACCCTTCACCTTTGTTGTGGATGCATTTTTATTTTTTATAATTAGTACAGTGAGTGTCACTCAAAATCGTACAACATATTTTTTTTTAAATATTATGAAATTATACAGGCAATAATAGGTGATTATATAAAAAATTAAAAGTCATTTTATTAATTGGAACAAATAATATGTATTTCAACAAAAAAAGTTAACAAAACCTCAATTCGTTAAAAAAAATATTGATGAAAATTAAAGAACATCACAAAATTCATATTTCACTTAAATTCGTAAAATTATATTAAATTATAATTGAAACTTTAAAAATTAAAAAAAAATTTTAATATTAAATAATCCTAATACTTTACGATTTTAAATGAAGCGTTGATATTCTGGGCACTGACAGTCTTACCCAATTTTTTTATTTGTGGATAAGGGCAATTAAAATTATACCCAATTTTCTGATAGGTAATAACACACACAATATAAAAATAGCATTTTAAAATATTTTCAAAACATCAACTTTCTAAAACTAATGAATAAAATTTGACTACGATGGTGAACGATTTTAAGTGACATTCACTGTATATATGTATGTACATTGCCCACTTAAAGCGTACAGCATCCTTAATTTATCAAGAACACTTTTAAAAATTGTAGAAGTTACAAACGAAACAAAACACCAAAAAAACAGAGCAATAAAACCAACACATATCCAAACATACGTTTTGTTGTATAAAAAACAACAACAACGCCAAACGAAACAAAACACCAAAAGAAAAAACAAAAACAAAATACGCAAAGCAATGAAACCAACACACATCCAAACATACGTTTCGTTGCTTTTTTGTCAAAACAAAACCAACATACGCAATACAATAAAACCAACACACAACCAAACATACGTTTATTTGTATAAAAAACAACAACAACGCCAAAAGAAACAAAACACACAAAAAAAAAACAAAATACGCAAAACAATGAAACCAATACACATCTAAACATACGTTTTGTTGCTCTTTTGTCAAAGCATGCAATAAATTGTGTTTTTTTGATAAAATTTTCAGAGGTTGTCTCGGATTTTTGCTCATATCTCCGTTATTTATGGACGGATTTTGCTGATTTTAAATAGGAAAATTCTCGAAAGCATGTCTGACAGAATTGTTGAAGATTTGGATCCCGGAGATATCTGGGGCCTGCAGAAAATTGATTTCAACAGACAGACGGACAGACTGACGGACATGGCTTAATCGACTCTGCTATCTATAAGGATCCAGAATATATATACTTTATAGGGTCGGAAATGAAAAATTTAGAAATTACAAACGGAATGACAAACTTATATATACCCTTCTCACGAAGGTGAAGGGTATAAAAATAATTAAAAGTACACAATATAAAATAGGGAAAAAATACTTTTGAAAAAAGTACCAAATTATGTGTATTGAAGTTTTTTCCCTTTTTACACGTTTGTAATCGAATTTCAAATAGTGTGTTAGTTTTTGAAGGATTTTAGGATTGTCTGTTTTATTTTATAATTTCGTTAATGTTAGATAATAAATGTCCTGTTTTACCTATTTTGTGGGCCCTTTTTTTGTCCTCCGTGAAGAAATAATTTTCAAAAAAGTACCTATTAATTATCAGTAATACGTACTATTTGAAAATAATAGTTCATGGAATTTTTATTGAGAAAATACATTTTGATAAAAAAGTACCAAAAAAGAATACAATTTTTAGGCCTTAGGAATTCGAATTTCAAAAAAGTACCAAAAAGATTTATAGCCTTTATTGACCTGAGCCAGATGTATTTAATATAGCATTTCTATGTTTATTTATGTAAGAGATATACATGTTAACAGAGGGTTCTACCCATATGGGCACTTGAATTTCGAATTTCAAAAAACAATCAGACACCTGTCGGTTCTTTTTTTGCTTAGAGGCGGACGCATTTAAAATATTATTTCTATGTTTATTTGTTTTGGAGATATAGAGGTACAGGTTTGGCCCCATTTGTCCCCCTTAACGACCGAATTTCCAAAAATCCCTTCTTAGTGGATCTGAATGTTGTAAAAGGAACTCATTTCCCGAATTTCAAGTTTCTAGCTTTAGCCGTTTGGGCTGTGCGATGATGAATGAATCAGTCAGTCACGTTACTCTTTTATATTGTTACGAAATTGTACTTGAATTCAAATATAACGATTTTAAGGGCTGATTTAAAAGTATCATAATGCTTTCAAATAACAGTGCTGTAATAGCAGACTGTAACATATCTGTGGGCATTATTAAATAAAAGCTTTCAGTTGACCATTGATCGTATGTTGGCAACGCTGTTTGAATTCGAATATTCAGTTAAGGAACATTGTAGAAATAGAGCTTTCTAGATGGTAATGCAGTGTTATAAATAGTGGCAGAGGTTGCAGTCGTTAGTGAGTTTATCAGAGACGCTTTTCGAATGAACATCAACTGAGTGCCTTAAAGTGTGCTGTATTTTTTTCAAGTGAATTCGTGTACATTATAAAGTGGGTCTTTATTTCTGCGAATTTATAAACGTGTATAAAAAACACTGAGTGACTATTTAATTCTGTTGTTGTACATTTTAAATAAATAAAGAGTTGTTACAATTTTCAAACTACTAAACGGCTTTTATTTGCAATCGAAAGTATCCGGTTTATTTAAAGGAAATAAACAAACGTTTTGAAAAGGTTAAAACGTAACAATTGGTGTCAGAAGTGGGATTGCAAATTAATAAGCATAAAGTTTGAGGAACTAAAAGTTGAACAACTCAAGAAAGAATTGAGTAATTTGGAGCTACCAACAGCAGGTAACAAAGCAGAATTGCTGAATAGGCTCATAGATGAATTCAAGCGGCGTGATATTGGAACTTACGAGTTTGAGTATAAAGAAGAATTGGAAGTTTCTACCCGTGCAACAACAAGCAGCATGGATTTAAGCACAATGTTAGCGGCTATGATGGAAAAGATGGAAGGAATGCAAAGAAACTTCTAAAGTAAACAACGAGAACCTGGAAGCGAAATTGAACGTAAATTCTAGAGTCAACAATGAGAAATTATTATTTGAAGTTAAGGCTGAAGTTCAAGAAACTTCTAGAATCAACAATGAAAAATTATTAGCTGAAGTTCAATTCAACAGCGAGAAACTCCTAGCTGAAATGGATGCGAAATTTTAAGAATCATCTAGAGTCACAGACGAGAAAATTCAGGAAATGTCTGAAGCTTTTAACAGCAGAGTGGATGGTATTGACAAGAAGGTGTCAGATTTAGAAAATGGTGTTGATCAAAAACTGCATGACCTAGAAACAAAGGTTAATAATCTTCAATGCTAAGATGGACCGGTACGAATTATTCCAGAATCCTCTAGCAGAATAAAGGCCCCTAGTTTTGATGGCAGCACACCATTTAATGTTTTAAAGTTCCAGTTTGATACAGTTGCCATCAGAATCATGTGGAACAATGAAGAAAAAGCTATAGAATTGATATTGGCCTTAAAAGGGAATGCAGCAGTAGTTCTTGAAAGCGTGCCAGCAAGCAACAGAAATTGTTATGATGACATAATGGAGGCGCTAAAACGTAAGTATGGTGGCGAACATAAAAAAGAATTATACCGAATGGAATTGCGTGGTAGAGTGCAGAATGCCAATGAGACGCTACAAGATTTTGCGATGGAAATCGAGCGTTTGCTACATCTTATTTATCCAGGGGAGAACCATCCGATTTTGGAGCATTTGAAGATAGAGGCATTTGTGAATGGTATTCGCGATCCAGAGATAAAATATGCGGTATGTGCCACACCAACGTCATCATTCTTTGAAACCGTCTCATTCGCGCTGGTACAAGAAACAGGAAAGATAATTTCAAAGCCCCAGATGTGTAATGTGCGGAAAATCGAGGTTGTCGCTGAAAATTATATGGTAAACGAATTAAAGGAATTAAAAGAGGCAGTTTTAAAGGCTATAAGTAAGAGACAAACTAAAGACAAAGTTAAATGTTATAACTGCGGAGCACCAAGAAATAGAATCAGATATGTTTCAGCATCAAGAAATAACCAGCTTTCGAATCATCAAGCATTACAGGAGCCACCTTTAAAGCGAGCTAGCACTGAGGGACAGGATCTGACACCCACACCTGATGGCCCTACCATCTCCATATCAGTACTGCAGCAGGAAAATAACAATCTTACTGCTAGTGGGTACATCAACGGTCGGAAGCACATCCTTACTATGGACACGGGAGCGTCGCAGTCCATCATCAGAACAGATTTAGTAAGGAAATCGATGGAACCAATTTGCAATGTAAGTCTACGCACCGCTACTGGAGAGCCTGCCGCTGTCCATGGTAAAGTTAATGTGAAACTAACTATTGGTGGTATTAGCGTAAATCATGTCTTTGTTGTTGCCGATATTGTGGACGAAGTAATCATTGGTGCAGACTTCATGATTATTCACAGCATTTCTTTGGATATGGGACAAAAAGTCATGAATTGGCGAGTCTCAAGTAAGTTAGTTTTCGTTGAGCACAAAAGGTTGCCACCGCAGTCAGAGGATTTGGTATGGGACAGTGAGGAAGTGGAGGATTGTATTGACAATGGTTTGTTGGTGTTGGAACCAGCGGATGTGAAAAGTGGCCATGTAACAATGAAGGCCCTCGTTGAACAGTGCAACGATATAATGGTTCCTGTTGGAGTGCTTGGTCTGTCCAGCAGAGAAAAGATTATCAGGCCGGGTTCCAAGATGGATGAAGGTGCTTCAGCAGAAAAATAAATGCATGAACTCATTCGGAGACGAATTAAAATGACAATTGACCAAATGAAAACTAGATATAGCTCACAACGTAATAAGGGTTTGTCATCCAAATTAAGGAATCACTGCAAAGGACTACATAGGAAATGTGGAAGACCGATATCGGGATTTTCAATTGAATTCGTGTACATTATAAAGTGGGTCTTTATTTCTGCGAATTTATAAACGTGTATAAAAAACACTGAGTGACTATTTAATTCTGTTGTTGTACATTTTAAATAAATAAAGAGTTGTTACAATTTTCAAACTACTAAACGGCTTTTATTTGCAATCAAAAGTATCCGGTTTATTTAAAGGAAATAAACAAACGTTTTGAAAAGGTTAAAACGTAATATATATGGGGCATTTCATGTCAAGTGAACCATCTTTTGAAATGGATGTCTGCCGATGAAATTTGCGCCAAGGTTAGTTCTATTGGATAGTAACTCAGGCACAATTTTTCAACAAGATCGGTCGAGAACTCTCTGAGTTATAGGGGGTTTTCATCCCGATCGGAAGACATCGATTTCAAAAGTTGGTTCACTTGACATGAAATGCCCCATATAGATAAAGAAAATAGAACTGTTTATGGTATTTTTGTACATAATCGCTACAAGATAAAAATTGCCGTTCAAAGCTGCCCCGTATGGAGGGCACGTTTGAACATAATCAGCCCAATTATGAATAAAAAATTCCGCGGGAGTTTGTTCCCCGGAAGATTTTTTCCCATTGAATTTGAATAAGAAAAATGAGAAAAGGGAAAAAACAAATACAGATATGGCAACTCTGCCTGAGTAAACGTGTTTGTTAACAGTCGGTCTTTTTCATTTTACTTTTTCTAAGTATTAAATAGCAATAAAAAAAGTCTAATAGAGCTTAATATATATCCTGACTTAATTCTGATTGAGGAATATATTAAAGTTTAATTAAAAATAAAGTAAATTTGTTTAAAATTGTTGTCGGTTGCTGCTGTTGAATGCTGATTGCTGTTGTTTCTTTTGCTTGTTCTGCCGACATTGCCTTGTTATTTTCTTATCTATTTTTTACGTCCTTTATACAACTTTAAAATGCCTAATAAGTGCGGTACTTGCTCTCTAAACATTGGAAAAACACAAGCTAGTGTGCAATGTAAAAGCTGTGGAGATTGGTTTCATGCTCAATGTTCCAATATTAATGACGAGATTCTTACATTGCTCAAGGAGGTAAAGTTTTTATCATTTACATGCTATAAGTGTGAAGCAAATCCTCGTAAGGTACTTGAAACGGTTATTCATGATGAGATTAGTGGCATCAATAAGAAAATGGATTTATTTATTAATAAAAATCAGGATGATTTCAACGAGATGAAGAATGTACTTGTCAAAGCTGTCGATGAATTAAAGTCAGAAATGTCATGTCGTAAGGAACTACAAGAAGATGTAGCAAACTCATAAACCAAATTGATTCGTCCACGTTGACAAAAATATCTGCTCTTGAAGACGAGAATAACATTTTACATGGGAGGATAAACCGTACAAACTTCATTATAAGCGGCCTACCTGCTGGTTTGGATGATCTGCTTGCTCCTGTCATTAAAATTGGCTCCATATACAACGTGAATTTAACTACTGATCAAATACAACATTCTTGCTATATAAATAAGGGCAAGTCTATACTTGTTAAATTGAATAATGTTTTTCTGAGAGATAAAATTATGAAGGAATATTTCAAGACTCGTACTTTGAGCTGTGTGATGTTATTGGTGAAGCTGTTCTAAACGGCTGGTCCGATCGGGATAAAATTTGAGTTGGGTGTAGCCAAGTATTCGAGTTTAAGTTATTAAAATGGGACCTACAAATAATCCAGGGGCGGCGCTATGGGGGCTCAAAGTAGGGTATCTTCGACATGTAAAATTTTTAAACACGTGCCATTTTTTTGTTTCCCATCCGATTTCAAAGAATTTTATATTTTTGGAAAGCGCTCGGCTAGACATGCTTGCGTGTGCTATTTATCTCTTATAATTTCCTAGTTATAGGCATTTCAAAATTGAAATTTTAAAATTTGGCCATACCTTGTCCGTTTTTTTAAAAATATAGGGCGCACTTTTGGACCGAATGGACTCGAATTTTTTTTGTTAGTCAGACAACTAAATTACCAACAACATTACCAAGCAATATCAATTACGAATCCAAAAATAACAGATTTTCAATTTAAAAATTCAAAAAATAGTATATATATTCTGGATCGTTATAGATAGGGGAATCGATATAGCCATGTCCGTCTGTCCGTCTGTGTGTTGAAAACTTTCCGAAGCCCCCAAATAACATACATACATGATTCATATATCAATATCTCCGGAATTCTTCCGGCTCGGTTGCTATTTAAAATCGACAAAATAGGTCCACAAATGGCTGAGATATAAGGAAAAAACCAGGACAACATCGATTTTTTACCTATTTTAGACCTATATCTGGATTACTAAGTCATTAATATAGACAAAGACCTTTGCATCGACGTATATAAGACCATAGTAAGTTGGACCTGGGATATAACCAAAAAAACCAAAACACAATGTAATTTGTTATTGTTTTCAATGACGTCATGCAAATATATGTAAGTTAACTTCCTTGGTTTGGTTAATTTAAAAAAATATATTTTATAGTGGACACCAACTGTCCACTCTACACTTTGGAAATAAAACAGAACAATTATTTCTTAATTAATTTATTATTCGACTGTTCCCGTCGATTCCCCAAATAAGACTAAATTTACAATTTAATTTTACTAAGTTTTAATTAATAAATTTGCTGATGCGACATTCCCACGTTGTGCAAATTGCCAGACGAAACACGATCCTGCACCGCAATACCATTAGTTGGCGCGTGTGCAGCGTCAGCATTCTTTTGTGGACATGTGCATTGCTCATGTATACTTGGTTGTCTTAACTCCTCCCTTGCCAAAAATCTGCGTCCCGCAGATTGCGATTTAAGTATTGCGTTGGTCATGCTCCGTAGAGGGGGGAAACGCACATGAGAGTATAAGGCTTTCCAGCATAGGTATCCTAAGAATGATAAGAGCAAAAAAATTGTGCAATCCGCTATCATGGAGTAGCGGTGTCTTATGTCTAAGTTTTCTAATTTTTTAATGTTTTGTAGACTCATATTGTGAAGATAACCTATGTCAAGCTGCCGTCTTTCTTCTAATATGGTTGTGACGATCTGGGGTAGGATTTGTATAGATGTCTCGCTTCGGCTGGTATAAGTTAAGTTTCTTATCTTCACTTCTTCGTTGTTAAGGCGCACTGCGTAGGTTCCCGAAAGGAATTTAGTAACGTTACCACTCTGAAGATTGCCTTTAAAATTGGTAATGAATATGGTATCTTCCATAACGAGTTCGACAACCTCTTCTTCACAGGATCGGTAGGAACACTTCGCTTCGCCGCCCTTGATTAGAATTGGAATACAATCATCTTCAGGGAGTTTTTTCAAGCTCTTCCTTTCACACACTGTATTATTGTTGATCCGCATACATTGTTCGGTGATGCCATAAGTTTCCTTCTCATTTACTAACAGCGTATTAAAGGGTAAGTCTATAACCTTCCCTTCCTGAACGGATGGTTTGACAATAAGATAGTTATATTCAACTTCCCTTACCTTGGGCAGTGATAGGACATAGAGGATAATTGAACCATTTGTGCATACCCTTGGACTAGCATACTCAATTGCCTCCAATTCGTTAGCATAGGGGAGAGTTGCGATTTCGTCAATTATCCGGTGAATTTCTTCTCTGTCGAGTACATTAGAGTTGACTATGCCACCTTTGGCCATCTGAGCGGCTCTCATGACTTCGTTTACTTCCTCCTTGATGACTATTATTTGGCGTAAGACTTGGTTGATGAATCTTTCAACGTTCGTTGCATTGACCTCATTATGGAATCGCGCCACCATTGCGTTAACCTTAGATATTGCCTCCTGCGATGCTTTAAAGAGTCGATCGTTGATCACGTATTGGTGGTTGTTATTTTCAATGATGCTCTGTTCAGACTTCAACACACTATCCCAATCTGATGCGTCTGGGTTGCCAGCCAACCATTTCCTGGCTGAACCAATCCAATTGATAGAACGCTTCTGCTTCCTGTATTTACCCATAAGCGTATCTAATTGGGAAGAAATACTGTTAATATGGAAATCAATTACCATCTTTTCCTTCTCCTCCACAGCAGTTTTCTCAATCATTGCCACAATTTGATCCAACAGGCGTTCATATTCTTCTAAGTTGATGACATGAACCAGGTTAAATCTTCCATGAACCAGCCAACCTTTGCCATATTTAAATGTAACCAATCGCGAATGATATTCGAAGATCTGTAGACTGTTCACCACGTAAGACTGGAATGATAAATGTTTTTTTCCTAGTTCTACGATTAGTGAGTTAGTGTGTTTAGTAGCTATATTGTTAGTTAGAATAATGAAACATCTACTTTAAGTTTTCTAGTTATATAATGTTTTATTGTTAGTAGGATTCTTATTCTAAGTTAGTCTTTGTATCTTATTTACTTTCATTTCTGTTTTACATTATCATATTTATCTTTGAGGCTGAAGGCCACATTCCCCCTTTTTTTTTTTTTTTTTTTTTTTTTTTTGAACAAGGTGTGATTGTCTGCCATATGTAAAAAGCAAATGACAGTCTCTTAAGCCATGGACCTCCTTTGTATTATACAACTGGCATGGATCACCCCTGCTATGAAATAAATTTACTTTATTGTAATGATTTTATTTGAATTAATTCATTTGTTTTTTAATATATTTGCGCTTAATTATATTTTTTATAATTTTTAGGCCTTTTTTCAATTTCTTTTGTTTTTATACAGATTTGTTAACTTATGGTTTTACATTTTTCATTTGTAATCTTTTGCTTTTTATTTTATTTGTTATATTAATTCTTGAACAAGGTGTGATTGTTTGCCATATGCAAAAAGCAAATGTTAGTCTCTTAAGCCATGGACCTCCTTTGTATTATACAACTGGCATGGATCACCCCTGTTAAGAACTAAATTTACTTCATTGCAATGATTTTATTTAATTATTTTTAATATAAATACAGGCAAATCCCGGTATAACGAACGATATGTTGTCAGGCTCATTCGTTAAATTGAAAAATTCGTAATATCGAGATGTTTTTTTTTAATTTTGGACAACTTTTTCTGTATTGGAATTTAACTAAACGTATGGCATTTTGATCCCTAGGTTGGATGAGCTGTGTGATATTAGGAGGAATGAATATCGTCCAAATCAAGGAATAAATATCCTATTAATCGTGGATAATGGCTTGGTGCATTATCCATTGTAAGGGATTTCGATTCTGAAAATGATTCAACCTCTAGAAAATTAAACTGTTTATCCCTCATTTAAAAAAAAATAATTTTGAAGATTCGAATTAATTAGTTTGAAGATAATTTACAGGAAACATTTAGTCACGATAAAATGTTTGTTTTATTTTCTTCAAAATGTTGATAACTTTGTTTTTTCATATTTCATTCATTCATTTAAATTTTTTACTTTTTCTTTCAATGAAATTCTTCTAAGGTTCCCCATATTTAATTCACATGAATACCTGCACAATTATTGCCTGTTTCACAATATTGAATGAAAAATTTCGTTCGCATTCTAAGCTAAAGAAAGCTGATTTTGGATTCCCTGCCTTCATGTTTATGTGAACGAATTAGGTTTCTTTCGCTTATACTATGTTCACATTTGCAGAGTTAATTATCTCAAACGTGATTAAGCTCTAATCACTTCAAAATCGAGATGGTTATCCATACATTTAAATGATTTGTTAATCACTTCAAATTGACATGATTAAATCTTAATCACTTCATTAATCACGTAGGATCAACTGAACATACCTCAAACTGATGATGATGTAGCATCGGCCACCTTTTAGTGTAGTACCGATAAATAAATTTTGACAGAAGCTTTTTTTTTCCATAAAAAACCTTAAATAATTCATCAATGTTCACAATTTCATAATTAAAAAGTTTAAAATAATCTGCTGATATCTTTAATAAAGTATTTATTTTCATATTTAATGCCTTAAAGAAATATAAATTTGTTTTGTTGTTTTTTATTTGTCAACTTAATCATTTTAGTGTCAACTTAATCATCTCAAATGTAATGTGAACGGCTTTGATTAACTTAATCAACATTTTGCTTAAACGCGTTTAAAACCCCAAGTGTGAACATAGCATTAGAATGCGAACGAAATCTTTCATTCGATATTGTGAAACAAGCACTTAAAACCACTATTGAAAAAATTACAGCACCTATTTTTAAAGAGAGTAACCATTGAAAACGGTACTGTAACAATTTATTTTCTTATTTTAACATTCTATATACTTTTGTTTTTTATACTTTCTGTTCGTTATATTGAGCGTACAATATTCGAAATGTTCGCTATATAAGGTTATCAATGTTAAAAATTTGGTTGTTTGTTTGATTTTGTTTGTTTTTTCTCACCATTCGTTATATCGAACATACTATTTTTGAAACGTTCGTTATATAAGGTAGTCAATGTTACGAATTTGACCGTGCGTTAAATCGGATTTTCGTTAAAGTAAGATTCGTTATAGCGGGATTTGCCTGTATCTACATATTTGCGCTTAAGCTTATTTTTTTATATAATTTTAGGCCATTTTCCATTTTCTTTATTTTTATTTAAACATTTCTATGTTTTTGCATTTGTTTGACATTTTATGCTTTTTATTTTTAATTTAAGGCCTTTTCAATTTTATTTTTTTAATTTTTTTGACTTTTATTTGATTTATGTTTTATTTGGGCTTATGCCTCTTCTTTTTTATTTACTTAGTTTAAGGCTTTTCCAATAATTCGATTTCCTTACTCTCATGGTACCCATGGGGAATTGAACCCCCCGCAAATATGCGGTTTCCACTATAATCTTGGGTCCATTTGTTTATATTTTTTGTATGGACCGTAGATTCCGTGTTATCCTTTTTAGTTTCGAGCGTTGGTGGTTTAATTGCAAGAAACCTACTAATGGTACGAATATCTGCTACGATCCATGAAAGTGAGAACATCACTATCACAAATCGTCGTCCCAAAAAAAAAGAAATCGCATTAAGGGAAGCCACTAGGTTTTGATATGGGTCTTGTGAATCTTTTTTCCAGTGCTTGTCTGCACCGTGACCCGGTTGTTTTTATTAACGACCGCTTTTTCATAAAGTGGTCGATGCTTTGCTTTGATCTGCCTGTTTCTAACATGAACGACGTCAACCGCCTTATATTCCTTCGATGTGGCACGACGCTTAGCATTATGACGCTCCAAAGTTGCCTCTTGCTTTTCTTTAATCGATTTTCTTATTTCCCTATTTAACTTTCTCCGAAAGTTCCGCAACATTTGGTAATTAATTCTTTCAGCCCTATTAAAGAAAATGTCCACCGGCTTCCTGTTGGTGACAGAGTGGACGGTGTTATTGTATCGATCAGTGGCAAGCATTATTAAATCCCTAACTCCTAAGTCTTTATATTCAACCCTTAAACATCGATAAATTTCTAATAAGGTTGAGTGGAATCGCTCTACCTGTCCGTTCACCTCACTACCACCTATTGGTGTTAGATATACCTTGACACCAAATTGTTGAATTACATTCATTACTATTGGACTAATGAAGCCTCGTTCGTTATCGGTTACTAGAATTCGTGGTGTCGAGAAATAGTTAAGGGTTTCAATTATTTTTTCTCTCATTTGCAAGGCTGGACGATTTCTGAGAGGAAAGAGTTTCCCAAATTTTGAAAATTTATCTAAAACACTAATAAAATACTCATTTTGAAGTACAAAAACATCCATGTGCAGTATTTCACAGGGATAAGATGGAATCGGAGTAGCTTGAAGCTTAGGCAATGGTGGATGTCGATCATATTTGTTAGCTTTGCAGATTTCACAATTTTTTGTATACCTCCCTACAAGGCTGTTCATTTTGGGGAAATAATATTTCTCCAAAAGCTGTAACTTATTTTCGTCCTTATTCCTATGTGCCCTTTTGTGCTCTTCCTCTATCAATGAACACACCCTCTCTGGACAAGTAATGTTTTCTACAAGTCTTTGAGTAATTCGTAGCCTATAGTGTGAAAAATGTTCTAAATATAGCTCCTGTAATAACCACAAATATTGTTCGGGGATTTTAATTCCGTTTAGGACATCGGGTCTGAGTTTTTCTTTTAATGCACGAATAAGATTTTCTCTGTTAATTTCTTCCAATGATACGATGTGCCGGTTATAGCCAGGATGAGGATTGATGTGAGAAGTCATATCTGATTGGAATTGTCGTATTATAATTTGGTTACGAAATACATTAATGGGAGCTTCGACGTGTGGGATTAAATCTGTGCCATCCTGTTCGGCGCTGTGTACAGTGCCTTCGCTGGCTGTTATAGTAACTGGATCTTCGCTATCCACCCTACCTTCACTGGCTGTATCAGTAGTGGAGTCGTCCACAATATGTGCGCACAGATCAATAGATGTAGCTCTTGAGAGCCGCTCAGCTTCCACTGAGTCGGCTGAGTCTACTTTCAGGCGAGATAAGGCGTCGGCTACCACATTGGACTTCCCTGGTTTGTATATTAATTCAAAGTTGTATTCCTCAATTCTGGCCTTCCACCTTTTTAATTTTGCATTATAATTTCTATTACTTAATGCAAATGTCAAGGGTTGGTGGTCAGTAAAAATACGTATTTTCCTCGCTCCATACAGATAGGAACGTAAGTTATCTAATGCCCACACTATAGCGAGCATTTCTTTTTCGTTCGTGGCATATGCCTCTTCTGTCTTGTTTAAAGAACGAGAAATGAAGGTTATTGGTTTGTCCTTTCCCATTTCCCCTTGAGAAAGTACGGCACCTAATGCGCTGTTAGAAGCATCCGTTGTTAAATTAAAATATTTGTCGAAGTCCGGAAAGGCTAATACTTCCGATGACGTGAGTAATTCTTTAAGCTCATTGAATGCTTGTAGTTCTTCCTCCCCGAGAGTGATTATAACCTTTTTTGATTGATTGGCCTTGACCTGAGCCATTTCGCCACGTGTAAGGTTGGTTAATGGCTTGGCTATTTTTGCAAAATCTTTAATAAACCTTCTATAATAGGACGTTAATCCCAGGAAACTTTTAAGTTCTTTTAGAGTTTTGGGTGGTTCAATGTCAAGGATTGCTTTAACCTTTTTCCTATCGGGTAAGATACCTTCCCTCGTGACTACATAACCAAGGAATTCGACCTCGGTCTTCATAAATGCAGTTTTTTCTAGATTTACCCTAAGGTGAGCTTCCCGTAGACACTGGAATACCTTCTCAAGATTTTTCAAGTGTTCCCCTACGGTACTCCCATAGACTATTATGTCGTCTATGTAGACATAACAGATATTCCCTATACAACCTCGCAGAACGTCATCGACCATACGTTGAAAAATGGCAGGTGCATTACGGAGACCGAATGGTAACCTCAAAAACTCATATTTTCCATTCATTGTGGAAAAGGCTGTCTTCGGTACGTCCCTAGGATTCATTGGAATTTGGTGAAACCCTGAGGTAAGGTCAAAGGTTGTAAAATATTTTGCCTTACCGAGGCTGGCTAAGGTTGAGTTGATATCGGGGATAGGATATGTGTCAGGTATTGTGACGGCATTCAGCCTTTTGAAATCCACCACCATCCTATATTGTTTTTCACCATTTGGTTTTGGTTTCTTTGGAACCACCCAAATGGGAAAATTGTAAGGACTTCTTGATGGCCGAATTATGTTATTCTCTAAAAGTTCCTCTACTTGTCTATCCCCTTCAGTGCGCATGCAAGCTGGATAGGGATAATTTTTTGAATATATTGGCTCATTAGTGGTACACCGTATCTCAGCCCTAATGGATGTTACTGCTAACTCGTTATTTATTGGCCCAAATATGTCTTTAAATTCAGATATTAGGTCGTCTAATGTATTTCCTATGTCCGAGGAAAATTTATTCAGTCCGTTGATAGCTCGAATTTCAAGGGGTATACGGATTCCGGGGCTGATTGTCAAGGTCGATTATGGCTTTGAGCTCACGCAGAGTATCGTCACCTATTATACCATTAAAGGATGTGAATCCCGGTAAAACATAAAAAGTAATTGTGGTATCGTTACTTAATGGGGCGAAAAATTTCCCTTTTACCTTTAATTTTAATCTTTCCTGCCGCAGTGCGGACACAAAATGGTTTCTCTAATTTGGCGGTGCGAGGATATAGGGCTGGCTCAATGAAGTTTTTGGTGGCACCGGTGTCTATAAGGAATTTTATTGTTGAGCCGTCCATTAAACTATTACTTATGTAAGTTAACACAACCAAGTATACATGAGTAATGCACATGTCCACAAAAGAATGCTGACGCTGCACACGCGCCAACTAATGGTATTGCGGTGCAGGATCGTGTTTCGTCTGGCTATTTGCACAACGTGGGAATGCCGCATCAGCAAATTTATTAATTAAAACTTAGTAAAATTAAATTGTAAATTTAGTCTTATTTGGGGAATCGACGGGAACGGTCGGATAATAAATTAATTAAGAAATAATTGTTGTGTTTTATTTCCAAAGTGTAGAGTGGACAGTTGGTGTCCACATCCTTTAATGGTATAATAGGTGACGATACTCTGCGTGAGCTCAAAGCCATAATCGACCATACAAATAATTCCTTGACAATCAGCCCCGGAATCCGTATACCCCTTGAAATTCGAGGTATCAACGGACTGAATAAATTTTCCTCGGACATAGGAAATACATTAGACGACCTAATATCTGAATTTAAAGACATATTTAGGCCAATAAATAACGAGTTAGCAGTAACATCCATTAGGGCTGAGATACGGTGTACCACTAATGAGCCAATATATTCAAAAAATTATCCCTATCCAGCTTGCATGCGCACTGAAGGGTATAGACAAGTAGAGGAACTTTTAGAGAATAACATAATTCGGCCATCAAGAAGTCCTTACAATTCTCCCATTTGGGTGGTTCCAAAGAAACCAAAACCAAATGGTGAAAAACAATATAGGATGGTGGTGGATTTCAAAAGGCTGAATGCCGTCACAATACCTGACACATATCCTATCCCCGATATCAACTCAACCTTAGCCAGCCTCGGTAAGGCAAAATATTTTACAACCCTTGACCTTACCTCAGGGTTTCACCAAATTCCAATGAATCCTAGGGACGTACCGAAGACAGCCTTTTCCACAATGAATGGAAAATATGAGTTTTTGAGGTTACCATTCGGTCTCCGTAATGCACCTGCCATTTTTCAACGTATGGTCGATGACGTTCTGCGAGGTTGTATAGGGAATATCTGTTATGTCTACATAGACGACATAATAGTCTATGGGAGTACCGTAGGGGAACACTTGAAAAATCTTGAGAAGGTATTCCAGTGTCTACGGGAAGCTCACCTTAGGGTAAATCTAGAAAAAACTGCATTTATGAAGACCGAGGTCGAATTCCTTGGTTATGTAGTCACGAGGGAAGGTATCTTACCCGATAGGAAAAAGGTTAAAGCAATCCTTGACATTGAACCACCCAAAACTCTAAAAGAACTTAAAAGTTTCCTGGGATTAACGTCCTATTATAGAAGGTTTATTAAAGATTTTGCAAAAATAGCCAAGCCATTAACCAACCTTACACGTGGCGAAATGGCTCAGGTCAAGGCCAATCAATCAAAAAAGGTTATAATCACTCTCGGGGAGGAAGAACTACAAGCATTCAATGAGCTTAAAGAATTACTCACGTCATCGGAAGTATTAGCCTTTCCGGACTTCGACAAATATTTTAATTTAACAACGGATGCTTCTAACAGCGCATTAGGTGCCGTACTTTCTCAAGGGGAAATGGGAAAGGACAAACCAATAACCTTCATTTCTCGTTCTTTAAACAAGACAGAAGAGGCATATGCCACGAACGAAAAAGAAATGCTCGCTATAGTGTGGGCATTAGATAACTTACGTTCCTATCTGTATGGAGCGAGGAAAATACGTATTTTTACTGACCACCAACCCTTGACATTTGCATTAAGTAATAGAAATTATAATGCAAAATTAAAAAGGTGGAAGGCCAGAATTGAGGAATACAACTTTGAATTAATATACAAACCAGGGAAGTCCAATGTGGTAGCCGACGCCTTATCTCGCCTGAAAGTAGACTCAGCCGACTCAGTGGAAGCTGAGCGGCTCTCAAGAGCTACATCTATTGATCTGTGCGCACATATTGTGGACGACTCCACTACTGATACAGCCAGTGAAGGTAGGGTGGATAGCGAAGATCCAGTTACTATAACAGCCAGCGAAGGCACTGTACACAGCGCCGAACAGGATGGCGCAGATTTAATCCCACACGTCGAAGCTCCCATTAATGTATTTCGTAACCAAATTATAATACGACAATTCCAATCAGATATGACTTCTCACATCAATCCTCATCCTGGCTATAACCGGCACATCGTATCATTGGAAGAAATTAACAGAGAAAATCTTATTCGTGCATTAAAAGAAAAACTCAGACCCGATGTCCTAAACGGAATTAAAATAAATTAATTAAGAAATAATTGTTGTGTTTTATTTCCAAAGTGTAGAGTGGACAGTTGGTGTCCACATCCTTTAATGGTATAATAGGTGACGATACTCTGCGTGAGCTCAAAGCCATAATCGACCATACAAATAATTCCTTGACAATCAGCCCCGGAATCCGTATACCCCTTGAAATTCGAGCTATCAACGGACTGAATAAATTTTCCTCGGACATAGGAAATACATTAGACGACCTAATATCTGAATTTAAAGACATATTTGGGCCAATAAATAACGAGTTAGCAGTAACATCCATTAGGGCTGAGATACGGTGTACCACTAATGAGCCAATATATTCAAAAAATTATCCCTATCCAGCTTGCATGCGCACTGAAGGGGATAGACAAGTAGAGGAACTTTTAGAGAATAACATAATTCGGCCATCAAGAAGTCCTTACAATTCTCCCATTTGGGTGGTTCCTGTTGTGTTAGTTAATGACTGTCTATTTTATTATTTTATCTTACATGGTGATGCCATATTACAATTGTTACATACACATTATATCTTAGAGATAGTGATGCCATATTCTTATATTTATGTTATGATAATGGTAAGACATAAATGTTACATATGCAACATCTTCCCTCTTAAAGGTAAATTTAAATAAATACAATAAGTGTATACAGTTAATGAATAGTAAAAAATACAATTTAAAAATTAAGTTTATAAATTCAATTTTCTAGGTTGCCTTATAACTCTACCTTTTCTCGTTATATAGCTGTTACCATCATTATCTGCAATGACTGGTACTTCAGTATGTATTTGGTTATCTTCTTGTAACTCATTATTATCAATATTTTGAAGTTTATTATCTTCTGGTGTTTTCTTTATATGATCTTGACTTCTTCTGTAAAGAATACCATTGTTATCCTTTACAATAAATGACCTTGGTTCTTTACATGTATCTATAACTTGGCCTTGAAACCAACAACTTGTAGGTGTTTTCTTGAACATAATAGAATCTCCTTCTTGCACAGGACTTATTCTTTTTGATGTTTTGTTGTAATAATCAGTATATTTCTGAATGTTTGAATTCAATTTCTCTTTATATTCATTATTATTAATAACTTTTGGTTCAAAATTTTTTGTCATAGATGGAATCTTTGTTCTCAAAGACCTTGACATCAGCAGTTCTGCTGGACTTGGCAAATTTCCCTTCGGTGTTGTTCTATATTGGAGCAACGCTATATATGGATCTGAATGACTTTCCTGAGATTTCAACAACATTTTCTTAATTGTCTGAACTGAACGTTCAGCTAACCCGTTGGATCTTGGCAAATATGGACTAGATGTGTAATGCTCAATTTCCCAATTTTTGCAAAAATCATTAAATTCCTTAGAACTAAACGGTGGACCATTATCCGTTAATAACGTGCATGGAATTCCATGTCTAGCAAATATAGATTTCAATCTCACTATGACCTGAGAACTATTATAGCCAGAATTTAATAACTCTATCTCAATGTATTTAGAATAATAATCAACAACAAGCAAATATGTTTTCTTATTAAATTCAAATAAGTCGCAGCCCAGCTTAAACCATGGCATAAGCACGATTTCATGGGGAATCATTTCCGATTTAGGCTTCGAACTTTGATGTCGCATACAAATTTCACAATTTGAAACAACATTCTCTATATCATTATAAATATTTGGCCAGTAAATCGACTGTCGAGCCAAATCTTTGCATCTCTGTATGCCCATATGTCCCTCATGAATCTTCGATATAATTGAGCTACGTAAACTCTTCGGAATTAGAATCTGATGATTTTTTAATAAAATGGCATTACATCCGGTTCAATAAGTTTTCTGTTTCGTGGCCAGCCGTTCCTAACATGTTCACAAATCTTTGCAAACGTTGCATCATTATTTGTATGTTCCCTAAGAACGTCAATTTTCGCAAAAGGTATTTCCAAGCAACTTGCCAATAAGTTACAATGAAGCGAAATTTCCCTATCTATTTCCGTTAATGACGTCTCCGTTAATGGTGCCCTCGACAAAGTGTCAGCTATTAGTAATTCTTTTCCAGGCTTGTATTTAACTGAAAGATTATATAATTGTAAACGAAGCATAAATCTTTGAAGTCTTGCCGGGATTTTATATAGAGGTTTGTCAAACAAATTGACTAACGGTTTATGATCTGTCTCAACTAAAATTTTCGATCCATACATATTGATGAAATTTCACACATCCAAACAAAATTGCAAATAATTCTTTTTCTATTTGTGCATAATTCTGTTGAGATGCCGTTAACGAAACTGACGCGTATGCAATTGGATGTTTGTCATGCATAATTGTTGCCCCAAGTGCAAATTTAGAAGCATCTACAGACAGTATCAAATCCCTATTTGGGTCAAAATATGTCAGTACAGGTGACTTTGTTATTTCCGTTTTTAGATTATCAAATTCATTCTCGTGTTTCTCCGACCAATGCCAATCAATATCATTCCTTAACAGTTCTCTCAAGTTCTTGTTCTTCGAAGCCAAATTCTCTATGAATGATCCTAAATAATTTATCATACCCAAAAATCGTTGCAATTCCTTCACACACTTTGGTCTAGGCATATCAATAATAGATTTTATCTTCTCATCATCCGGTTTAATCCCAAAATTACTAAATACGTGCCCTAAAAACTTTATCTCAGTCCGTAAAATCTTGCATTTATCCTCATTAAACTTTATACCAACTTCCCTTGCCCTTTGAAAAACTGTCTCCAGAACTCTCAAATGTTCCTCCCTGTTTGAAGAGTAAATCAAGAAATCATCTATATAAATTATTAGCCCGGGAATATCTCCAAACAACCTGACCATTTCACCATGAAAAATTTCCGGTGCAGCATTAATTCCAAATGGTAATCTCAAAAATCTATAACGTCCAAAAGGAGTATTAAAAGTACATAACCTTGACGATTGTTCGTTCAATGGAATCATCCAAAACCCACTGTTAGCATCAAGCGACGAAAAAAATCTTGAACCATTAAGTTTTGCTTTACAGTCTTCAATGTTAGGAAACGGAAAATGTGGCCTCAAAATGGCCTTATTTAAATTTCTAGGATCTAAGCAAATTCTGAGATTTCCATTAGGTTTCGAAACCAGAACAATTGAATTTACCCACTCTGTTGGTTCACAGACTCTTTCAATCACATTTAAATTTTCCATTCTATTTAATTCTAATTTCAATTTATCGTGTAATTTAAATGGAATTTTTCTGGGTGGATCAACAACAGGATCAACATCCTTTTTTACTTCAAGATTACATTCACTATGTAAAAGACCAAGACCACCAAACACATCTGAATACTTTTGAATAATACTATTTAATGATAAAATATTTACATTTTTAATTAAATCCATTTCAATAGCCGAATTAAAACCGATAATATTTTTACACTTAATGTCTACTATAAAAAACTTTAATATATAAATATAATTTGCATAAACAACTTTTAAATTGATAGTGCCTAAAACGAGCAACTTTTCGCCACTAAATGTAAAAATATTAACGTTTGTTTTGTTTAATAAATCCTTCAATTTTAAATTACAAAAAGTTTCATTTGATATTATGTTGGCCTGCGCCCCAGTATCTATCTGACATACCATTTTGTTATTTTCGATAAAAACCTCTATATTCCATTCCTCCGATGTTTTCATTGTTTTTTTAGAAATGGCGCCAATAAATAAATCTTCTTCTTCGTCCCCGCCGCCTTCATAGTCGTCATCTTGTTCAACGGTGACATTTTTAACAAACCGCTTTTTAGAAAAGCACATTTTAGCATAATGGCCATTTTTCCCACAATTGTGGCACTTTGCTCTTTCTGCTGGACATTTGGTCTTATGTGTTTGACCACATCGACTGCACTGTACATCCTTTTGTTTGCTGTAGGAAGATGATTTAAAGGGTTTTCGCCTTAACACATTTATAACTGGTTCATCGTCATCGGTTACTTCAAGTTTTATTGCATTTTCTTTTGCCATAGTTATGGATTTAGCAATGCCAACAGCCTTATCCAACGAAATACCCCCTTCTGCCAGTAATCTTTCGCGTATATTCGCCATTTTAGGAGACAATCCGCAAGTAAAAATGTCTCTTACCAAATCCTCTCGCAAGGCACCAAATTCACAATTTAAACTTAAATTTTTTAATGTTGTTACATATTCATCAATTGTTTGATCGTTATTTTGTTTGCATGTAAAAAATCGGTGTCGCTCCATTGCAATATTCACCTTTGGGGTAAAGTAGCACTCAAATTTTTCGACCAATTGTGAATACGAAATGACATCCAGATCTTCATTGAATGAATTAAAAATTTCCAACGATTCACTGCCTAGATGATGTAGTAGTAGAGCCACTTTGCGCCGATCTGCTTGCATCTCTAGATTAGTCGCCGTCATGAAAATCCTGAATTTAGTATACCACTGCTTCCATTCTTTTGCCAGATTTGTGGCCTTTAAATTTATGGGCTGCACCGTGGTTGCAAAAAATTGACCGCCTTCTGGAGTTGAGTTCATTTGTGCTGAAGATGAACTTTGTTCAACCGACATTTTGTTTTTTTTTTTTTTTAAAAAAACTCAATTTCTTTATTTTTTTTAACTTTTTGTAGTCTTCACTTCTGACACCATGTTGTGTTAGTTAATGACTGTATATTTTATTATTTTATCTTACATGGTGATGCCATATTACAATTATTACATACACATTATATCTTAGAGATAGTGATGCCATATTCTTATATTTATGTTATGATAATGGTAAGACATAAATGTTACATATGCAACAGTTCCAAAGAAACCAAAACCAAATGGTGAAAAACAATATAGGATGGTGGTGGATTTCAAAAGGCTGAATGCCGTCACAATACCTGACACATATCCTATCCCCGATATCAACTCAACCTTAGCCAGCCTCGGTAAGGCAAAATATTTTACAACCCTTGACCTTACCTCAGAGTTTCACCAAATTCCAATGAATCCTAGGGACGTACCGAAGACAGCCTTTTCCACAATGAATGGATGTGTGTGAAGTTAGCTCCGTCAGTTAGCTCCGTTTTTTAACATTACCTATGTTAATGTGTAAACTAACATACTTCGTACTCAAAGACTGTTAGGTTAACAGAGCTGCATTATTTTCAGCTCATTTAACATTTTATGATATAAAATCAAAATAAAATGGTTTTACCGATCATTCAGTTTAAATATATAATCACAATTTTTTTAAAAATTAGATAAAAAAAAATTAAATATTTATTTATGAACTATCGTTGATTTCTTTGCTTTTAGCGTATTTTTATACCAGATACATGAGAGACACATGGACATGAAAAAAAATTAAAAAATTCTAAATTTTGGTAAAACTAGTCATAATAGGGTGGAAAGGCTTGATTTCAGAAATGTACAGTTTACATTCAGAATTTATTTCATATTAATTTAAAAATAGTGAAATTTCACATTTTGTTAAAAGGGCAGATGGAAATTTGGAAAAAATGGTTAAATTTTGGAATTGTGCTCGATCTTGCCCTAATACGGTGGAATGCCATTACTTCAGAGAGTTCAGAACTGTTTAGCATATATTTAGAATTTATTTCAGATCGGAGTAATTACACTTTTAAAATAGTGAAATTTCACATTTTGTTAAAAGGGGCACATTGAAATTTTGAAAAAATGGTTAAATTTTGAAATTGTGCTCGATCTAGTCCTAATGGAGTGGAAAGCCATCACTTCAGAGAATTCAGAACTGTTTAGCTTATCTTCAGAATTTATTTCAGATCGGAGATATATAATTTTCCATATAGTGAAATTTCACATTTTGTTAAAAGGGGCACATTGAAATTTTGAAAAAATGGTTAAATTTTGAAATTGTGCTCGATCTTGCCCTAATGGGTTGGAAAGCCATCACTTCAGAGAGTTCAGAACTGTTTAGTTTATATTCAGAATTTATTTCAGATCGGAGTAATTTGACTTTTCAAATAGTGAAATTTCACATTTGAAATTTTGAAAAAATGGTTAAATTTTGAAATTGTGCTCGATCTAGTCCTAATGGAGTGGAAAGCCATCACTTCAGAGAATTCAGAACTGTTTAGCTTATCTTCAGAATTTATTTCAGATCGGAGATATATAATTTTCCATATAGTGAAATTTCACATTTTGTTAAAAGGGGCACATTGAAATTTTGAAAAAATGGTTAAATTTTGAAATTATGCTCGATCTTGCCCTAATGGGTTGGAAAGCCATCACTTCAGAGAGTTCAGAACTGTTTAGTTTATATTCAGAATTTATTTCAGATCGGAGTAATTTGACTTTTCAAATAGTGAAATTTCACATTTGAAATTTTGAAAAAATGGTTAAATTTTGACATTGTGCTCGATCTAGTCCTAATGGATTGGAAAGCCATTACTTCAGAGAGTTCAGAACTGTTTAGCTCATCTTCAGAATTTATTTCAGATCGGAGATATATAATTTTCCATATAGTGAAATTTCACATTTTGTTAAAAGGGGCACATTGAAATTTTGAAAAAATGGTTAAATTTTGAAATTGTGCTCGATCTTGCCCTAATGGGTTGGAAAGCCATCACTTCAGAGAGTTCAGAACTGTTTAGTTTATATTCAGAATTTATTTCAGATCGGAGTAATTTGACTTTTCAAATAGTGAAATTTCACATTTGAAATTTTGAAAAAATGGTTAAATTTTGAAATTGTGCTCGATCTAGTCCTAATGGAGTGGAAAGCCATCACTTCAGAGAATTCAGAACTGTTTAGCTTATCTTCAGAATTTATTTCAGATCGGAGATATATAATTTTCCATATAGTGAAATTTCACATTTTGTTAAAAGGGGCACATTGAAATTTTGAAAAAATGGTTAAATTTTGAAATTATGCTCGATCTTGCCCTAATGGGTTGGAAAGCCATCACTTCAGAGAGTTCAGAACTGTTTAGTTTATATTCAGAATTTATTTCAGATCGGAGTAATTTGACTTTTCAAATAGTGAAATTTCACATTTGAAATTTTGAAAAAATGGTTAAATTTTGACATTGTGCTCGATCTAGTCCTAATGGATTGGAAAGCCATTACTTCAGAGAGTTCAGAACTGTTCACCGTATATTCAGAATTTATTTCAGATCGGAGATATATAATTTTCCATATAGTGAAATTTCACATTTTTTTTAAAAGGGGCACATGGAAATTTGGAAAAAATGGTTAAATTTTGGAATTGTGCTCGATCTAGTCCTAATGGGTTAGAAAGCCATTACTTCAGAGAGTTCAGAACTGTATAGTCTATATTCAGAATTTATTTCAGATCGGAGATATATAATTTTCAATATAGTGAAATTTCACATTTTGTTAAAAGGGGCACATTGAAATTTTGAAAAAATGGTTAAATTTTGAAATTGTGCTCGATTTTGCCCTAATGGGTTGGAAAGCCATCACTTCAGAGAGTTCAGAACTGTTTAGTTTATATTCAGAATTTATTTCAGATCGGAGTAATTTGACTTTTCAAATAGTGAAATTTCACATTTTGTTAAAAGGGGCACATTGAAATTTTGAAAAAATGGTTAAATTTTGAAATTGCGCTCGATCTTGCCCTAATGGTGTGGAAAGCCATCACTTCAGAGAGTTCAGAACTGTTTAGTTTATATTCAGAATTTATTTCAGATCGGAGTAATTTGACTTTTCAAATAGTGAAATTTCACATTTTGTTAAAAGGGGCACATTGAAATTTTGAAAAAAAAGGTTAAATTTTGAAATTGTGCTCGATCTAGTCCTAATGGATTGGAAAGCCATTACTTCAGAGAGTTCAGAACTGTTCACCGTATATTCAGAATTTATTTCAGATCGGAGATATATAATTTTCCATATAGTGAAATTTCACATTTTTTTTAAAAGTCAAATTACTCCGATCTAAAATAAATTCTGAATATAAACTAAACAGTTCTGAATTCTCTGACGCAATGGCTTTCCAACTCATTAGGACTAGATCGAGCACAATTCCAAAATTTAACCATTTTTTCCAAATTTCCATGGGCGCCTTTTAAAAAAAATGTGAAATTTCACTATATGGAAAATTATATATCTCCGATCTGAAATAAATTCTGAAGATAAACTAAACAGTTCTGAATTCTCTGAAGTGATGGCTTTCCACTCCATTAGGACTAGATCGAGCACAATTTCAAAATTTAACCATTTTTTAAAAATTTCAATGTGCCCCTTTTAACAAAATGTGAAATTTCACTATTTGAAAAGTCAAATTACTCCGATCTTAAATAAATTCTGAATATAAACTAAACAGTTCTGAACTCTCTAAAGTAATGGCTTTCCAACCCATTAGGACTAGATCGAGCACAATTCCAAAATTCAACCATTTTTTCCAAATTTCAATGTGCCCCTTGTAACAAAATGTGAAATTTCACTATATAAAAAGTCAAATTACTCTGATCTGAAATATATTCTGAATATAAGGTGAACAGTTCTGGACTCTCTGAAGTAATGGCTTTCCAACCCATTAGGGCAAGATCGAGCACAATTTCAAAATTTCAATGTGCCCCTTTTAACAAAATGTGAAATTTCACTATATGGAAAATTATATATCTCCGATCTGAAATAAATTCTGAATATAGACTATACAGTTCTGAACTCTCTGAAGTAATGGCTTTCCAACCCATTAGGACTAGATCGAGCACAATTCCAAAATTTAACCATTTTTTCCAAATTTCCATGTGCCCCTTTTAAAAAAAAAGTGAAATTTCACTATATGGAAAATTATATATCTCCGATCTGAAATAAATTCTGAATATACGGTGAACAGTTCTGAACTCTCTGAAGTAATGGCTTTCCAATCCATTAGGACTAGATCGAGCACAATTTCAAAATTTAACCATTTTTTCAAAATTTCAATGTGCCCCTTTTAACAAAATGTGAAATTTCACTATTTGAAAAGTCAAATTACTCCGATCTGAAATAAATTCTGAATATAAACTAAACAGTTCTGAACTCTCTGAAGTGATGGCTTTCCACTCCATTAGGGCAAGATCGAGCACAATTTCAAAATTTAACCATTTTTTCAAAATTTCAATGTGCCCCTTTTAACAAAATGTGAAATTTCACTATTTGAAAAGTCAAATTACTCCGATCTGAAATAAATTCTGAATATAAACTAAACAGTTCTGAACTCTCTGAAGTGATGGCTTTCCACTCCATTAGGGCAAGATCGAGCACAATTTCAAAATTTAACCATTTTTTCAAAATTTCAATGTGCCCCTTTTAACAAAATGTGAAATTTCACTATATAAAAAGTCAAATTACTCTGACCTGAAATATATTCTGAATATAAGGTGAACAGTTCTGGACTCTCTGAAGTAATGGCTTTGCAACCCATTAGGACTAGATCGAGCACAATTTCAAAATTTAACCATTTTTTCAAAATTTCAATGTGCCCCTTTTAACAAAATGTGAAATTTCTCTATATGGAAAATTATATATCTCCGATCTGAAATAAATTCTGAATATACGGTTGACAGTTCTGAACTCTCTGAAGCAATGGCTTTCCAACTCATTAGAACTAGATCGAGCACAATTTCAAAATTTAACCATTTTTTCAAAATTTCAATGTGCCCCTTTTAACAAAATGTGAAATTTCACTATTTGAAAAGTCAAATTACTCCGATCTGAAATAAATTCTGTATATAGACTATACAGTTCTGAACTCTCTGAAGTAATGGCTTTCCAACCCATTAGGACTTGATCGAGCACAATTCCAAAATTTAACCATTTTTTCCAAATTTCCATGTGCCCCTTTTAAAAAAAATGTGAAATTTCACTATATGGAAAATTATATATCTCCGATCTGAAATAAATTCTGAATATACGGTGAACAGTTCTGAACTCTCTGAAGTAATGGCTTTCCAATCCATTAGGACTAGATCGAGCACAATTTCAAAATTTAACCATTTTTTCAAAATTTCAAATGTGAAATTTCACTATTTGAAAAGTCAAATTACTCCGATCTGAAATAAATTCTGAATATAAACTAAACAGTTCTGAACTCTCTGAAGTGATGGCTTTCCACTCCATTAGGGCAAGATCGAGCACAATTTCAAAATTTAACCATTTTTTCAAAATTTCAATGTGCCCCTTTTAACAAAATGTGAAATTTCACTATTTGAAAAGTCAAATTACTCCGATCTGAAATAAATTCTGTATATAGACTATACAGTTCTGAACTCTCTGAAGTAATGGCTTTCCAACCCATTAGGACTTGATCGAGCACAATTCCAAAATTTAACCATTTTTTCCAAATTTCCATGTGCCCCTTTTAAAAAAAATGTGAAATTTCACTATATGGAAAATTATATATCTCCGATCTGAAATAAATTCTGAATATACGGTGAACAGTTCTGAACTCTCTGAAGTAATGGCTTTCCAATCCATTAGGACTAGATCGAGCACAATGTCAAAATTTAACCATTTTTTCAAAATTTCAAATGTGAAATTTCACTATTTGAAAAGTCAAATTACTCCGATCTGAAATAAATTCTGAATATAAACTAAACAGTTCTGAACTCTCTGAAGTGATGGCTTTCCAACCCATTAGGGCAAGATCGAGCATAATTTCAAAATTTAACCATTTTTTCAAAATTTCAATGTGCCCCTTTTAACAAAATGTGAAATTTCACTATATGGAAAATTATATATCTCCGATCTGAAATAAATTCTGAAGATAAGCTAAACAGTTCTGAATTCTCTGAAGTGATGGCTTTCCACTCCATTAGGACTAGATCGAGCACAATTTCAAAATTTAACCATTTTTTCAAAATTTCAAATGTGAAATTTCACTATTTGAAAAGTCAAATTACTCCGATCTGAAATAAATTCTGAATATAAACTAAACAGTTCTGAACTCTCTGAAGTGATGGCTTTCCAACCCATTAGGGCAAGATCGAGCACAATTTCAAAATTTAACCATTTTTTCAAAATTTCAATGTGCCCCTTTTAACAAAATGTGAAATTTCACTATATGGAAAATTATATATCTCCGATCTGAAATAAATTCTGAAGATGAGCTAAACAGTTCTGAACTCTCTGAAGTAATGGCTTTCCAATCCATTAGGACTAGATCGAGCACAATGTCAAAATTTAACCATTTTTTCAAAATTTCAAATGTGAAATTTCACTATTTGAAAAGTCAAATTACTCCGATCTGAAATAAATTCTGAATATAAACTAAACAGTTCTGAACTCTCTGAAGTGATGGCTTTCCAACCCATTAGGGCAAGATCGAGCATAATTTCAAAATTTAACCATTTTTTCAAAATTTCAATGTGCCCCTTTTAACAAAATGTGAAATTTCACTATATGGAAAATTATATATCTCCGATCTGAAATAAATTCTGAAGATAAGCTAAACAGTTCTGAATTCTCTGAAGTGATGGCTTTCCACTCCATTAGGACTAGATCGAGCACAATTTCAAAATTTAACCATTTTTTCAAAATTTCAAATGTGAAATTTCACTATTTGAAAAGTCAAATTACTCCGATCTGAAATAAATTCTGAATATAAACTAAACAGTTCTGAACTCTCTGAAGTGATGGCTTTCCAACCCATTAGGGCAAGATCGAGCACAATTTCAAAATTTAACCATTTTTTCAAAATTTCAATGTGCCCCTTTTAACAAAATGTGAAATTTCACTATATGGAAAATTATATATCTCCGATCTGAAATAAATTCTGAAGATAAGCTAAACAGTTCTGAATTCTCTGAAGTGATGGCTTTCCACTCCATTAGGACTAGATCGAGCACAATTTCAAAGTTTAACCATTTTTTCAAAATTTCAATGTGCCCCTTTTAACAAAATGTGAAATTTCACTATTTTAAAAGTGTAATTACTCCGATCTGAAATAAATTCTAAATATATGCTAAACAGTTCTGAACTCTCTGAAGTAATGGCATTCCACCGTATTAGGGCAAGATCGAGCACAATTCCAAAATTTAACCATTTTTTCCAAATTTCCATCTGCCCTTTTAACAAAATGTGAAATTTCACTATTTTTAAATTAATATGAAATAAATTCTGAATGTAAACTGTACATTTCTGAAATCAAGCCTTTCCACCCTATTATGACTAGTTTTACCAAAATTTAGAATTTTTTAATTTTTTTTCATGTCCATGTGTCTCTCATGTATCTGGTATAAAAATACGCTAAAAGCAAAGAAATCAACGATAGTTCATAAATAAATATTTAATTTTTTTTTATCTAATTTTTAAAAAAATTGTGATTATATATTTAAACTGAATGATCGGTAAAACCATTTTATTTTGATTTTATATCATAAAATGTTAAATGAGCTGAAAATAATGCAGCTCTGTTAACCTAACAGTCTTTGAGTACGAAGTATGTTAGTTTACACATTAACATAGGTAATGTTAAAAAACGGAGCTAACTGACGGAGCTAACTTCACACACATCCATTCATTGTGGAAAAGGCTGTCTTCGGTACGTCCCTAGGATTCATTGGAATTTGGTGAAACTCTGAGGTAAGGTCAAGGGTTGTAAAATATTTTGCCTTACCGAGGCTGGCTAAGGTTGAGTTGATATCGGGGATAGGATATGTGTCAGGTATTGTGACGGCATTCAGCCTTTTGAAATCCACCACCATCCTATATTGTTTTTCACCATTTGGTTTTGGTTTCTTTGGAACTGTTGCATATGTAACATTTATGTCTTACCATTATCATAACATAAATATAAGAATATGGCATCACTATCTCTAAGATATAATGTGTATGTAATAATTGTAATATGGCATCACCATGTAAGATAAAATAATAAAATATACAGTCATTAACTAACACAACATGGTGTCAGAAGTGAAGACTACAAAAAGTTAAAAAAAATAAAGAAATTGAGTTTTTTTAAAAAAAAAAAAAACAAAATGTCGGTTGAACAAAGTTCATCTTCAGCACAAATGAACTCAACTCCAGAAGGCGGTCAATTTTTTGCAACCACGGTGCAGCCCATAAATTTAAAGGCCACAAATCTGGCAAAAGAATGGAAGCAGTGGTATACTAAATTCAGGATTTTCATGACGGCGACTAATCTAGAGATGCAAGCAGATCGGCGCAAAGTGGCTCTACTACTACATCATCTAGGCAGTGAATCGTTGGAAATTTTTAATTCATTCAATGAAGATCTGGATGTCATTTCGTATTCACAATTGGTCGAAAAATTTGAGTGCTACTTTACCCCAAAGGTGAATATTGCAATGGAGCGACACCGATTTTTTACATGCAAACAAAATAACGATCAAACAATTGATGAATATGTAACAACATTAAAAAATTTAAGTTTAAATTGTGAATTTGGTGCCTTGCGAGAGGATTTGGTAAGAGACATTTTTACTTGCGGATTGTCTCCTAAAATGGCGAATATACGCGAAAGATTACTGGCAGAAGGGGGTATTTCGTTGGATAAGGCTGTTGGCATTGCTAAATCCATAACTATGGCAAAAGAAAATGCAATAAAACTTGAAGTAACCGATGACGATGAACCAGTTATAAATGTGTTAAGGCGAAAACCCTTTAAATCATCTTCCTACAGCAAACAAAAGGATGTACAGTGCAGTCGATGTGGTCAAACACATAAGACCAAATGTCCAGCAGAAAGAGCAAAGTGCCACAATTGTGGGAAAAATGGCCATTATGCTAAAATGTGCTTTTCTAAAAAGCGGTTTGTTAAAAATGTCACCGTTGAACAAGATGACGACTATGAAGGCGGCGGGGACGAAGAAGAAGATTTATTTATTGGCGCCATTTCTAAAAAAACAATGAAAACATCGGAGGAATGGAATATAGAGGTTTTTATCGAAAATAACAAAATGGTATGTCAGATAGATACTGGGGCGCAGGCCAACATAATATCAAATGAAACTTTTTGTAATTTAAAATTGAAGGATTTATTAAACAAAACAAACGTTAATATTTTTACATTTAGTGGCGAAAAGTTGCTCGTTTTAGGCACTATCAATTTAAAAGTTGTTTATGCAAATTATATTTATATATTAAAGTTTTTTATAGTAGACATTAAGTGTAAAAATATTATCGGTTTTAATTCGGCTATTGAAATGGATTTAATTAAAAATGTAAATATTTTATCATTAAATAGTATTATTCAAAAGTATTCAGATGTGTTTGGTGGTCTTGGTCTTTTACATAGTGAATGTAATCTTGAAGTAAAAAAGGATGTTGATCCTGTTGTTGATCCACCCAGAAAAATTCCATTTAAATTACACGATAAATTGAAATTAGAATTAAATAGAATGGAAAATTTAAATGTGATTGAAAGAGTCTGTGAACCAACAGAGTGGGTAAATTCAATTGTTCTGGTTTCGAAACCTAATGGAAATCTCAGAATTTGCTTAGATCCTAGAAATTTAAATAAGGCCATTTTGAGGCCACATTTTCCGTTTCCTAACATTGAAGACTGTAAAGCAAAACTTAATGGTTCAAGATTTTTTTCGTCGCTTGATGCTAACAGTGGGTTTTGGATGATTCCATTGAACGAACAATCGTCAAGGTTATGTACTTTTAATACTCCTTTTGGACGTTATAGATTTTTGAGATTACCATTTGGAATTAATGCTGCACCGGAAATTTTTCATGGTGAAATGGTCAGGTTGTTTGGAGATATTCCCGGGCTAATAATTTATATAGATGATTTCTTGATTTACTCTTCAAACAGGGAGGAACATTTGAGAGTTCTGGAGACAGTTTTTCAAAGGGCAAGGGAAGTTGGTATAAAGTTTAATGAGGATAAATGCAAGATTTTACGGACTGAGATAAAGTTTTTAGGGCACGTATTTAGTAATTTTGGGATTAAACCGGATGATGAGAAGATAAAATCTATTATTGATATGCCTAGACCAAAGTGTGTGAAGGAATTGCAACGATTTTTGGGTATGATAAATTATTTAGGATCATTCATAGAGAATTTGGCTTCGAAGAACAAGAACTTGAGA
Source organism: Calliphora vicina (assembly GCF_958450345.1). NCBI lineage: Eukaryota > Metazoa > Arthropoda > Insecta > Diptera > Calliphoridae > Calliphora > Calliphora vicina. The sequence goes on along the minus strand of NC_088781.1, from coordinate 82,962,181 downwards.
GAACTGTTAAGGAATGATATTGATTGGCATTGGTCGGAGAAACACGAGAATGAATTTGATAATCTAAAAACGGAAATAACAAAGTCACCTGTACTGACATATTTTGACCCAAATAGGGATTTGATACTGTCTGTAGATGCTTCTAAATTTGCACTTGGGGCAACAATTATGCATGACAAACATCCAATTGCATACGCGTCAGTTTCGTTAACGGCATCTCAACAGAATTATGCACAAATAGAAAAAGAATTATTTGCAATTTTGTTTGGATGTGTGAAATTTCATCAATATGTATGGATCGAAAATTTTAGTTGAGACAGATCATAAACCGTTAGTCAATTTGTTTGACAAACCTCTATATAAAATCCCGGCAAGACTTCAAAGATTTATGCTTCGTTTACAATTATATAATCTTTCAGTTAAATACAAGCCTGGAAAAGAATTACTAATAGCTGACACTTTGTCGAGGGCACCATTAACGGAGACGTCATTAACGGAAATAGATAGGGAAATTTCGCTTCATTGTAACTTATTGGCAAGTTGCTTGGAAATACCTTTTGCGAAAATTGACGTTCTTAGGGAACATACAAATAATGATGCAACGTTTGCAAAGATTTGTGAACATGTTAGGAACGGCTGGCCACGAAACAGAAAACTTATTGAACCGGATGTAATGCCATTTTATTAAAAAATCATCAGATTCTAATTCCGAAGAGTTTACGTAGCTCAATTATATCGAAGATTCATGAGGGACATATGGGCATACAGAGATGCAAAGATTTGGCTCGACAGTCGATTTACTGGCCAAATATTTATAATGATATAGAGAATGTTGTTTCAAATTGTGAAATTTGTATGCGACATCAAAGTTCGAAGCCTAAATCGGAAATGATTCCCCATGAAATCGTGCTTATGCCATGGTTTAAGCTGGGCTGCGACTTATTTGAATTTAATAAGAAAACATATTTGCTTGTTGTTGATTATTATTCTAAATACATTGAGATAGAGTTATTAAATTCTGGCTATAATAGTTCTCAGGTCATAGTGAGATTGAAATCTATATTTGCTAGACATGGAATTCCATGCACGTTATTAACGGATAATGGTCCACCGTTTAGTTCTAAGGAATTTAATGATTTTTGCAAAAATTGGGAAATTGAGCATTACACATCTAGTCCATATTTGCCAAGATCCAACGGGTTAGCTGAACGTTCAGTTCAGACAATTAAGAAAATGTTGTTGAAATCTCAGGAAAGTCATTCAGATCCATATATAGCGTTGCTCCAATATAGAACAACACCGAAGGGAAATTTGCCAAGTCCAGCAGAACTGCTGATGTCAAGGTCTTTGAGAACAAAGATTCCATCTATGACAAAAAATTTTGAACCAAAAGTTATTAATAATAATGAATATAAAGAGAAATTGAATTCAAACATTCAGAAATATACTGATTATTACAACAAAACATCAAAAAGAATAAGTCCTGTGCAAGAAGGAGATTCTATTATGTTCAAGAAAACACCTACAAGTTGTTGGTTTCAAGGCCAAGTTATAGATACATGTAAAGAACCAAGGTCATTTATTGTAAAGGATAACAATGGTATTCTTTACAGAAGAAGTCAAGATCATATAAAGAAAACACCAGAAGATAATAAACTTCAAAATATTGATAATAATGAGTTACAAGAAGATAACCAAATACATACTGAAGTACCAGTCATTGCAGATAATGATGGTAACAGCTATATAACGAGAAAAGGTAGAGTTATAAGGCAACCTAGAAAATTGAATTTATAAACTTAATTTTTAAATTGTATTTTTTACTATTCATTAACTGTATACACTTATTGTATTTATTTAAATTTACCTTTAAGAGGGAAGATGTTGCATATGTAACATTTATGTCTTACCATTATCATAACATAAATATAAGAATATGGCATCACTATCTCTAAGATATAATGTGTATGTAATAATTGTAATATGGCATCACCATGTAAGATAAAATAATAAAATAGACAGTCATTAACTAACACAACAGGAACCACCCAAATGGGAGAATTGTAAGGACTTCTTGATGGCCGAATTATGTTATTCTCTAAAAGTTCCTCTACTTGTCTATCCCCTTCAGTGCGCATGCAAGCTGGATAGGGATAATTTTTTGAATATATTGGCTCATTAGTGGTACACCGTATCTCAGCCCTAATGGATGTTACTGCTAACTCGTTATTTATTGGCCCAAATATGTCTTTAAATTCAGATATTAGGTCGTCTAATGTATTTCCTATGTCCGAGGAAAATTTATTCAGTCCGTTGATAGCTCGAATTTCAAGGGGTATACGGATTCCGGGGCTGATTGTCAAGGAATTATTTGTATGGTCGATTATGGCTTTGAGCTCACGCAGAGTATCGTCACCTATTATACCATTAAAGGATGTGGACACCAACTGTCCACTCTACACTTTGGAAATAAAACACAACAATTATTTCTTAATTAATTTATTTTAATTCCGTTTAGGACATCGGGTCTGAGTTTTTCTTTTAATGCACGAATAAGATTTTCTCTGTTAATTTCTTCCAATGATACGATGTGCCGGTTATAGCCAGGATGAGGATTGATGTGAGAAGTCATATCTGATTGGAATTGTCGTATTATAATTTGGTTACGAAATACATTAATGGGAGCTTCGACGTGTGGGATTAAATCTGCGCCATCCTGTTCGGCGCTGTGTACAGTGCCTTCGCTGGCTGTTATAGTAACTGGATCTTCGCTATCCACCCTACCTTCACTGGCTGTATCAGTAGTGGAGTCGTCCACAATATGTGCGCACAGATCAATAGATGTAGCTCTTGAGAGCCGCTCAGCTTCCACTGAGTCGGCTGAGTCTACTTTCAGGCGAGATAAGGCGTCGGCTACCACATTGGACTTCCCTGGTTTGTATATTAATTCAAAGTTGTATTCCTCAATTCTGGCCTTCCACCTTTTTAATTTTGCATTATAATTTCTATTACTTAATGCAAATGTCAAGGGTTGGTGGTCAGTAAAAATACGTATTTTCCTCGCTCCATACAGATAGGAACGTAAGTTATCTAATGCCCACACTATAGCGAGCATTTCTTTTTCGTTCGTGGCATATGCCTCTTCTGTCTTGTTTAAAGAACGAGAAATGAAGGTTATTGGTTTGTCCTTTCCCATTTCCCCTTGAGAAAGTACGGCACCTAATGCGCTGTTAGAAGCATCCGTTGTTAAATTAAAATATTTGTCGAAGTCCGGAAAGGCTAATACTTCCGATGACGTGAGTAATTCTTTAAGCTCATTGAATGCTTGTAGTTCTTCCTCCCCGAGAGTGATTATAACCTTTTTTGATTGATTGGCCTTGACCTGAGCCATTTCGCCACGTGTAAGGTTGGTTAATGGCTTGGCTATTTTTGCAAAATCTTTAATAAACCTTCTATAATAGGACGTTAATCCCAGGAAACTTTTAAGTTCTTTTAGAGTTTTGGGTGGTTCAATGTCAAGGATTGCTTTAACCTTTTTCCTATCGGGTAAGATACCTTCCCTCGTGACTACATAACCAAGGAATTCGACCTCGGTCTTCATAAATGCAGTTTTTTCTAGATTTACCCTAAGGTGAGCTTCCCGTAGACACTGGAATACCTTCTCAAGATTTTTCAAGTGTTCCCCTACGGTACTCCCATAGACTATTATGTCGTCTATGTAGACATAACAGATATTCCCTATACAACCTCGCAGAACGTCATCGACCATACGTTGAAAAATGGCAGGTGCATTACGGAGACCGAATGGTAACCTCAAAAACTCATATTTTCCATTCATTGTGGAAAAGGCTGTCTTCGGTACGTCCCTAGGATTCATTGGAATTTGGTGAAACCCTGAGGTAAGGTCAAGGGTTGTAAAATATTTTGCCTTACCGAGGCTGGCTAAGGTTGAGTTGATATCGGGGATAGGATATGTGTCAGGTATTGTGACGGCATTCAGCCTTTTGAAATCCACCACCATCCTATATTGTTTTTCACCATTTGGTTTTGGTTTCTTTGGAACCACCCAAATGGGAGAATTGTAAGGACTTCTTGATGGCCGAATTATGTTATTCTCTAAAAGTTCCTCTACTTGTCTATACCCTTCAGTGCGCATGCAAGCTGGATAGGGATAATTTTTTGAATATATTGGCTCATTAGTGGTACACCGTATCTCAGCCCTAATGGATGTTACTGCTAACTCGTTATTTATTGGCCCAAATATGTCTTTAAATTCAGATATTAGGTCGTCTAATGTATTTCCTATGTCCGAGGAAAATTTATTCAGTCCGTTGATACCTCGAATTTCAAGGGGTATACGGATTCCGGGGCTGATTGTCAAGGAATTATTTGTATGGTCGATTATGGCTTTGAGCTCACGCAGAGTATCGTCACCTATTATACCATTAAAGGATGTGGACACCAACTGTCCACTCTACACTTTGGAAATAAAACACAACAATTATTTCTTAATTAATTTATTATCCGACCGTTCCCGTCGATTCCCCAAATAAGACTAAATTTACAATTTAATTTTACTAAGTTTTAATTAATAAATTTGCTGATGCGGCATTCCCACGTTGTGCAAATAGCCAGACGAAACACGATCCTGCACCGCAATACCATTAGTTGGCGCGTGTGCAGCGTCAGCATTCTTTTGTGGACATGTGCATTACTCATGTATACTTGGTTGTGTTAACTTACATAAGTAATAGTTTAATGGACGGCTCAACAATAAAATTCCTTATAGACACCGGTGCCACCAAAAACTTCATTGAGCCAGCCCTATATCCTCGCACCGCCAAATTAGAGAAACCATTTTGTGTCCGCACTGCGGCAGGAAAGATTAAAATTAAAGGTAAAAGGGAAATTTTTCGCCCCATTAAGTAACGATACCACAATTACTTTTTATGTTTTACCGGGATTCACATCCTTTAATGGTATAATAGGTGACGATACTCTGCGTGAGCTCAAAGCCATAATCGACCTTGACAATCAGCCCCGGAATCCGTATACCCCTTGAAATTCGAGCTATCAACGGACTGAATAAATTTTCCTCGGACATAGGAAATACATTAGACGACCTAATATCTGAATTTAAAGACATATTTGGGCCAATAAATAACGAGTTAGCAGTAACATCCATTAGGGCTGAGATACGGTGTACCACTAATGAGCCAATATATTCAAAAAATTATCCCTATCCAGCTTGCATGCGCACTGAAGGGGATAGACAAGTAGAGGAACTTTTAGAGAATAACATAATTCGGCCATCAAGAAGTCCTTACAATTCTCCCATTTGGGTGGTTCCAAAGAAACCAAAACCAAATGGTGAAAAACAATATAGGATGGTGGTGGATTTCAAAAGGCTGAATGCCGTCACAATACCTGACACATATCCTATCCCCGATATCAACTCAACCTTAGCCAGCCTCGGTAAGGCAAAATATTTTACAACCTTTGACCTTACCTCAGGGTTTCACCAAATTCCAATGAATCCTAGGGACGTACCGAAGACAGCCTTTTCCACAATGAATGGAAAATATGAGTTTTTGAGGTTACCATTCGGTCTCCGTAATGCACCTGCCATTTTTCAACGTATGGTCGATGACGTTCTGCGAGGTTGTATAGGGAATATCTGTTATGTCTACATAGACGACATAATAGTCTATGGGAGTACCGTAGAGGAACACTTGAAAAATCTTGAGAAGGTATTCCAGTGACTACGGGAAGCTCACCTTAGGGTAAATCTAGAATAAACTGCATTTATGAAGACCGAGGTCGAATTCCTTGGTTATGTAGTCACGAGGGAAGGTATCTTACCCGATAGGAAAAAGGTTAAAGCAATCCTTGACATTGAACCACCCAAAACTCTAAAAGAACTTAAAAGTTTCCTGGGATTAACGTCCTATTATAGAAGGTTTATTAAAGATTTTGCAAAAATAGCCAAGCCATTAACCAACCTTATACGTGGCGAAATGGCTCAGGTCAAGGCCAATCAATCAAAAAAGGTTATAATCACTCTCGGGGAGGAAGAACTACAAGCATTCAATGAGCTTAAAGAATTACTCACGTCATCGGAAGTATTAGCCTTTCCGGACTTCGACAAATATTTAAATTTAACAACGGATGCTTCGAACAGCGCATTAGGTGCCGTACTTTCTCAAGGGGAAATGGGAAAGGACAAACCAATAACCTTCATTTCTCGTTCTTTAAACAAGACAGAAGAGGCATATGCCACGAACGAAAAAGAAATGCTCGCTATAGTGTGGGCATTAGATAACTTACGTTCCTATCTGTATGGAGCGAGGAAAATACGTATTTTTACTGACCACCAACCCTTGACATTTGCATTAAGTAATAGAAATTATAATTCAAAATTAAAAAGGTGGAAGGCCAGAATTGAGGAATACAACTTTGAATTAATATACAAACCAGGGAAGTCCAATGTGGTAGCCGACGCCTTATCTCGCCTGAAAGTAGACTCAGCCGACTCAGTGGAAGCTGAGCGGCCCTCAAGAGCTACATCTATTGATCTGTGCGCACATATTGTGGACGACTCCACTACCGATACAGCCAGTGAAGGTAGGGTGGATAGCGAAGATTCAGTTACTATAACAGCCAGCGAAGGCACTGTACACAGCGCCGAACAGGATGGCACAGATTTAATCCCACACGTCGAAGCTCCCATTAATGTATTTCGTAACCAAATTATAATACGACAATTCCAATCAGATATGACTTCTCACATCAATCCTCATCCTGGCTATAACCGGCACATCGTATCATTGGAAGAAATTAACAGAGAAAATCTTATTCGTGCATTAAAAGAAAAACTCAGACCCCATGTCCTAAACGGAATTAAAATCCCCGAACAATATTTGTGGTTATTACAGGAGCTATATTTAGAACATTTTTCACACTATAGGCTACGAATTACTCAAAGACTTGTAGAAGACATTACTTGTCCAGAGAGGGTGTGTTCATTGATAGAGGAAGAGCACAAAAGGGCACATTGGAATAAGGACGAAAATAAGTTACAGCTTTTGGAGAAATATTATTTCCCCAAAATGAACAGCCTTGTAGGGAGGTATACAAAAAATTGTGAAATCTGCAAAGCTAACAAATATAATCGACATCCACCATTGCCTAAGCTTCAAGCTACTCCGATTCCATCTTATCCCTGTGAAATACTGCACATGGATGTTTTTGTACTTCAAAATGAGTATTTTATTAGTGTTTTAGATAAATTTTCAAAATTTGGGAAACTCTTTCCTCTCAGAAATCGTTCAGCCTTGCAAATGAGAGAAAAAATAATTGAAACCCTTAACTATTTCTCGACACCACGAATTCTAGTAACCGATAACGAACGAGGCTTCATTAGTCCAATAGTAATGAATGTAATTCAACAATTTGGTGTCAAGGTATATCTAACACCAATAGGTCGTAGTGAGGTGAACGGACAGGTAGAGCGATTCCACTCAACCTTATTAGAAATTTATCGATGGTTAAGGGTTGAATATAAAGACTTAGGAGTTAGGGATTTAATAATGCTTGCCACTGATCGATACAATAATACCGTCCACTCTGTCACCAACAGGAAGCCGGTGGACATTTTCTTTAATAGGGCTGAAAGAATTAATTAAAAAAGGTTGCGGAACTTTCGGAGAAAGTTAAATAGGGAAATAAGAAAATCGATTAAAGAAAAGCAAGAGGCAACTTTGGAGCGTCATAATGCTAAGCGTCGTGCCACATCGAAGGAATATAAGGCGGGTGACGTCGTTCATGTTAGAAACAGGCAGATCAAAGCAAAGCATCGACCACTTTATGAAAAAGCGGTCGTTAATAAAAACAACCGGGTCACGGTGCAGACAAGCACTGGAAAAAAGATTCACAAGACCCATATCAAAACCTAGTGGCTTCCCTTAATGCGATTTCTTTTTTTTGGGACGACGATTTGTGATAGTGATGTTCTCACTGTCATGGATCGTGGTAGATATTCGTACCATTAGTAGGTTTCTTGCAATTAAACCACCAACGCTCGAAACTAAAAAGGATAACACGGAATCTACGGTCCATACAAAAAATATAAACAAATGGACCCAAGATTATAGTGGAAACCGCATATTTGCGGGGGGTTCAATTCCCCATGGGTACCATGAGAGTAAGGAAATCGATTTATTGGAAAAGCCTTAAACTAAGTAAATAAAAAAGAAGAAGCATAAGCCCAAATAAAACATAAATCAAATGAAATTATAGAAATGTCTCAAAAAAAATATTAATTAATTCAAATAAAATCATTACAATAAAGTAAATTTATTTCATAGCAGGGGTGATCCATGCCAGTTGTATAATACAAAGGAGGTCCATGGCTTAAGAGACTGTCATTTGCTTTTTACATATGGCAGACAATCACACAGTGTTCAAAAAAAAAAAAAGTAAAAAAAAGGGGAATGTGGCCTTCAGCCTCAAAGATAAATATGATAATGTAAAACAGAAATGAAAGTAAATAAGATACAAAGACTAACTTAGAATAAGAATCCTACTAACAATAAAACATTATATAACTAGAAAACTTAAAGTAGATGTTTCATTATTCTAACTAACTATATAGCTACTAAACACACTAACTCACTAATCGTAGAACTAGAAAAAAAAACTTTTAACAGTCTACAGATCTTCGAATATCATTCCCGATTGGTTACATTTAAATATGGCAAAGGTTGGCTGGTTGATGGAAGATTTAACCTGGTTCATGTCATCAACTTAGAAGAATATGAACGCCTGTTGGATCAAATTGTGGCAATGATTGAGAAAACTGCTGTGGAGGAGAAGGAAAAGATGGTAATTGATTTCCATATTAACAGTATTTCTTCCCAATTAGATACGCTTGTGGGTAAATACAGGAAGCAGAAGCGTTCTATCAATTGGATTGTGCAGCCTGGAAATGGTTGGCTGGCAACCTAGACGCAGCAGATTGGGATAGTGTGTTGAAGTCTGAACAGAGCATCATTGAAAATAACAACCACCAATACGTGATCAACGATCGACTCTTTAAAGCATCGCAGGAGGCAATATCTAAGGTTAACGCAATGGTGGCGCGATTCCATAATGAGGTCAATGCAACGAACGTTGAAAGATTCATCAACCAAGTCTTACGCCAAATAATGGTCATCAAGAGGAAGTAAACGAAGTCATGAGAGCCTCTCAGACGGTCAAAGGTGGCATAGTCAACTCTAATGTACTCGACAGAGAAGAAATTCACCGGATAATTGACGAAATCGCAACTCTCCCCTATGCTAACGAATTGGAGGCAATTGAGTATGCTAGTCCAAGGGTATGCACAAATGGTTCAATTATCCTCTATGTCCTATCACTGCCCAAGGTAAGGGAAGTTGAATATAACTATCTTATTGTCAAACCATCCGTTCAGGAAGGGAAGGTTATAGACTTACCCTTTAATACGCTGTTAGTAAATGAGAAGGAAACTTATGGCATCACCGAACAATGTATGCGGATCAACAATAATACAGTGTGTGAAAGGAAGAGCTTGAAAAAACTCCCTGAAGATGATTGTATTCCAATTCTAATCAAGGGCGGCGAAGCGAAGTGTTCCTACCGATCCTGTGAAGAAGAGGTTGTTGAACTCGTTATGGAAGATACCATATTCATTACCAATTTTAAAGGCAATCTTCAGAGTGGTAACGTTACTAAATTCCTTTCGGGAACCTACGCAGTGCGCCTTAACAACGAAGAAGTGAAGATAAGAAACTTAACTTATACCAGCCGAAGCGAGACATCTATACAAATCCTACCCCAGATCGTCACAACCATATTAGAAGAAAGACGGCAGCTTGACATAGGTTATCTTCACAATATGAGTCTACAAAACATTAAAAATTTAGAAAACTTAGACATAAGACACCGCTACTCCATGATAGCGGATTGCACAATTTTTTTGCTCTTATCATTCTTAGGATACCTATGCTGGAAAGCCTTATACTCTCATGTGCGTTTCCCCCCTCTACGGAGCATGACCAACGCAATACTTAAATCGCAATCTGCGGGACGCAGATTTTTGGCAAGGGAGGAGTTAACACAACCAAGTATACATGAGCAATGCACATGTCCACAAAAGAATGCTGACGCTGCACACGCGCCAACTAATGGTATTGCGGTGCAGGATCGTGTTTCGTCTGGCAATTTGCACAACGTGGGAATGCCGCATCAGCAAATTTATTAATTAAAACTTAGTAAAATTAAATTGTAAATTTAGTCTTATTTGGGGAATCGACGGGAACGGTCGGATAATAAATTAATTAAGAAATAATTGTTGTGTTTTATTTCCAAAGTGTAGAGTGGACAGTTGGTGTCCACTATAAAATATATTTTTTTAAATTAACCAAACCAAGGAAGTTAACTTGTATGGTAAGCCGGATAGGCAGGTGTCAGAAAATTTATTTCCTCGCCGGCTGGTAGTATATCATCCTCATTTTCCGACCCATGGTCTTGAATTATATGGAATACTCTTTGTTGTTTAATTGGGCGTTGGGCTGACCCGGAACGCACCTGATCTGAGAACACTCGTCTTTTGTTATTCCATGGACGGTTCGCATTGCTACCAGCCCTCCTAAATTGGGTACTTGGATCTACATCCATCGGTTCGGGTCTATGAGTACCATGCTGTTGCACGACATGTTGCGGTTCGAATCGTCTAGTGACAAACGGGTTCACGTGAGGTTGATACCGATTTTTCGGCACGACCTTTTGGAAGGAAGTATCGTGTTGATGAGTCTTATTTGGGTTAGGAGAGAATCCAATTGGTACCTGAATTTTGTTAGGAGTGTATAGTGAATGTAAGGAGATCTTGCTCCTGTAATCCGTATTCCGCAATTCTATGCATTGGGAATAAGCTTCTGGAAGCGTTTTGGGTTTCATGAGCATTATCATTCTAGATAGCTCACCATTCAACCCCCTAACGAATACCTCTAAAGATCTATTCCTATACGTTTCAATTAAGACATTGGTTGTATCTTCGGAATAGTTTTCCGTTTTTAATTTGTTTATTATGAGGGAAAACTGGTGGTTTACTGTAGCGTAGAATTCATCTACGCTCATCCCCTTTTGACTGATCTGAGTCAATTGATGTTCTAGAGTACGAACATCGCGTTTATCTGCATAATGCAGAGAAAGACAATTTTTTATCGATGCCCAATCATCATCGAATATATTATAGGAAGTTAGGGCTTCGTCAGCACTTCCCCTACATTTTCGGCGTATAGCCTGCATGATTGCCCTATATATCGGCTTCTGCCGGATAATTTCATAATCCTTGAGAATGCTTTCGACGCTATGTACCCAAGATACATATTTTGTGGGATCACCCTCAAAAGATTGAAGATCTTTTACACAGTCGGGTAATTTCGCAATTTCATTTAACTCCGCCTCTGTGGTTGGAGCACGCAGTGGTGGGGGGAGGTCGTAGGTTCTTCGCCTCCAATAATTGGAGGGTTATCAGGTCTACGCTCTAAATTCTGAGTTCTCTGGTCGAGATTTTTTAACTGATTTAAGACCGCGTTTAGAGCACCAGTTAACTCAGTTACTTTAAGTTGTAAATACTTACAGAAATTTAAATAACATTGAATTTCAGTCCTGGGTATTAAATTCCGTTGACTATTCAGGATTTCTATCCTTATGTATTTTTTAAATAAATTTTTTTAGATTTTCACGAATTTTATTTGGCACCTGATTATCTTCAGGTTTTTTTTAAATCTTTCTTTCTGCTTTCTATCCTTATATATTTTTTTTTTAAATTTTTTGATTTTCACAAATTTTATTTAGCACCTGATTACTTTCAGGGTTTTTTTTAAATCTTTCTTTTTACTTTTTGTAACTCTCACAATTTTAGATTTTTTATTTGTTTGATTTTATTATTGGTTTTTGGAGGGTCCCGTAGGAATCGCAAAAACTTATTTAGTTAATTTATAAGGACACCACTTCTTTTTTGGCGGGTCCCTGCTCGGGCGCCAGTTAACTTCCTTGGTTTGGTTAATTTAAAAAAATATATTTTATAGTGGACACGAACTGTCCTCTCTACACTTTGGAAATAAAACACAACAATTATTTCTTAATTAATTTATTATTCGACTGTTCCCGTCGATTCCCCAATTTAATTTTACAATTTAATTTTACTAAGTTTTAATTAATAAATTTGCTGATGCGTCATTCCCACGTTGTGCAAATTGCCAGACGAAACACGATCCTGCACCGCAATACCATTAGTTGGCGCGTGTGCAGCGTCAGCATTCTTTTGTGGACATGTGCATTGCTCATGTATACTTGGTTGTGTTAACTTGTATAATAACAAACAAATCGTTATTTGTATGTATGTATGTATGTATGTATGTATGTAATGTATGTAATGTATGTAATGTATGTAATGTATGTAATGTATGTAATGTATGTAATGTATGTAATGTATGTAATGTATGTAATGTATGTAATGTATGTAATGTATGTAATGTATGTAATGTATGTAATGTATGTAATGTATGTAATGTATGTAATGTATGTAATGTATGTAATGTATGTAATGTATGTAATGTATGTAATGTATGTAATGTATGTAATGTATGTAATGTATGTAATGTATGTAATGTATGTAATGTATGTAATGTATGTAATGTATGTAATGTATGTAATGTATGTAATGTATGTAATGTATGTAATGTATGTAATGTATGTAATGTATGTAATGTATGTAATGTATGTAATGTATGTAATGTATGTAATGTATGTAATGTATGTAATGTATGTAATGTATGTAATGTATGTAATGTATGTAATGTATGTAATGTATGTAATGTATGTAATGTATGTAATGTATGTAATGTATGTAATGTATGTAATGTATGTAATGTATGTAATGTATGTAATGTATGTAATGTATGTAATGTATGTAATGTATGTAATGTATGTAATGTATGTAATGTATGTAATGTATGTAATGTATGTAATGTATGTAATGTATGTAATGTATGTAATGTATGTAATGTATGTAATGTATGTAATGTATGTAATGTATGTAATGTATGTAATGTATGTAATGTATGTAATGTATGTAATGTATGTAATGTATGTAATGTATGTAATGTATGTAATGTATGTAATGTATGTAATGTATGTAATGTATGTAATGTATGTAATGTATGTAATGTATGTAATGTATGTAATGTATGTAATGTATGTAATGTATGTAATGTATGTAATGTATGTAATGTATGTAATGTATGTAATGTATGTAATGTATGTAATGTATGTAATGTATGTAATGTATGTAATGTATGTAATGTATGTAATGTATGTAATGTATGTAATGTATGTAATGTATGTAATGTATGTAATGTATGTAATGTATGTAATGTATGTAATGTATGTAATGTATGTAATGTATGTAATGTATGTAATGTATGTAATGTATGTAATGTATGTAATGTATGTAATGTATGTAATGTATGTAATGTATGTAATGTATGTAATGTATGTAATGTATGTAATGTATGTAATGTATGTAATGTATGTAATGTATGTAATGTATGTAATGTATGTAATGTATGTAATGTATGTAATGTATGTAATGTATGTAATGTATGTAATGTATGTAATGTATGTAATGTATGTAATGTATGTAATGTATGTAATGTATGTAATGTATGTAATGTATGTAATGTATGTAATGTATGTAATGTATGTAATGTATGTAATGTATGTAATGTATGTAATGTATGTAATGTATGTAATGTATGTAATGTATGTAATGTATGTAATGTATGTAATGTATGTAATGTATGTAATGTATGTAATGTATGTAATGTATGTAATGTATGTAATGTATGTAATGTATGTAATGTATGTAATGTATGTAATGTATGTAATGTATGTAATGTATGTAATGTATGTAATGTATGTAATGTATGTAATGTATGTAATGTATGTAATGTATGTAATGTATGTAATGTATGTAATGTATGTAATGTATGTAATGTATGTAATGTATGTAATGTATGTAATGTATGTAATGTATGTAATGTATGTAATGTATGTAATGTATGTAATGTATGTAATGTATGTAATGTATGTAATGTATGTAATGTATGTAATGTATGTAATGTATGTAATGTATGTAATGTATGTAATGTATGTAATGTATGTAATGTATGTAATGTATGTAATGTATGTAATGTATGTAATGTATGTAATGTATGTAATGTATGTAATGTATGTAATGTATGTAATGTATGTAATGTATGTAATGTATGTAATGTATGTAATGTATGTAATGTATGTAATGTATGTAATGTATGTAATGTATGTAATGTATGTAATGTATGTAATGTATGTAATGTATGTAATGTATGTAATGTATGTAATGTATGTAATGTATGTAATGTATGTAATGTATGTAATGTATGTAATGTATGTAATGTATGTAATGTATGTAATGTATGTAATGTATGTAATGTATGTAATGTATGTAATGTATGTAATGTATGTAATGTATGTAATGTATGTAATGTATGTAATGTATGTAATGTATGTAATGTATGTAATGTATGTAATGTATGTAATGTATGTAATGTATGTAATGTATGTAATGTATGTAATGTATGTAATGTATGTAATGTATGTAATGTATGTAATGTATGTAATGTATGTAATGTATGTAATGTATGTAATGTATGTAATGTATGTAATGTATGTAATGTATGTAATGTATGTAATGTATGTAATGTATGTAATGTATGTAATGTATGTAATGTATGTAATGTATGTAATGTATGTAATGTATGTAATGTATGTAATGTATGTAATGTATGTAATGTATGTAATGTATGTAATGTATGTAATGTATGTAATGTATGTAATGTATGTAATGTATGTAATGTATGTAATGTATGTAATGTATGTAATGTATGTAATGTATGTAATGTATGTAATGTATGTAATGTATGTAATGTATGTAATGTATGTAATGTATGTAATGTATGTAATGTATGTAATGTATGTAATGTATGTAATGTATGTAATGTATGTAATGTATGTAATGTATGTAATGTATGTAATGTATGTAATGTATGTAATGTATGTAATGTATGTAATGTATGTAATGTATGTAATGTATGTAATGTATGTAATGTATGTAATGTATGTAATGTATGTAATGTATGTAATGTATGTAATGTATGTAATGTATGTAATGTATGTAATGTATGTAATGTATGTAATGTATGTAATGTATGTAATGTATGTAATGTATGTAATGTATGTAATGTATGTAATGTATGTAATGTATGTAATGTATGTAATGTATGTAATGTATGTAATGTATGTAATGTATGTAATGTATGTAATGTATGTAATGTATGTAATGTATGTAATGTATGTAATGTATGTAATGTATGTAATGTATGTAATGTATGTAATGTATGTAATGTATGTAATGTATGTAATGTATGTAATGTATGTAATGTATGTAATGTATGTAATGTATGTAATGTATGTAATGTATGTAATGTATGTAATGTATGTAATGTATGTAATGTATGTAATGTATGTAATGTATGTAATGTATGTAATGTATGTAATGTATGTAATGTATGTAATGTATGTAATGTATGTAATGTATGTAATGTATGTAATGTATGTAATGTATGTAATGTATGTAATGTATGTAATGTATGTAATGTATGTAATGTATGTAATGTATGTAATGTATGTAATGTATGTAATGTATGTAATGTATGTAATGTATGTAATGTATGTAATGTATGTAATGTATGTAATGTATGTAATGTATGTAATGTATGTAATGTATGTAATGTATGTAATGTATGTAATGTATGTAATGTATGTAATGTATGTAATGTATGTAATGTATGTAATGTATGTAATGTATGTAATGTATGTAATGTATGTAATGTATGTAATGTATGTAATGTATGTAATGTATGTAATGTATGTAATGTATGTAATGTATGTAATGTATGTAATGTATGTAATGTATGTAATGTATGTAATGTATGTAATGTATGTAATGTATGTAATGTATGTAATGTATGTAATGTATGTAATGTATGTAATGTATGTAATGTATGTAATGTATGTAATGTATGTAATGTATGTAATGTATGTAATGTATGTAATGTATGTAATGTATGTAATGTATGTAATGTATGTAATGTATGTAATGTATGTAATGTATGTAATGTATGTAATGTATGTAATGTATGTAATGTATGTAATGTATGTAATGTATGTAATGTATGTAATGTATGTAATGTATGTAATGTATGTAATGTATGTAATGTATGTAATGTATGTAATGTATGTAATGTATGTAATGTATGTAATGTATGTAATGTATGTAATGTATGTAATGTATGTAATGTATGTAATGTATGTAATGTATGTAATGTATGTAATGTATGTAATGTATGTAATGTATGTAATGTATGTAATGTATGTAATGTATGTAATGTATGTAATGTATGTAATGTATGTAATGTATGTAATGTATGTAATGTATGTAATGTATGTAATGTATGTAATGTATGTAATGTATGTAATGTATGTAATGTATGTAATGTATGTAATGTATGTAATGTATGTAATGTATGTAATGTATGTAATGTATGTAATGTATGTAATGTATGTAATGTATGTAATGTATGTAATGTATGTAATGTATGTAATGTATGTAATGTATGTAATGTATGTAATGTATGTAATGTATGTAATGTATGTAATGTATGTAATGTATGTAATGTATGTAATGTATGTAATGTATGTAATGTATGTAATGTATGTAATGTATGTAATGTATGTAATGTATGTAATGTATGTAATGTATGTAATGTATGTAATGTATGTAATGTATGTAATGTATGTAATGTATGTAATGTATGTAATGTATGTAATGTATGTAATGTATGTAATGTATGTAATGTATGTAATGTATGTAATGTATGTAATGTATGTAATGTATGTAATGTATGTAATGTATGTAATGTATGTAATGTATGTAATGTATGTAATGTATGTAATGTATGTAATGTATGTAATGTATGTAATGTATGTAATGTATGTAATGTATGTAATGTATGTAATGTATGTAATGTATGTAATGTATGTAATGTATGTAATGTATGTAATGTATGTAATGTATGTAATGTATGTAATGTATGTAATGTATGTAATGTATGTAATGTATGTAATGTATGTAATGTATGTAATGTATGTAATGTATGTAATGTATGTAATGTATGTAATGTATGTAATGTATGTAATGTATGTAATGTATGTAATGTATGTAATGTATGTAATGTATGTAATGTATGTAATGTATGTAATGTATGTAATGTATGTAATGTATGTAATGTATGTAATGTATGTAATGTATGTAATGTATGTAATGTATGTAATGTATGTAATGTATGTAATGTATGTAATGTATGTAATGTATGTAATGTATGTAATGTATGTAATGTATGTAATGTATGTAATGTATGTAATGTATGTAATGTATGTAATGTATGTAATGTATGTAATGTATGTAATGTATGTAATGTATGTAATGTATGTAATGTATGTAATGTATGTAATGTATGTAATGTATGTAATGTATGTAATGTATGTAATGTATGTAATGTATGTAATGTATGTAATGTATGTAATGTATGTAATGTATGTAATGTATGTAATGTATGTAATGTATGTAATGTATGTAATGTATGTAATGTATGTAATGTATGTAATGTATGTAATGTATGTAATGTATGTAATGTATGTAATGTATGTAATGTATGTAATGTATGTAATGTATGTAATGTATGTAATGTATGTAATGTATGTAATGTATGTAATGTATGTAATGTATGTAATGTATGTAATGTATGTAATGTATGTAATGTATGTAATGTATGTAATGTATGTAATGTATGTAATGTATGTAATGTATGTAATGTATGTAATGTATGTAATGTATGTAATGTATGTAATGTATGTAATGTATGTAATGTATGTAATGTATGTAATGTATGTAATGTATGTAATGTATGTAATGTATGTAATGTATGTAATGTATGTAATGTATGTAATGTATGTAATGTATGTAATGTATGTAATGTATGTAATGTATGTAATGTATGTAATGTATGTAATGTATGTAATGTATGTAATGTATGTAATGTATGTAATGTATGTAATGTATGTAATGTATGTAATGTATGTAATGTATGTAATGTATGTAATGTATGTAATGTATGTAATGTATGTAATGTATGTAATGTATGTAATGTATGTAATGTATGTAATGTATGTAATGTATGTAATGTATGTAATGTATGTAATGTATGTAATGTATGTAATGTATGTAATGTATGTAATGTATGTAATGTATGTAATGTATGTAATGTATGTAATGTATGTAATGTATGTAATGTATGTAATGTATGTAATGTATGTAATGTATGTAATGTATGTAATGTATGTAATGTATGTAATGTATGTAATGTATGTAATGTATGTAATGTATGTAATGTATGTAATGTATGTAATGTATGTAATGTATGTAATGTATGTAATGTATGTAATGTATGTAATGTATGTAATGTATGTAATGTATGTAATGTATGTAATGTATGTAATGTATGTAATGTATGTAATGTATGTAATGTATGTAATGTATGTAATGTATGTAATGTATGTAATGTATGTAAT